>NC_089849.1:92216584-92587418 GCF_035609145.1 Eleutherodactylus coqui
GAGCCCATTAAACCCAAAGACAGTATTACACATAAAAAAATGAGAGTGCCCAAACATGGCAGAGTTTCACCCCGCCCAGGACCTCGCCCTAGGCCCACACTTCTGCCCAAGTCATTCAGTGTATTTGTGCCAGACAGCTGAACACCGCTGTGGGAAAGCTGTCTGCACCCTACCCAAGTCATTCAGTGTATTTGTGCCAGACAGCTGAAGACCGCTATGGGAAACCTTTGTGCACCCACAGTATAGGCGAACCCCTGAAACATTTCTGTAGCAAGTGTATAGGCGAACCCCTCAAACCTTTCTATAGCAAGAGTATAGGTGAACCCCCTGAAACATTTCTGCAGCAAGAGTATAGGTGGACCCCTCAAACACTTCTGTAGCAAGAGTATAGGCGAACCCCTCAAACCTTTCAGTAGCAAGTGTATAGGTGGACCCCTGAAACATTTCTGTAGCAATAGTATAGGCGAATCTCTTAAACCTTCCTGTAGCAAGAGCGTAGGCAAACCCCTGAAACATTTCTGTAGCAAGTGTATAGGCGAACCCCCCAAACCTTTCAGTAGCAAGTGTATAGGTGAACCCCTCAAACCTTTCTATAGCAAGAGCATAGGTGAACCCCTTAAACCTTCCGGTATCAAGAGTGTAGGCAAACCCCTGAAACATTTCTGTAGCAAGTGTATAGACGAACCCCTCAAACCTTTCAGTAGCAAGTGCATAGGCAGACCCCTGAAACATTTCTGTATCAAAAGTGTAGGCGAACCCCTGAAACATTTCTGTAGCAAGAGTATAGGCGAACCCCTCAAACTTTCCTGTAGCAAGAGTGTAGGCGAACCCCTGAAACATTGGTGTACCAAGAGTATAGGTGAAGACCTGAAAAAGTTTGTTTATTAAGAGTATAGGCGAAGCCCGGAAAAATTAGTTTGCTAAAAGTATAGGCAAGGGCCTGAAAAATTGGTGTACCATGAGTACAAGTGTACCCCTGAAAAATTGCTTAACCCCGAGGGCAGGTGAAACCCATAAATATTTTTTAAAGATACAGCTCATTGTTGCTTAATTTGTAACAGAGCCTGGAGGCAGCCCTGTGAAAAAAATTGGTTTTAACAGAGCCTTTTGGGCCGCAGAAAAATTGGCAGTTCAGTGTGATGACATGCTGTTTGAGAAGGAGGAGTAATATCCGAGAAGGATAGACCAAGCTACTTCTCCCCTTTTTGGGGTGATAGAGGATGCATTTTTCTCCTGTTGCAGCGAAAAGAATCTTTATTATCTGCTGCTTTACATCAGTGGAGAAGAGAAGTCTGGGGAAATCCAGCATTTGTTCATCTTAATGAGTGTAAGCTTGTCGGTGCTGTCAGGTGACAGGCAGGTACACTTATCCGTGATGATACCCCAAGCTGCACTAAACACCCACTCTGACAAGACACAAGCAGCAGGGCAGGCCAGCATCTCCAGGGCGTACAGCGCAAGTTCATGCCACATGTCCAGCTTTGACACTCAATAGTTGTATGGAGCAGAGGGATCATGGAGGACAGTGGTACTATGTCCTCCCTGACCATCTTTTTACAGTGCTCCCGCCGACTCAGTCTTGACTGGGGAGTGGTGACACAGTCTTGCTGGGGAGCCATAAAACTGGCAAAGGCCTTGGAGAGTGTTCTCCTGCCTGCACTGGACATGCTGCCTGATCCCTCTGCCTCCCCTGCTAGTTGGCCCTCTAAACTTCGTCTTCTACCGTTAGCGCTGTCAGATGGGAACTTTAGCATCACTTTCTCCACCAGGGCCCTGTGGTATTGCATCATTCTCGTACCCCTTTCCTCTTTGGGAATGAGAGTGGAAAGGTTCTCCTTATACTGTGGGTTGAGAAGGGTGTACACCCAGTAATCCGTGTTGGCCAGAATGCAATCACAGAAAATGGCCATTACTTACTAAGTAAGGAGTGCATATAGTTGCATCCTCTCACCATGCAGGTAGCTGACTACCAAATGGGGGAGCGAATTACACCTGTGCAGGACACCGATGAGACAGCCACTCACATTGCCTCTAGATATAGAGGGGGGTGGCTGCTTGGCGTATACTCTCACACATAGTGGATACAAAGTGCCAGACCATTCTGATATATGTAGTTCACCATGCAGACCAGCAACCTAATAATGACGCCATGATAATTCAGCAGGTTGCCTGCACTTCCATCAGTGAACCACATTGATACTGCCACCCTGGGCTCCCTCTGGAGTCTTAAAGCCACGCTGCATGTGAATGATAGATAAAAATGCAAGGCATTGGTTGGATTTTGGCCAAGATACATGAGCCCACTAACCACTTCATGGTTCCTTGCGTTGTAGTGGATCCCTACACTAATATAAATGCATCACAGAAGGGTAAATATAAAAAAAATTAGAAACAATCACAGAAAATGGCCATTACTAACTGAGTAAGGAGTGCATCCTCTCACCATGCAGGTAGCTGACTACCAAATGGGGGAGCTGCCTGATCCCGCTCCTCCCCTGCTAGTTGGCCCTCTGAACTGCATCTTCTACCGCTAGCGCTGTCAGATGGGAACTTTAGCATCACTTTCTCCACCAGGGCCCTGTGGTATTGCATCACTCTCGTACCCCTTACCTCTTTGGGAATGAGAGTGGAAAGGTTCTCCTTATACCGTCGGTCGAGAAGGGTGTACACCCAGTAATCCGAGTTGGCCAGAATGCGTCTAACGCGAGGGTCACGGGAAAGGCAGTCTAACATGAAGTCAGCCTTGTGTGCCAGAGTCTCAGTACGCAACACATCGCTGTCCTCACTAGGAGGATGCTCTTCCCCCTCCTCATCTTCAGCCCATACACATTGAACAAATGAGAATGAAGTAGCATGGGTACCCTTGGCAGTGTGGGCAGCAGTCTCTTCCCCCTCCTCCTCCTCCCCCTTCTCCTCCTCCTCCAGAACGTGCTGAGATACAGACGTGAGGGTGGTCTGGCTATCAAGCGACATACTGTCATCGCCATCTCCTGTTCTAACCGCAAAGCATCGCCCTTTATCCTTAGCAGCGAAATTCTCAGCAGGCAAAGCAGCGGGATGGTAATGCTAATTATGGCCGCATCTCCGCTCACCATTTGGGTAGACTCCTCAAAGTTTCCGAGGACCTAACAGATGTCTGCCATCCATGCCCACTCATCTGTGAAGAACGGTGGAGTCTGACTACCACTCCGCCGGCCATGTTGGAGCTGGTATTCCACAATTGCTCTACGCAGCTCGTAAAGCCTGGACAACATGTGCAGCATAGAATTCCAGCACGTGGGCACGTCGCAGCTGGCAGCAGGAACCAATGTTGCAGTGTCCTGAAGATGGCAGCATCCGTAGTGGACTTGCAGAAATGTGCGCACATTCGGCGCACCTTGCCGAGCGGGTCAGACAAGTGGGGGTAGTTTTTCAGAAACCACTGAACCACCAGAATGAACACGTGGGCCAGGCATGGCACGTGTGTGAGGCTGCCAAGCTGCAAGGCCGCCACCGGGTTATGGCCGTTGTCACACATGACCATGCCCGGTTGGGGGCTCAGCGGCGAAAACCAGAGGTCGGTCTGCTCTGTCAGACCCTGCAACAGCTCGGTGGCAGTGTGCGTTTTGTCACCTAAGCTGATTAGTTTCAGCACGGCTTGCTGACGCTTCTCCACCGCTGTGCTGCCGCTCGCTACCGACTGCTGACGAAGTGCTCAGACTTCTTAATTGAGAGGTGGAGGTGCTGGAGGAGGAAGGGGAGGGGGGGTTGGAGGAGGTGGCATAATATGCCGCAGAAACCAGCACCAAGGTAGGACCCGCTATCCTTGGTGTAGGTAGCATGTGAGTGATCCCAGGCTCTGACTCGGTCCCAGCCTCCATCAAGTTCACCCAATGTGCCATCAGGGAGATATAGTGTCCCTGCCCGCCAGTACTTGTCCACGTGTCCATCGTTAAGTGGACCTTCCCAGTAACCGCATTGGTGAGGGCACGGTTTATGTTGTGGGAGACGTGCTGGTGTGGGGCGGGGATGGCACACCGGGAAAAATAGTGGCGACTTGGGACAGAGTAGCGTGGGACCGCCGCCGCCATCATGTTTTTGAAAGCCTCCGTTTCCACAAGCCTGTACGGCAGCATCTCCAGACTGATTAATTTGGCAATGTGCACATTTAAAGCTTGAGCATGCGGGTGGGTGTCGGCGCATTTCTGCTTCACTCCAACGCTTGTGTTAGCGACAACTGAATGCTGCGCTAGGAGACATTACTAGAGGCCGTGGAGGACCGTGTAGGTGAGGGTGTGGGTGAAGGCTGGGAGGCGCTCGTGCCTGCATCCTGGGAGGGGGATTGGATCTGTGTGCCAGGTTGTGGCACAGGGGAAGAGGCAGTGGTGTGACCCGGAGTCGGTCAATGGCCTTCGTCACACCTCATGGGGTGCTTGGCCATCATATGCCTGCGCATGCTGGTGGTGGTGAGGCTGGTGGTGGTGGCTCCCCAGCTGATCTTGGTGCGGCACAGGTTGCACACCACTGTTCGTCGGTTGTCCCCGCTCTCAATAAAAAAAAAAAAAACACACCTTGGAACACCTAGCCCTCTGCACGGAGGCTTGCCGTGAGGGGGTGCTATGGGAAACAGTTGGGGGATTATTGGCTCTGGCCCTGCTTCTCCCCCTGCTCACCCCACTGCCTCTTCCAACCTGTCCTGCTGCTGCAGTTGCTTCCCCCTCTGAAGCCCTGTCTTCAGTAGGCTTAGCAAGCCAGGTGGGGTCAGTCGCCTCATCGTCCAGCGGCTCTTCCTCCGAATCGTCTGTGCGCTCCTTCCTTGGACTTACTTCCCTTACTACTACCTCACTGACAGACAACTGTGTCTCATCATCCTCATCCACAAAATACTCTTGAAACAGTTGCCGGAAGTCCCCAGCCTCATCACCCGGACTCTGGGAAATTTCCAAATGTTGGGCATCGGTCACGACAAACTCCTCAGTTCCTGGGAGTCTGCCTGCTCAGAATCTATTATTTTCCTGGAGTGATGAGGCTGGGAGGAAGGAGGAGCAGCCAGAGGATTCAGAGGTGCAGTCCCTAGCCCGGTAGTAGTGGACTGCGTGGAAGACTGGGGGTTCGATACTTTGCTTGACATGTTATCCACGATCCATGACAGGACCTGCTCGCACTGCTGTGCTTGTAATAAAGGACCGCCACGCGGACCCGCAAATTGTGATATGAAGCTGGAGAGTGGAGAGACACAGCGCTCTCCTAATCTCTCTGCAGCCGGCTGTGATTCACCCCGCCCAGGACCTCGGCCTGTGCCCACACCCTCACTTGGACGCCTGCGCAAACATCCATGTCCACGTCCTCGACTCTTACCCCTACTCCTCATCATGTCGGATAAAGGATAGAGCAGGGCTCAAATAAATTACCCCACTGTATAGCGCAGAGAACTGTGGCTAATTCACCGCACACAGAAACTTGTGGATACCGGAGGCTCTATGCTGTGACAGAAAAAATTAACCCGCTGTCTTGCGCTGATACCTAGGGGTAATTTACCGCTCACAGAGACTTGTATATAAGAGAGGCAGAGAACTATTAACCCAGTGGATAGTGCTGATAACTGCGGCTACTTCACCGCACACAAGGAAAGTGTATTGTGAGATGCTCTGCAAAGAGGCAGATAATTAACTATTAACCCAGTGGATAGTGCCGATAACTGTGGCTACTTTACCGCACACAAGTGAAGTGTATTGTGAGATGCTCTGCACAGGGGCAGAGAACTATTAACGCAGTGGATAGTGCTGATAACTGCGGCTACTTCACCGCACACAAGAAAAGTGTATTGTAAGATGCTCTGCACAGGGGCAGATAATTAACTATTAACCCAGTGGATAGTGCTGAACATGTTTATTGGCTAAAAAATGGCACTAAACATGCGGGGAGGGGAAATGAAAGAGACTCGAGTACCGTGTGGTGTTCATCTCGAGTAACGAGCATCTCGAGTACCCTAATACTCAAACAATCATCAAGCTCGGACGAGTGTGCTTGCTCATCTCTAGTCAGGTCCTATCTTTTCTCGCACCACGGACCTTAGATGTGAGCACTGCAGTCGGATGTCCTATCTTTGTTAGGTGCGAGGATTTAACACGTCTAATATTTCTTCAACTGAACGCTTCTATAGGAAACCATTGGTTTTAATAGAAACGCTTTCTTTGCGCATCTCTAATGTGCTAAATCAGCGCTCGTGTGAACGAGGACTAACACTGATTGACTATATACGTGAGATTATAAAACTCGGCTGATTAACCCTGCCTGCACTGCTCTTTTAAACTAAGCCAGTGTTGCTCATCTCTATTTCAGTGTTTCTCATGTTTTCAGGATATCCTATAGTAAGAACACCTGTGACAATAATTACGTCATGTGTGCAATACTGAGGAAATCCTGAAAACATGACCTCTTGGGGTCCCTGAGGACTGGAGTTGAAAAACACTGAACTAAACCATAATTTGTGAAATACATTCTGCAGTTCGTAAAGTATATTCAAAACTCAATAAACACTTGCAAACACATAAGTACCGGTTTCACCCAATAATAAACCCTTCCCCCGAAAATAAGCCCTAGCTAATCCTCATGAAAAATAAAATGTCAATACTTACCTGGTCCACGGCGTCCCAGTGCCCCGCAATACCCCCCAGCGCTGCGGCAGGCTGCAGTGTCCTCCGCGCTGACATATCAGCTTCTTTCTGGTGACGGGGCTTTGAATACCCTGCAGCAAAGCGAGCTCTGTGATTGGATCGAGCGCCAGTCAATCATAGCCGGCGCTCGTTCATTTACAGCCATTCAGTGAATGACATCACTGAATGGCTGTGATTGGCTCATTGAGCGCCATCAGTGATTGGCAGGCGATCGATCACAGTGCTCGCTTTGCTGGAGGCGGGGTATTCAAAGCCCCATCACCAGGAAAGAAAGGAATATCTCAGCACGGAGGAAACTGTCCACTGCCACATCACCACCGGAGACCAGCAGTGTGAGGCACTGGGACGCTGGGACCAGGTGAGTATAAGCCCCACCACCAGGGGCGTACCTAAAGGCTTAGGGGCCCGGGTACAAAAGTTCCGCTCGGGCCCCCCTGGGCCCATAGGGATGCATTAGCATCAGTAGAGCAGATAAAAGCATGCAGATGGGATGCCTTCCCGGCATGCAGGTCACACACACAGGAAGAAATTGCAGCATGCTCCATTTTCCTGTGGATCTGCCGCACGGACGGCTCCCGCGGCTTCCATTAAAGCCTATGGAAGCCGTTCGTATCCACGGCACAGCGGCAGCTGTTTTTGTGCTGTGCCGCGGATATGCGGGAGAGCAAGAGATTTTTTTAGATATTGGTGCGCATGTGCGTGGCACGCTGCCAGTGTGTCGAGCACGTCCGCCGACCGGAAGAAAGATCATGCCTGCACAGAGGGGAGCCCCGCAGCGTTCGGAGAGTTAAGTTTAATGTATTTTCCCTCTCCATGTCCGCGGGCATGTACAGATTTCACTGCGGGATTTAGCAAGTGGGCATGAGGCCTAAGAGAGAGAGATAGATAGATATGAGATAGGATAGATAGATAGATAGATAGATAGATAGATAGATAGATAGATAGATAGATAGATAGATAGATAGATAGATAGATATGAGATAGATAGATATGAGAGAGATTCAGAGATAGATAGATAGATATGAGATAGGATAGATCGATAGATAGATAGATATTAGATAGATAGATAGATATGAGAGAGATTCAGAGATAGATAGATAGATAGATAGATATGAGATAGGGTAGATAGGTATGAGATAGGATATATAGATAGATAGATAGATAGATAGATAAATATAGATAGATATGAGAGATAGATAGATACGGGATAGGATAGAGAGATAGATAGATAGATAGATATGAGAAATAGATAGATGGACAGACAGACAGACAGACACAGAGAAAGACACACAGACAGGCAGACAAGCAGATGGATAGATAGATACATACCCCGGTGCCAGGACTACTTCTTTGGTGAGGAGAGCAGCTGTGTCAGCAGGACGGAAGCAACAGGGAGATGACCTCATCATCCCTGGTCCACTGGATGCCGTGCTGTGCTGGTGAGTCTCTGTCCTCTCTGCTCCCCCCCTCCTCTTTTCCCCTGTCGTCTCTCCAACTTATTTCCTCTTCCCTTCTCCTACTGTCCTCTCTGGCTCCTGCTGTCGGTGGGATAGCACTAAGCACGTGGCTGCCGACAGTGCAGGGGAAAGTGAAGGTATATGGTGGAGGGCGGCTTCTGGGCCCCCTCAAGCGCAGGGGCCGGGTCGCCGTTGCGACCCCGGCACCCCCTGCTGGTACACCTATGCCCACCACCCCCCTGAAGATAAGACACTGTGCCTCTTTTGGGGCAAAAGTTAATATAAGACAGTGTCTTATTTTTGGGGAAACACGGTACGTGGTATGAACATTCTAAAAGGTATAAGTATATATTATAAAACATTAGAACAACCAAGCAAACTCGTTGGTGGTCTGGAGGCTCACCCTGGGATACTACATATGTGTAAGTAGCCTTCATGTCACCGTGCCATTGTTCTGGAACCATTGTTTTGTTGCCCAACGTTTGTCGCTTCAGACTGTATAACTACGGTATGTATTTGTGGACTATATACTTGTGATGTCTTTAGTTCCTCTTTCCGCATAAGACAATTCAGATTATAAATGTAGTCTTATTAAAAAAAATGCATTGTGAACCCTAAAGTGACATTTAGTTTTACTCTCTAGATTCTTTTAGATAATTTTAGACATAATCCGACAAATCCACTAAGCAGACATCACTGATAAAAATCGCATTCTTCTCCGGTGCCGGGAGAACTGGCCAAACAAGATTACCAGAAATGATGTCCCCCTGTAATTCCACTGACACATTGGGCTTTCTTAGCTCGTCTGACACCCCAGAATCCACCGCTGATCTCTCATGACCTCATCCACAGAAGTCTTTCCTTTTATCCCCTCACACCTCATAAATACTTAGCAGCTTTATTAATCCGTTGCCTATCGTAAGAGCCATTTTCCAATTTTTTACTTTATTTCTGGCCGCCAAAGAGGAAATTGGGGTGATTATCAGAGGTGGGATTGGAGGGATGGGAAAATATCCGAGAATTACACCTATAATTTTAACTTTAGGAAGAGTCCAAAGAAATTCTTCATCAAGTAGGAATAGATGTAAAATAAATATTCTAATTATATTTCCGAAAGCCCACGCATTAATGAAAGCAAGTTTACAAATAAAGAGAAGTCCTATCCAGAAATTGGCTCTTTCCATGACTGTCCACCAGACACAGGGATGGAGCCTTAGTGGTTAGTAGTTTTGCATTGTACAGTGTCAGTAAGGGCTCCCACCCACTTGCGTTTTTTTAACGAATGTCAATGGGACTTTCTAAGGCCCAATGTCCACTTGCATGACCAGATTCCACTGCTGAATCCCGCAGCGGAATCCCTGTGTGCCCGCGGACATTGGGAGAAAAAAAGGTTGCCTTACCTCTCCGGCTCCCGCGCGGATCTCCTGTGCTCCGGCCGCATCTTCTTTCTTTAGCACGGCGGATGCGTCCGGGCGTGTCGGACGCATGCGCAGTGCTTTTTTTTTTATGCCCTGCTTTCCCGCGGAATACAAGGCACAGCCAAAATGATGGCTGTGCCGCGGACATGACGGCTTCCGTTGACTTCAACCGCGTGGATTCCGCAAATCAAAGCTGCAAGCGGGCATTGGGCCTAATGTTAAAAACGCATCGCACAAAAATTGCAAAGCACAAACTTGCGATGCGTTTTTTACATTAGAAAGTCCCATTGACATTCGCGGTAAAAAAAAACGCAGCGTGAATGCAGCATTACAAAAACGCAAGTGTGTGGGAGTCCTCAGTGATTTAATGGGGCTCCAAGCTTTGTGAAAACATACAGACCTTATATTTGATGGTTAGTTTAGAAAATAATAGGAGACACTGTGTAGTGGCCCAGAACAACGGGGCCCCTCCATATTGTTTGCTACATGTTGTCTGCATTGTCTTGTACCTTGTCCTTGAATGAGGAATGAATCAGCAAACTGTGTATTGGAGTTTGCAGCACTGAATGAGTTAATGTCTGGAAAAGAGCCGTGTCTGTCTGGAAATGTATCGTTTTGTGTTGTAAGTTTGGAGTCATGTGACCATGATATATATATATATATATGTTTGTGCAAGTGAATGTGAAAGAGCTTTGGGCTTTTTAGTCTTTTGGTCTTCTGTTCTGGTCTTGCAAGAGAGAGGGGCGTATTGAGGTCTGCAAGGAACACACACAGACACCTTTTGTTCTGTGTGGACCGGGATGGAAGAGGCTGAGAGACATCCCCAGCAGTCCCTGAGCCCATTACACCCAAGAGATGCCAGTGCTGTTAACCCACTGAGGAACATAGAGAGAGTGAACCGCATGGAGCCCTACAGATAACTAAAAACTTAACCAAAAGATAGGCTCAAATGCTAAACAAATTTCCTCCCCATCGCACCACTTTGTGATTAGTACACCAATTGTCCTGCTGGCGTTAATTGTATTGTGTATGGACTGTAAATAAGTTTTTCACAAGTAAAGTGGCACTGCCAACCGTTCCCGGCTTTGCTAGTTAAACCTACTCTGTGAGTCTGGACCAGTTCTTTCCTCATCCGGATTCACCACAGAGGAAGGAACGGTGGCGTCTCCAGTGACAACCCATTGCCAAGATAAACCGCATAGTGGGTTACCCTTTTGTAGGCTTTCCATCAGTTACGTGAATGGGTCCCGTGCTACCCTCAGGGTGGGAGATGGTAGAGCACCGTGACAAGGCCCAAACTCTACCCCGCTGTCTCCTGGGCTGAGGACGCACTCATCGGACGCTGCACACTGTCCATGATAACATAATTTGACTGGCTAATCCTGTAGATGAAATGTCACTGTGGCCATCTTTGGTCCATCTTCATATTTGTTCACAAACTGACTGATAACGGGGGGCAATACTAGCTATATTGGAAAGTTTGATATTTTCCTATTAGAGGGACCATAATTGGTATAGATGATTCCTCCAGCTCAGTTCTTCAGTCTTCCACAGCATGTGAAGGGGATTCTAGAAATATCCCCCACATACCCCTTACTGTAAATGCTGCAAAATGTCCACTGCAATCCAGCAGCAAAGGTACTGCAGCATTTCCGCTGTGTGTAAAGACAACCTGATAGTCAATAGGTTCTGCCGGGTACCGTTGGTGTCCGTCATATGATGGATCCATCATGCTGCTGTTTTCGTTTTGCTGTTCCATGATGGAACAGAAAAATTGAAATTTTAATGGACGTGTGAACAAAGCCTTAGAGATTTTTACACACCAATGTACATATTTACTTAAATGCATAAACATCACAGCACATCTAATAAACTCATAGCACACTTCTACATGTACTTACATACACATCGGGATGCTTTTAAACCATATTCAGATAGCTGTACATAGGAGACTAGGACAACACATGGACACCAATCCAAACTGATGGGTAAGGCTGGCTTCACATGGGCAAGAATCTCGCACAAGACACACAAACTTTGCACGAATTCGAACTCCATTCTACTAAATGGAGTCATACACATGAGTGATGTTTTCCTTCACAGCAAGTTTTCCCTTGTGGCATGTTCCATTTTTTTGCGTTCCTCGGAATACATCGCCCATTGATTTCAATGGGACCTTAAATACATTGCATTGCTTGCCTTGCAATGTGAGGTTTCCCATTGAAATCAATGGCAAACACTTCTGATCCCCTACTGCACATGAAACTCACACAAGAGGATCAGTAGTGGACAGAAGTGATGTGAGGCTTTTTTGCTTGAAAATCACCTTGCATCCGTGGGTTAAATGCACATTTGCGAGCCCGATATCTGTCCGAGTTTCTCGATATCATGCTCGCCCGTGTGTAGTTAGCTTCACCTTTGTGAATATCCTAGTTGGGTAGAATATGTTCATGTGCTGTGCATGCAATACATGGACAACACACAGATAAAATACATTTCAGCCTGAATGGGGCCTTACATACATGTTACACGCTTAGAGGTTGTACAGCAAAATCAGTGTGGCACTGAAGATTATTTACCATCACAGACATGTGTACATGCAGACTCACACACATACATATACATACGCACATACAAATAAATAGTTATACATACGTACAAGGACAGTGCTGGAAGTGCGACCTTAGCCATCTTACCACCAATGGAGTGTTCAGCCTAGCTGAGGAGAGGGATCAGCACCCAGCTACAGTCAAAAGAGGAGAAGAATCGCAATTCAACAGGTGCGCTGGTTCTTCATAGGAAGACCCACTGCAGGAACCTGAACGTGACCTCCTAACGTGACCCCTCCATCAGCCATCGGTGAATATGGCCTTCTGCAGTGTAGCCAAAGTCAATTCTCATCAAGGAATCTATTAAGACAGCAGGCAGTTTGGGTGCCCATGAGCCCCAAGCCATTCATAAAATAACCTACCATCGAGAGTTGTAGTTCCTCAATAGCTGAAGAGTCACAGGTTGAAGACCACAATAAGGCACTGGAAAGTTGGTCAACTTGTGGCTCCAAGTTATATGAGGCAGGCAGCAAACAGGTATTCCCTAGCAAAAGCTGGACAAGCAGTAACGAGTAACCGGCTTAACCGGGAAGAAGCTATTATTGGATTGGAGTACCGACGAACATTTCAGTCTTTGTCATAGACTCCCTCATGGAAATTAGGATTCCGCTGCAAGGATATTCCCCACATAATGGCCCCAGGAAAATGTCTAACAGACAGTAGATGTCAAGAATAGCGTAGTACCACATGAGCAACACAGACGATAACCAAGATCCCAATGTTTTCTGCCATTGGGACCAATTGTTGGTATGCTCTAATATAATTCTAAACAGCAAACTAGTCAGATGCAACAAGTTGTATTGCAGAATCATAAAGACCTGTGGGGACATTGGGGGGTTCACTTATTTGAATGCAATTAATTGTAGCAGAGCAAAGACAAAGATCTTGGTCCGCAGCCTGAGACCGTTAAACCAAAGAACCTAGAACAGCATATTATTCTGGAAACTGGTGTAAGTAACATAATGGATTTGCTGAAGATGCGAGAGGAGGGGCGCCTCAGTAAAATTTGGAATATATCCTGCAAACATTCTGCTAACGAGCTGAGATGCTCCAGTAAAATTAATTACACAAGAAATAGTTTGACCCTAAAGGAGAAACCTAAAAGCAAGAGAAATTAAATGAAACATTAAATGTGGAAATTTCCGCACTGGCATGCTTACTCTGGAGATGCCGAGCCTCTGGGTGCGCCGCCATCGGATTGTGTCCTATCTAAGGGAAATGGAGCGTTTTATTTCAAGTAATTATTGTCTCATTTAAAAAAAAAAAAAAAAGATACTGTTAGGGCCTCGCTCAGACGGGCACAACTAGCTGCGCACCACATGCACATCAGCAGCAAGTAAGCAATGTATGAAGGAACAGTAGAGCTCAGTTGAGTGCTGTGGCCTCTTATCATGGCAGTGACGTCAGTTCATCACTCACAGTGGCCTATGTGCAGCTCCATCCAATCCAATTCAGCTAGAATACCAGGGACCGCAGCTATGATATGTGCCGGGCTTACACTGAAGAGACCACATCACCCACCTGAATGCCGTGACAACTTCAAACAGCTGAGTGGGAGGGTAGCTGGGAGTCAGTCCCCCATTGATCTGATAATGGTAACCTCTTATGAGCATAGATCATAAATATTCTAGTCACGGAAATCCCCTTCAGATTGTTAGACTATCAACAAGCTTATTGACTGTTTCCAGTAGCAATCGGCAGCATTTTGAATGCAGTTCCAAAGTGTCAGTCAAAGATGTTCCCCTGCACAGAAAATCTCTCCATGACTGACATGGTCACTTCTACGTGTTAGATATGGTGTCTGACATTGGAACGGAGCTCAATCACAATCAATGGACCATGGAGGCTACGTGGGAGGAGAGGGAGGCTCTGAGTCCTGGAAGAGATGGCAGCACGAGATGTGGTGACTTGGGCAGTTGAGTAGACAACTTGGTGCAACAGGCTAGAAGGAGACGCAGTTTTTGTCTGGAGGACATGCTGGTAGAGATGAGCGAACACCAAAATGTTCGGGTGTTCGTTATTCGGAACGAACTTCCCGTGATGCTCGAGGGTTCGTTTCGAACAACGAACCCCATTGAAGTCAATGGGCGACGAGAACATTTTTGTATTTCGCCGATGCTCGCTAAGGTTTTCATGTGTGAAAATCTGGGCAATTCAGGAAAGTGATGGGAATGACACAGTGACGGATAGGGCAGGCGAGGGGCTACATGGTGGGCTGCATCTCAAGTTCACAGGTCCCACTATTAAGCCACAATAGCGGCAAGAGTGCCCCCCCCCCCACTGTCAGCATAAAGATCGTTCTCCTCTGCCACAGCTGTAACAGCTGTAGCAGAGAAGAACGATGTTTGCCCATTGAATTCAATGGAGCCAGCAAAACAACAGGTTCCACTGAATGCAATGGGCTGCCGGCGATCGCAGGATGAATGGTCGGAAAGGGGTTAAATATATAACCCCTTTCCTGCAATTCATCCAGAAATGTGTTACACTAAAAATATATACCGGCGTATAAGGCGACCGGGCGTATAAGACGACCCCCCAACTGTCACCTTATACGCCGGTAATACAGTGGAGCAAAGAATAAAAAGCATTACTCACTTTTTCAGATGATCTGCGGCGCTCCTGCAGGCTGTCGCTCCTTCCTGGTTCCCGGCAGACTATTCCTTTCTCCACGAAAGGCTTTAAATCCCTGCCTCCAGAAACACATGTGCCTTCAGCCAATCACAGCCAATGACAATGATGTCATTGAATGGCTGTGATTGGCTGTGTTTCTGGAGGCGGGGATTTCAAGCCAATCACAGCCATTCAATGACATCATTGTCATTGGCTGTGATTGGCTGTGTTTCTGGAGGCGGGGATTTCAAGCCTTTCGTGCAGAAAGGAATACTCTGCCGTGGATTAGGAGGGAGCGACAGCCTGCAGGAGCGCCGCAGATCATCTGAAAAAGTGAGTAATGCTTTTTATTCTTTGCTCCACTGTATTACCGGCGTATAAGGTGACAGTTGGGGGGTCGTCTTATACGCCCGGTCGCCTTATACGCCGGTATATATTTTTAGTGTAACACATTTCTGGATGAATTGCAGGAAAGGGGTTATATATTTAACCCCTTCCCGACCATTCATCCTGCGATCGCCGGCAGCCCATTGCATTCAGTGGAACATGCTGTATTGCTGGCTCCATTGAATTCAATGGGCAAACATCGTTCTTCTCTGCTACAGCTGTTACAGCTGTGCCAGAGAAGAAGGATTTGTCTTCTATATGTTCTCAATGGGGTCAGCGCTGCTGCCGCCGGCCCCATTGAGCGCATATAGAGAAGATTTATGGCCCTAAGAAGGACCGTTGGGGTTCTTGACACCTAAAATACTCCTAACACTCTCCCTATAGCAGCTCCAACACGATAGCGCTTTCCCTAAACTCATGTCAGAATGCATCGATAGCGAGCCGTGGGAGGGGCAGATTTCAATACTTGGGTGACACCTTATCTCCCCAGCCACTCACAGCAGGGGGGTGGTATAGGGCTTAAACGTTGCAGGGGGAAGTTGTAATGCCTTCCCTGTCTTTATATTGGCCAAAAAAAAGCGCTAACGTCTCAGGGAAGAAAGTTAAATTAACCAGAACACCGCATGGTGTTCGTTACGAATAACGAACATCCCGAACACCCTAATATTCGCACGAATATCAAGCTCGGACGAACGCGTTCGCTCATCTCTACATGCTGGTAATGACGCCGGGAGAGTGCCGCTCTATCACAGGAGTGTCTGGAGTCCCAGTCCAGAGAAGTGCATACCTTGGGAATGGAAAGCATGTGCACATCACAAATGCAGCAGTTCCCCACCCACTCCTGCTTCCCCAACAGTAATTCAGTAACAGCAAAGGTTGAAGACCCATGACATAGCTTTTTAGGGGCACTTGTCTGGTGGCATACTGGATATGGTTGCAGGTGGTGCAACCACGATGGGGCCTAGCAAGGAAGGAGGCCCATCTGGATTATCCGGATAGCTCCAATTACAATTTTGCTTGATTTGATAGCTACAGCAGCATAGAGAGTCATTGGCTCTCTGTCCTGCCACTTGCTCTAGCAAGTCACAAGCTGCCGTAGGGTATGTTTACATGAGGTGGAAAATACTGCAGAATGGCCATAGTGGAAATTCCACAGCATTTTGGAGCTGATGTCCCCAACACCACCACCACCCTTACCACCAACATGTTGAATGGATGAGTGGGTCCCAACTGCGTTGCTACAGACTATAAAGATGTACGCCCATTTCTAAAATAAATTATATATATCAAGAACAACATAGCTACATAACAATTTTCTATGTATGACAACACTACACAGGTAACAAAAATTACTACCTTTCCCTTAATAAACAAAACCCAGTATACCAAAGTCAATATTACCAGTAATACCACTATGCAATACCACCACATCATAATAAACTACCATTAGCATGACATAGAAACTGAATATTATTATGATACTGACACGAAATAGAAACGCTATATAAAGACCAACATGCTCTGCAGATCGCATAAGTGATTATCCTACAGTTATATCCAGTGGCTTACAGGTGACATCCATTTTGATTAGAGTTGTACACTTTCCCTTTTCTTCTTCATTCTGTCCAGACCTCCATGACAACTTCTTCCAGGTACAAATTATTGCTGTAGAGTTTCATAGACAGACATCTTTGGCTCCTCACTTTCCCAGGAGTAATAGTGTCCCTTCACAGTAAGAATGACCCCTTTAAGCCCCTGTATACTAGTGCCCACCATAGATTGAAATATTTCCTTTGAGCAGCTCCCTCTATCAATTATGTCCCTATGCATAATACAAGTTCCCTTAGTGTTGCCCCATCCCATAAATAATACAATACTCTTTGTTCTTCTACCAATGAATAAATGCCCCTTTGCAGCGCCTTCATGAATAATGACTCCTTTGTGCTGCTTTCCATACGTAATGCCCCCTTTGTGCTGTTCTCTATACATAATCAAGTCCTTTTTGTACTGGTCTCATGATGGAGTGACATCATTGAGCTGCCCAACATCCTCTATACACCTGGAGCTTTGGCACGTTGCAAGCTTATGGGTATGTTTACACGTGGCAGAAATTCTGCAGAGTGTCCACAATGGAAATTCCGTGGCAAATTCCGCATCCAAAGCTCTGCGTATGCGGAGCTGATTTCAGAAGACATAGCGCTCACCTCCAAATTCTTTGGCTGTCAGCACTTTCTTCACTCAGTACCTAGCGGCCTATACTGAGCGCAGCACCAGGTAATGCACCATAGGACTCCAGTTACGCCCCTGAACCTGTCTGTTAGCGCATCTACATATTTTATAACAGGATCTTCAGGACACCACAAATATCTTTCATATTGGTCATCTGTAACAGAAGTGCTTATGTTATAAAAAGACAATAGTCAGAAGTTGGAAGAGCAGCCCAGTGCATAGTAAGGTAAGGTAAAGTCCCCCCAATGCAAGCACAGAGTCATGACTGACTCATGGGTGACGTTTTTTTGGCAGACTGTTTTTGCGGGGTGGCTTGCCATTGCCTTACCCAGTCATTTTTACCCCCCAGCAAGCTGGATGCTCATTTTACCGACCTCGGTAGAATGGAAGGCTGAGTCAACCTTGAGCCGGCTACCTGACCCAAGCAAGGATTGAACCCACAACCTTCAGGTCGTGATGAAGACTTTAGGACTGTATTTCTGCTGCTTTAACACTCTGCAGTAAATCACCTATAATCCATCTGATGGATCTGCATATTAGTCCATACATACCCTTACAGCGATGTGACTTGTATGTGCATTGGACGTGATCCGCTTGCTGTTTACCCCATATGACTTGAGCTGTCACAGTGTCTGCCTGTGTCACATTACCAAGGAACAACACTTACTCCCCCCACGGCTCCAGGCTCCCGCCATCTTTTGTCGCTGCTTTGCAGAGATAAGCCAGTGGCTTTTTCCCCCTGTCGTTCTCCCAATCACACGGAATAAGAAGAAAGTGAAGGCCTCTATCGTACTCCCAGCACAGCCGAGCCTGTTCAAAGTTAGGATTATCTGCTCTGCTCAAAATCCCTTCAAACAATGACAAAAAAATAACAGAGATAGAATTGCTTTCTCTGGATAAAATTGGAATCTGGGTTCATGCGGCAGTCGTTTCATCTAATGCCCGCGCCAGTAGAGGTGTACACGTCAGGGGACACGGCGGGTTCCAGGGAGGTTTTTCTCCAGTCTCTGGGCTTCTTTCGGTTCTTGCTGCTCCCCAAATAAGGATCCGCTGCCAGTTCAGTCTATCAAGAATGTGATGTCTTCATTTCTCTTGCTGGTCTAATCCTATGGCTTAGCACAATGGATTTGCTCCTGGCAGGCAGTGTGGTATAATAGGTATTGCCGGACTTTGATGATGACTTGCACTTACTTGGTGGATGTTTTAGAAAAGTTGCTTACTTCTATAGAAATTAATTGGAAATATTGTTTATTTAATCCCCTGCAGCTGTCTGCTATGTCCAGTGTGGACTGCAGGCAGGTATAGTGGCCAACCATGAGGCATCCTGGCTATGCCATCGTTCACTGCCCCCTCCCCCCCCCCCCCCCCCCCCCCGAAGAAAGGCATACAGGAGACTGTAATATCTATTTTTCTGGTGGGTTGTGGACACAGGTTTTTATTGAAAGTATTATCTTTACTTTAAAACTTTACTTTAAGTAAACTCTCAACTTCTTTTAAAAGGCACTTAGAACATGATAACATATTTCCTGGAAGCAGTATGCCAACTGCCATCTCCAGTGGGCAAGTTAGCCTTCGCAGCATAGATTTTCAACACCATTCTCTGAAACACAGCCAAGCCATGGAGGAGCTCTGTACCTCTACGTGGGGCTCTGATCACCACCCAGCAGGAACAAGGCCTGCTCTATGAAAGTGAAGGAGAAAAAAATTGGTCTTGCGCTCATAAGGAATAATAGGATAGACTGAGTTAGAAATAAGGAAAACTTACTTTGAAGGAGGTCTCTGTCCTTAAGACCCCCCAAACAGGCTTGTTGTATGCCGTTTTGTAGTCCTGATGAAAAGATGTTGGCCTCTATATCCGTCAAGTACACAAAGTCGGGGAACATCAGTCTGCTATTGCTGCCCTCTAACTGTCGGTGACGAACACCCAACACCAGACTGGGAGTGGACAAAACATGGCAAAGATCCTGTAGTCGACATTCCGCCTGGCCTTCTCCACAGATTCGGCATCCCTTGCGCCCTTCCACACAACCCAAGGTATGATCTCTGACCACTCTAAAACAACTTCTAGGAAGAATGAAGTGAATCTCTCCATATCAGCTGGAATTAGTATCATAAGTTTCATCATCCACAGGAAACACGGATAATTCCTACCAAAATAACTGAACCAACAACCCCCCCCAACTGATCTCTTCCACTTCCGGGAGAGCCTGCGCACAGCACAGGCTCCGAATCCCTCTCCAGAAAACATCAATGTCCCAGAAACCCAGGTTTCTGTCTCCTGGTCTGCATTTTGCCAGTTGTGCCGTCCAGAAGATATATGAATGACCGAGCATTCCCGGATCTGTCAGTAGCAAAGATATTAAGGAAAACAACTTATGTCTATCAGCAGAGATGAGTGTAAATTTGTTTATTTCTTTCAAAAAACAAGCGACTCCAATAATTGAGGGTGAGAATAACCTGCGGAACAAGCAAAACGCCAATGGCCAATGCACAGAACTCCTGAGTCCAGAAAACCCGCACTGGCTGCCTCAGTGGCAGCCCCGATGCATAAGGAGTGCATTTCAAAATCCCAAGGAGCTAAACCTACTAACGACAAACACTTCTTGAAAATGGAACAAATTGGTACTTAGTGATGGCTGGGTATCATCTGCAATGGTCACACCAAATCCTGAATCGCAAGTGGAAGCCATGCCCCGTGACCACGCTCGTCATTCTTAGGTTGCAGAATGTAGACCAACTACAATGTCGAAATCTGCTAATCCACTCGGTTTAGCAAAACAATGCTAAACAAAAATTGGTGGGAAAAATAACTGATTCAAATAGTGAAATGCATACTTTTAAGCATGAAGACACTAAATAACACAGCAATTGATAAGATACCCACAGTCTTCATTCACGACACACATGCTCTTTTCACCAGCCCTCAAGGGCCTACTAAAAAACAAAACACTTAGTAACTTTGGCCCATCCCAACTTAGAAACTTAGTCCAGCCAGGCTTACTGGGCGACTACGACTGATACCCCTGCCGCTCACAACTGTAAATGGTATTCTACTGTAACATCCAGCCTATCAGAACCTGAATCTCTAATATACCTGCCTCCAACCATCTGAAGCCAGTCTGACCAGGCCTTATCGTGATGTTGCCATGTTGCAGGGGTGATGGATGCTCCAATTAGCAACAGCAGTTGACTGGCACCAAGTCCCATAGGTGGGTTGGAAGGGGTTTCCCACATGCCTCTGTCTCTAGCAGCTAGTCCCAGAACTCCTGCCAACGGCAACGTGAGAGAGCATCAGCCACAATATTTTCACTGCCGGTAACATGTCGAGCCCTACAGAAAATATGTAACTGCAGACACCTAGATACTAGATGACGGAGAAGACTAAGCACTGGTAGGGAAGAAGATGACAAGTTGTTAATGCAGTTAACGACACTACGATTGTCAGTCCAGAAACAAGTCGTGCCTATCGTTCATCTGGTCATCCCAAATTTTAACAGCAACTACTATCGGAAAGAGTTCCAACAGTGTCAGATTTCTGTACAGGTCTACGTGAACCCATGCTGTAGACCAAAATGAAGCACACCACTGAGAGCCAAGAATTCCCTCGAACCCCACAGAATGCATTTGTTTCAGTGTGACCTTATGGACCAGTAATCAGTGATCTAACATGTAACATTGTAACACTCAAAAAAGGTGTCCAGGACCCTTTCAAACTGTTTAATTGAGTTCACTATCACCACGTCCTCACGCAGAGAGTTCCATTGTCTCACTGCTGTTACAGTAAAGAACCCCCTTCTATGTCGGTATAGAAGCCTTCTTTTCTCTAGACGTAGAAGGCGCCCCCTTGTTACAGTCCTGGGTATAAATAGATGATGGGAGAGATTTCTGTACTGACCATTTATATATTTATACACAGTTATAAGATTGTCCCTCAGCCGGCTTTTTTCTAAGCTAAATAACCCCAATTTTGATCACCTCTCTGGGTATTGTAGTCCGCCCATTCCATTTATTACTTTAGTTGCCCGCCTTTGTACCCGCTCAAGCTCTGATAGATATGTCCTTTTTGAGTACCAGTGCCCAAAACTATCCACAATATCCCATGTATGATCTGACCAGTGACTTTTATGTGGTCCTTGATCAGCCGATCGAGGGTGCATACTGTTGCGCAAGATGCGTGCTCGTCGCACATTTAGAAGCCCAAATCCTGGATCTAAATGAGCGACTTGCGACACTGAGATCCACTGACATCATGGAAAGGAGTTTGCTGCTCACTGAGCAGACGCTCGCTGGGGTAGAGGCGGGGGTGGATGGTAGTACGGAAGAGCAGGGGGAGCAGGCAGCTAGCTGGGTGACAGATAGAAAGAGGGGTAGATGGAAGAGAATCAGGGAGGCTCGTTCTGAACTGGCACAACCCAACAAGGCTGCAACGTTGGCAAATGAGGGGGATGCCATTACAGAGCCAGCACTACTGCAGCACGACATGCCCTCTGAACCCCAGGGAGATGACTGCTCCAGTGAGAAGGGGACAGGGAGCACAGGGCAGGCTAGACAGGTCCTAGTGGTGGGGGGCTCAATTATAAGGGGGACAGATAGGGCAATCTGCCATAAAGACTAGGATCGTCGAACAGTGTGTTGTCTTCCTGGCGCTCGAGTTCAACACATCGCGGATCCGATTGATAGATTACTGGGAGGGGCTGGTGAAGATCCAGCGGTCATAGTGCACATTGGCACCAATGAACAAATTAGAGGTCAATGGAGTGCCCTCAAAAATGATTTCAGGGACTTAGGGTCCAAGCTCAGGGCAAGGACCTCCAGGGTAGTTTTCTTGGAAATACTGCCTGCACCTAAAGCCACACTAGAAAGGCAGCAGGATCTTAGGGAGGTAAACAAGTGGCTCCAGAGTTGGTGTAAGAAGGAGGGGTTCGGGTTCCTGGAGAACTGGGCTGACTTTGCTGTCGGCTACAAGCTCTACCGTAGGGACGGGCTGCATCTTAATGGGGAGGGTGCAGCTGTTCTGGGGGAAAAGTGGCTAGAAGGCTGGAGGAATGTTTAAACTAGGGACTGGGGGGGGGGGGGAAGAGAAATAATGGGGTAGTCAGTGTAGCTAGCCACCTGGGTCTAAGCAATGGGAATGGGGGTCGAGCAGGGGGTGGGGTTAGTACAGTTAGAACTGACAGATCAATCAATAGTACTATTAATAGCAAAAACAACCGTATAAATTGTATGGCTACAAATGCAAGAAGTCTGTTTGGTAAAGTGGGTGAGCTCGAAGCGAGAATGACTGATGAAAATTATGATATATTTGGAATAACGGAAACATGGCTTGATAATAAGTGCGATTGGGTGGTGAATTTACAGGGTTACAGCCTCTTCAGAAGAGACCATGGCAACCAGAAAGGGGGAGGGGTATGTCTGTACATTAAATCCTACTTAATGCCGAGGCTACGGGAGGATATAGTGACAGGAAATAAACACATGGAATCTCTATGGGTAAAAATAACAAAATCCTGATAGGGGTCTTCTATAGGCCACCAAAAGCAACAGAAGAAACTGAAACTTTACTATTAAGGCAGATAGAAAAGGTGTCAAACCGCAACAAAGTAATTATCATGGGGGACTTTAATTATCCGGATATAATATGGGATAAAGAGACCTGCAAATCTCATAGGGGTGATAAGTTCTTGAGAATAATTAAAGATAACTACCTTACCCAACTTGTGCGGGAACCAACGAGAGGGAAGGCCACTCTGGACTTAGTATTAACTAACAAACCAGACTGAATAATGGGGGTGCAGGTTGAGGGGCACTTGGGGAACAGTGACCACAATATAATCAACTTCCAACTGTCATTCAATAAGAAGCCTTATCAGGGAGCAACAAATAAACTAAACTTTAGTAAAGCAAAATTTGATCAGCTGAGAACTACTATCGGTAACATTAATTGGGACAACATCCTCAAGAATAACAGTACAGAGAACAAATCGGAGAAGTTTAAAAAGATCTTAATCACCTCATGTGAGCAGTTCACACCCTTTAAAAATAAAAGAACTTCAAGTAAAAGGAAACCAATGTGGCTCAACAAGACTGTAAGAGGGGCAATAAACGAAAATAAGAAAGTGTTCAAACTACTAAAGCAAGAAGGCAGCGAAGAAGCACTAAAATCATACAGGGAAATAAAACAAAATATGCAAAGGAAAAATCAAAATTGCTAAGGAGGAGGCGGAAAGACGGATCGCCGAAGAGAGCAAAAACAACCCTATATTAACAGCAAAAGGATTTGCCCTGAGAGCACTGGCCCTTTAACAAATAATGCAGGAGAAATCATAGAAGACGATGAGGGGAAGGCAAACCTATTAAATAGTTTTTTTTCAAGTGTATTCACGAATGAAAAGGAAATGCCACATGAGATGCGTGGGAAAAAATTAACCCATCACAAAATATCTCATACCTAACGCAGGAAGAAGTGCGGAATCGGTTAAAGAGGATTAAATTCGATAAATCACCAGGCCCAGATGGATTACACCCAAGGGTTCTAAGGGAACTAAGTGATGTGATAGCTAGGCCGCTATTTCTAATATTTATGGATACTATCAAGACCGGGGTAGTACCACTGGATTGGCGCATTGCCAATGTTGTTCCAATATGCAAAAAGGGGTCCAAAAGAGAGCCTGGTGACTACAGGCTGGTAAGTCTCACTTCAGTAACTGGAAAAATATTCAAGGGGTTTCTGAGAGACGCCATCGAAGAATACCTCAAGGAGAACAGCGGAATAACTCCTCACCAGCATGGATTCATGGAGGGTCGATCGTGTCAGACCAATCTGATCAGCTTCTACGATAAAGTAAGTTCTAGGCTGGACCTGGGAGAGTCCATTGATCTTGTATATCTAGACTTCTCTAAAGCATTTGACACCGTGCCACATATATAATGATATATAAAATGAGGCAGCTCGGATTGGGTAAAAATGTGTGTATCTGGGTCAAGAACTGGCTCAGAGATAGAAAGCAGAGGGTGGTAATAAATGGTTCATACTCTGATTGGACCACAGTCACTAGTGGGGGGCCACAGGGTTTAGTATTATGCTCCATTCTGTTCAATATATTTATCAACGACCTGATAGAGGGGCTGCACAGTAAAATATCAATATTTGCAGACGACACAAAATTATACAAGATAATCAATACAGCGGAGGACAATGTGCGGCTACAAACGGACCTAGATAAGCTGGGGGCTTGGGCAGAAAAATGGCAAATGAAGCTCAATATTGATAAATGTAAGGTTATGCACATGGTCAGAAAAAAACAGATGTCACCAATATACACTAAATGGGGTACTGCTAGGGAAAAGTGATATGGAAAAAGACCTGGGGGTACTAGTGTATTGTAGACTAAACTGGAGTAACCAATGCCAATCAGCTGCTGCAAAGGCAAATAAAGTCTTGGGGTGCATTAAAAGAGGTATAGGGGCGAGGGACGAAAACATTATTCTTCCACTATATAAAGCACTTGTCAGGCCCCACATGGAATACTGCGTACAGTTCTGGACACCGGTGCTCATGAAAGATGTTGCAGTGCTTGAGGGGGTTCAAAGAAGAGCAACTAAACTAATACATGGAATGAAGGGACTGGAATACCCAGAGAGGCTATCCAAATTGGGATTATTTACCCTGGAAAAAAGACAGCTAAGGGTCGACCAAAAAACTATGTATAAATACATGAGGGGACAATACAAGGATCTCTCCCATGATCTGTTCATACCCAGGACTGCGGCGTAACAAGAGGGCATCCGCTACGTCTAGAAGAAAGCAGGTTTCATCACCAACACAGAAAAGGGTTCTTTACTGTAAGAGCAGTGAGACTGTGAAACTCTCTGCCTGAGGACGTGGTGATGGCAAAATCCATAGAGGAGTTTAAGAGGAGACTAGATGTCTTTCTAGAGTGAAAGGATATTACAGGATATAATTTTTAGGTGACCAGCTGGTTGTTGATCCGGGTATACAGACAGATAGGAACTATTAGAGGTTGATTCAGGGATTAGTCTGATTGCCATTAGGGAGTCGGGAAGGAATTTTTCTGCCTCTTGGGGTCTTCTGCCTTCCTCTGGATCAACAAGGAGCTTAAACAGGCTGAACTAGATGGACATTGTCTTCATTCAGCCTTACATACTATGTTACTATATGTTACTATATGTTGTCATGCGCCCTAGACCTCTTCTGATGCACCCCATGATCTTATTTGCCTTGGCAGCAGCTGCCTGACACTGGTTGCTCCAGTTAAGATTACAGTTAATTAAAATCCCCAAGTCCTTCTCCATGTCAGTGTTCCCCAGTGGCTTCCCATTTAGTGTGTAATGGTGGCATGGATTTCCTCTGTCCATATGCAGAACCTTACATTTATAAGGGTTAAACTGCATTTGCCACTTTTCTGCCCCGAACCTATCCAGGTCCTCTTACAATCTTCTTGTGTCGTCTCTTCTGTTAATTTTTTACATAGTTTTGTATCATCTGCAAATATTGATATTTTACTGCACAATCCTTCTACCAGGTCATTAATAAATATTTTAAAAATAATAGGGCCCAAAACCGAACCCTGTGCTACCCCACTAGTAATGGTGACCCCTCCAATACTGCCCCTGTGGTACCCCACTAGTTACTGTGACCCCTCCAATACTGCCCCTGTGGTACCCCACTAGTAACGGTGACCCCTCCAATACTGCCCCCTGTGGTATCCACCATAACGGTGACCCCTCCAATACTGCCACTGTGGTATCCACCATAACGGTGAACCCTCCAATACTGCCCCCTGTGGTACCCCACTAGTAACGGTGACCCAATCAGAGTATGTACCATTTATAAACTGCCCCCTCTGCTTTCTATCACTGACCAGTTACATACCCACTTACACACATTCTCGCCCAGACTAAGCATCCTCATTTTATATAACCTTTTATGTGGCTCAGTATCAAATGCTTTGAATAAGTCCAGATACACAAGATCCAGTGACTCTTCCCAATCCAGTCTAGAACTTACCTCTTCATAGAAGCTGATCAGGTTGGTTTGACAGGAGCGATCTCTCATAAACCCATGCTGATACAGGGTTGTACAGCTATTTTCCTTGAGGTCCTCCAGGACAGCGTCTCTTAGAAATCCTTCAAACACCTGACAATTCCTTTTCCTCTGTGAATACACTGGAGAAAAAAAAATTAATAGATTTGCTTTCTCCTCATCACCATCTACAATTTCTCCTACATTATTTATTAAAGGGCCAACACTTTTGAGTACTAATCTTTTTACTATTTACATAATTAAATAACAGTTTAGGGTTAAGGTGGATTTACACAGGACGAATGTCGGGCAAACGATGCCCGGCACTCGTCCCAGTGTTTCCTCACTCCCTTGCTCCTGCATGGGAGTTAGTAGTGCTGGCTCACTCACAGAGCGGTCAGTAGGGGGCAGGGCGGCTGCAGCAGATTTCTCTCCCCCGCCCTTCGCCATTGACATAACACAGCGGCCCTTCAGCACCGAACAGCTGCTATTTACACTGAACGATGAGCGATTGGCTCATCGTCCATCGTTCATGCAGCATAAGATGACCGCTCATCGTTCAGTGTAAATAGCAGCCGCTCAGTACCGAACGGCTGCTGTGTTATGTCAATGGCGAGGGGCGGGGGAGCAAGAGGAGAGAAATCTCCTGCAGGTTCCCCGCTGCGAACCATCAGTACTAGCTTGGGTGCAGCAGCACCAGAGTGAGTATGTGCGGGGATGAGTGACAGGCATCATTTGCCCGACAGTCGTCCCGTCTAAAAGGGCCTTTAGTTCTGCTCAAAGTCTCTTTGCCTCCAGTCTTGCTGCTTTTATCATAATTTATTGTTTTCCTGATAGGTTTTTAGTGCTTTTTCACTGCCTTCCTGTTTTAGTAGTTTAAACGCTTTCTTTTTACTGTTTATTGCCCCCTTTACATCTTTATTGAGCCATATTGGTTTTCTCCTATGACTAAGTCTTTTATTACCGCTCACAGTAAGTAATTAAGATGTTTTGAAACGTTTCCCATTTATTGTTCGTACTTTTATTTTTGAGGACATTATCCCAGTCAGTAAGGTTGAGAGCATCACTAAGCTGATCGAACTTGGCCTTCCTAAAGTTTAGTATTTTCATAGCTCCCCTATAAAGCTCTATCTTGACAGACAAGTTGCAATGTATTACATTATGATCATTATTTCCCATGTGCCCCCCAACCTGCACCCCTGTTATTCTATCAGGTCTGTTGGTTAATATTAAGACCAAAATGGCCGTCCATCTAGTTGGGTAAGGTAATTATTTTTAGTTATTGACAGAAACTTGTTATCTGCTAATAACTATACAGGAACTTTGGTTGTGACACAAATCGTGTCACCAAAGATTGCAGTCTAACTCTGCAAAGTAATGGACGTTAATGTGGTAGCATTGCGACTCTTCGATTGGAATTACCTTAACCCAACGATCACAAGAATTGCACTGAACTTGGACTTACTGAAATTAACAGGTCACAATTGCAGCAACCTGTGAGCCACAACGTGACTGTATTAACTTCCATTACTTCATGATATCATCAACACAGATGGCTTTAAATAGTAATAAGGAAATATTGCCTAATGTATGATTTGCTGTTGCCTTTCTGCCCCAGAATTGGTGTTCAGTGGGTGCAATAACCTGTCATCAGAGCGCAGTAGTATCACTGATCAGAGGCGTAACTATAGAGGATGCAGGGGATGCGGTTGCACCCGGGCCCAGGAGCCTTAGGGGGCCCATAAGGCCTCTCTTCTCCATATTGGGAGCCCCGCAGGGGCGTAACTATAGAGGATGCAGGGGATGCGGTTGCATCCGGGTGCGAGGACCCTTAGGGGACCCATAAGGCCTACCTTCTCCATATAGGGAGCCTAGTAGTAATAAAGCATTATAGTTGGGGGGCCCTGTTAAAGATTTTGCATTGGGGCCCCAAATCTTCAAGTTACGCCTCTGGAGCCCAGTACTATGACCAAGCATTATAGTTGAGGGCCCTGTTACAGATTTTGCACCGGGGCCCAGAAGCTTCAAGTTACGCCTTTGTCACTGATAGTAGCATATCAGATGACTGACCCTTGACCTGACCTACGCTGACCACTACCGACCCATCTCCAACCTCCCTTTCATCTCCAAACTACTTGGAGATGAAGGGGATCTATTCCCGCCTCACATGTTTTCTCTCTGATAACTCTCTCCTCGACCCCCTCCAGTCTGGCTTCCACCCCCTACATTCGACTGAAACCACCATCACAAAAGTAATAAACAATCTGATGATGGCCAAATCAGGGGCAACTACTCCCTACTAATCTTTCTTGACCTCTCCGCTGCATTTGACACTGTTGACCATGACTTCCTCCTTGCTATGCTCCGCTCCATTGGCCTTAAGAACACTGTTCTCTCCTGGTTCTCTTCCTATCTCTTTGACTGCTCTTTCAGCATCTCTGGTTCTATCTCCTCTCTGCTCCCTCTCACTGTTGGGGTCTTCCCGTGAGATCTCTGAACCTTTCCTCCAAAACCTCACCGGCTGTCCGGCTGCTGTCTCTAACACCATTGCAAACAGCCGTAGGGGAGGGGAGAGGAGGTGAGCCAGCGAGGGGGAGGGAAGGGGGAGGGGCTTCAGATGACTGTAAATACAAAAATGCTCACTGTAGCATGACTTTTTGTGCTTTTGCGCGTGTTTCAGCACATTTTACCGTACATTCTACCTGGAGCTATTCACATCAGAACACCCCCGCACCGTGGTTGAAAAGACTGTGCCGTCTAATTAGTCTTCAGGGCGGTCAGGTGCGCATTTTCATACCCTGATAGACTCCTATGGTGCCTTAGGTGCGCAAATGCACACAAAAAAAGAGCCTGTCACATTTCTTTTCATGCAAGTGAAATGTGCGCACAAAAAAAAAAGGTGAGAATGAACCCACTGAAAACAATTGGTACTATGCTCTGCACACGCAAAATAGGGCGCAAATACGGTCATCTGAAACCATTCTCAAGGTCAGTAGGGGTGTGAAAATTCACACCCGATAACCGCGCAATTGTGTATTGAACTGCACGTTTTTGCAGAGAAATCAACACACTGGGAATTAATCAATGCTGCACAGCCTTTAAAATCACGGCACAGATGAGTCCCGCGCCAATGTGAACAGTCCACGGCAGTGCAAAAAGTACAGTAAAAAGCACAGATACGTGCGTGGTAAGGCTACCTTCACTGCTCTAAAAGTTACACTATTGTGAGCATTTTTGCACTTATGCCCGTCTAAAGGAGCTCTTAGGGCTGCATATTTGCGCGCAATGTGCATCGCATTTTAAGGCGCGTCTGTGTGCTTTACTGTACTTTTTGCAAGCGAAATGCAACCATGCTCCCATTGATTGTAGTGGGCAAAGTCTAGTTCAGTATGTACTATTTCGCTGCACAAATACGCAGGAAAATAGAGCATGCTGGGTATTTTTTTGCGCAGACAAAATGCGAGCGCAAAATATGTGTATGTAAACAAACCTATTGAAATCAGTGAGTTCTATTCACTGCGTATTGCGTGCGCAAATTGTGCATGTGCAAAAGGCTCCACAAAAAAGTGCATGTGACACAGCCTTAGTCGGGCTTCACATTGGTGTAAATACATTTACGCACCCTTTTGTGTGACGGGCGTTGCACGCTATGCACGAAAATAAAACATGCTGAGAAAGGAATGCGCACGCAAAAGACACTCATGTAGATGAACCCATTCAGATCAACGCGTTCTATTTACTGTGTATTGCGCTCTCAAATTTTGCATGCGCAATACGCTGCATAAATGCGTGCATGTGGAAAAGCCCTACGGGTATGTTCACACGGACGTGATATGAGCGTCAGATTTCTGCTGCAGATGTGCATGTGAAGATGCTGCGGGTTAGCCCCATTCAGTGACGCCTTTTCTTTTTGCCTGCAATTTGGATTTTATTCTGCATCATACACTGCGGCACGGATTCTCATTCACGTGAATAGAACATGGATTTGCACTGCATTTTGCAATGGATTGGAGTGTCAGATATGTGTCAAAATGCACTGTATAAACATGAGTGTAGACTGAGATGCTGTTACAGTATCAACTATCTTTGAATATTCTTTTCTAAACCCACCATAGACATACAATTACCATCCACAACAATTCCAATTCTACCCGTTCAGTCGTGTCCGACTCTTGGATACTCTGTAGGCCGCTCCTTTCCATACTTTTCTACGGCTGCTTTCAGTTGCCTGATGCTAACTCCTGTGTCCTTCTTGATGGTGTCCAGCCAAAGTGTCTTTTGTCTTCCTTGTTTCATTTTACCACTGATCATTCCAAGTAGCATCTCTTTTTCCGGTGAATTCAGTCATGTCCAAAGTGAGTCAATTTCCGTCTCATGATCTTGTCTTCCAGGGACACCCCTAGAATCATAGAATGGTAAAGTTGGAAGGGACCTCCGGAGTCATCGGGTCCAACCCCCTGCTCAGTGCAGGATTCACTAAATCGTCCCAGACAGATGTCTGTCCAGCCTTTGTTTGAAGACTTGCATTGAGGGAGAACTCACCACCTCCTGTGGCAACCTGTTACACTCATTGATCACCATCACTGTCTAATATCTAATTTGTGTCTCCTCCCTTTCAGTTCCATCCCATTGCTTCTAGTCTTTCCTTGTGCAAATAAGAATAGGGCTGATCCCTCTGCACTGTGACAGCCCTTCAGGTATTTGTAGATGGCTATTAAGTCTCCTCTCAACCTTCTTTCTTGCAAGCTAAACATTCCCAGATCCTTTAACCATTCCTCATAGGACATGATTTGCAGACCGCTCACCATCATGGTAACTCTCTGAACTTGCTCCAGTTTGTCTATGTCTTTTTTAAAGTGGGGTGCCCAAAACAGGACACTGTATTCCAGATGAGGCCTGACTAAGGAAGAGTAGAGGGGGATAATTACCTCACGTGATCTAGACTCTATGCTTCTCTTAATACATCCCAGAAATGTGTTTGCCTTTTTGGCTTCTGCATCACATTGTTGACTCATGTTCAGTCTATGATCTATTAGTATACCCAAGTCTTTTTCACATGTGCTGCTTAGCTCAATTCCTCCCATTCTGATAGTTTTTTTTTTCTTGCCCAAATGTAGGACTTTTCATTTCTCCTTGTTAAATACTATTCTGTTAGTTGTCACCCACGGTTCAAGCCTGTCTAGATCTTTTTGTCTATCTCTCTTTTTGTCTGTCCCTCTCTTCCCTAGTGTTAGCCATCGCTCCTAGCCTTGTGTCGTCAACAAATTTGATCCATTTCCCCTTAATTCCCGCCTCATTTATCAACATTTTAAACAACTCTGGGCCTAGGACAGAGCCTTGTGGTACTCCACTTAATGATTTCTTCCAGTTTAATGTGCAGCCCTTTATGACCACTCTTTGAGTACGATCACTCAGCCAGTTGGGAATCCACCTAACAGTTGCCTTGTCAATCCCCTATTTGGTCATTTTTTCAATAAGGATGGTATGAGATACTGTGTCAAATCCTTTACTAAAGTCAAGATATACTATATTCACCGCATTTCCCTGATCAGCCCAGTCGGTGATTCTGTCATAGAAGGAAATTAGATTAGTCTGGCATGACTTGTTTGTTACAAACCCATGCTGGCTCTGGTTAATTACTCAATTCTCATCCAGGTACTTGCATATATGGCTGTCTAATAATTTGTTCCAAGATCTTACCTGGAATAGAAGTCAGGCTCACAGGCCTGTAGTTTCCTGGGTCCACCTTCTTTCCTTTTTTTTGGAGATAAGTACAACCTTTATCCTTCTCCAATCTTCTGGGACTTTTCCTGTTCTCCATGAATTTTCTGGGTTGATACGGTCCAGACAGCTTTGTTGGTGTCCCTAGCTGTCCAGGGGATTTGTAGAGGTTTTCTCCAACACCACAGCTCGAAAGTGTCAATTTTTCCTCTCGCAGTGCTAATCAACGCTATATCTCCCCTGTCGAGCTGCCACTATGATTAATGAGGGACCCAAGGAATACAAAACCATTAACCATGTCGATTTCCTGGTTCCTGACCTTTATGTGGACTTCCTTCTTGGCAGCGGTCATGATCTTTGTCTTCTTGATGTTCAGGTGAAGTCCCATCTTCTCACTCTCTTCTATTAGCTTCAGGATCACCATCTAAAACAAATCTGACTATATCTGCCAACACTTTTTATCACATTTATTCATCCAGTATTCTCACTGTTGACTTTAAAACATTCTTCATTTACAAGAACAGGTGTATAACTCCTATATGTTCTTCAGTGGCTCCGCTTGGTGGTGTTACGAAGATGAATTTTGGAGGTGGTTAGCTGTGCATCCAGAGGTAGGGGTTAAAAGCAACAGATGTATGGCTCTGCCTCATGATAGCTCAAAAGTAACAGTTCTTTCACAGCACGGCCATTGGCTCTGGGTTGGGAAGTGCCATTTAATGTCCTGGCTCTTGCTGGTTATTTAACAAAGGGAAATCTTATTTCTCAGGACTGTGTAAATTTAAGCACATATGTTCAGTGTGTTGAGGACCTTATGCAGTCTTTCAGGGTGTCAAGCTACCTAGCCGGGGCGAAGCAATAGGCCGCTATGGGGTTGTGGCTCAACAGGTATCCCAATAGGGACTCTGCAGCTTTTTCGAGTGGGTTTTTACTTTTGGGTTTTTCATCCCGCTTGTGTTTAGCTGGGAAGTGTTTTTTGCAGATAACCTGAAGTCTGCCCAGGAGCACCCAAAGGTTTTCAGAAGTACATTGCAAAAGGAAGTCACATATGGTAGACTAGATGGACCGTTTGCCATCATGCCATTCCCAAACCCCTTGGTTTCTCCAATAGAGGTGGTGTCCAAGAAGGTTCCATTTGATAGACCACCTGTCCATACCCAACAGTACTTCTGTGAATAATGGCATTTCCCAAGAGAACCCTACTTTGTTTCTTTCAATTGAGTGGTTTAATTTTTTTCTGATGCTCAGCATTGTTCTCTGTTGAGTTAATCACAGGTTCTGTCGGGTGATTTGGCTGGTGAGACATTCCTACATCCTTTGGGTAGCGCAAATGCAGAGTGCATGCGAAACCTGAGATTCAGAAATGTAGATGTGTTGTGGGCTGGGCACAGGTGCCTCCGGAGGTAGTGGAGATAATCAAGAGGGTCAGTGGACCTGTAATTCTAGTGGTCCATATCAGGGATAACAACTTCTGTTAAGAAAACATGAGCTCCTAACCCTTCTGCACTTATGTATGGAGCATTTCTCAGCATTCCTGGAAATGGTCTAAATGTGGTCCGAAATAATATCTCAGGTAGTGTGGCAGGGTATAAGGAACGCTGAGGCGGTGGAGAAAGAGAGACATTCAAGGATATCCAGATATGTGCGTTCGACTCTGGAGTGGTTGTGTGGCATCATCAATTGGAAGGGGACAATAGTAGATTAATGAGACCAGATGGGGTGGGTACATCTGTCACATTGAGGGTGATATCTTTCTTTCAGCCTTGCAGAACGGGATTCAACAAGCTCTGCTCCTTCTTGGTGGTGGCCGGAGCCTGTGTAGGTGTACAGGAGCTCCTCGCTGGCGGTTTTACCAAAATCAATGGTGGAGTTTATGGTGCTGTCAAGGTTGACTTTTCCCCGATAGACGGCGGTTGGCATGGCTTCCCAGCTATGATGGTTTATAACAGTTGGAATGAGCGAAATAAAGAAAATAAGATTAGGTTTGAGTTAATCTGTGGCCACCACCCACCAACATGAAAGGAGTTACAGTTGGGTGTTTATTTCGGGAATGGGGTGTCTTTCGTGGCTAGCGATGACCCTTCGGCGTTATGGCTTTTGCCCTATTTGCAGTCCAGTGAGTGCCGTACCTTTTAGCTTTGCCCTATTACACTCTAACTATCCTTTCAGCATCTATACAATGTAGATTATTAAGGCCACTGCTATAATGACTGCCTGCAGGTATACATTACTTGTCCCTCCCCTCCCTATACATCTATCATGGCACGGGGTCTACATATCACACATTTCATATAAGGACTCGTATATGTATATAAAGGCATGTCTATGGCTCTGTTCACATTCGGGCTTTCTGTCACTCTGTTCCATTTTTGGAGCAGAGAAACCGAAGTAAACATTTTCGGGTTTTTTCCGCGTTGGTTTTAATGTTTTTTAGTTTTTTTCTTTTAAAAAAGGATTCCATTTGCTGTTGTTTCTGTTTTTTTAAGCTGAACAAATTGCGCAGCGCTAAGGCTAATGAGAACAGAGCCTATATATTACATTTTACGTATCAAAGCAAGCCGAAACATCTCGCTCTAAGAACGCTAATTGTGTTGCAAGAAAGATGTTTTTTTTTCTTTTTCTTAGGTCGGACTCACACTGGCGTGTTTGTGTGCGCAATATGCAAAGAATCGAGCCGATTGATTTCAGTGGGTTCATTCTCATTACTCTTTTTGCGTGCGCACGCATAATCAATCCCGCAGCATGCTCTGTTTTTGTGCGTATTTGTGCACCAAAGGCCCCATGAGGTGCACAAATACCTGCGTGATTGCCTGCGTGATTGCGCAATATGCAGCACATCTGGAGCTAAGTAGGCTAAATAGTCTATATCCTGTGCCGATGTGAAGTGGCCCTGCAAGTACAAAAAGTACATGCAAAAATGCATGGAAAAGCACCTTGTTCATGGCATAAATGCGCTATGCTCATGCAGTCGTTTTTCTGCATTCGCCCGTGTGAGTCCGTCTTTAGGGTTTCACATCTGTGCTGGGGATTCTACTTTCTTATTCCATTCAGGGAGCAGGAAAGGCGAATCCCCGTGGCCGACCGTCTCTGTTTCTGGATGGAATGAACGGTGCCGGACAGACCCCATTGAATATAACAGTCCGATTTTGACTTTCAGGTACAGATTTACAGACAATAAGGAAGTGAAGACAGAATTGTAACTGAATCAGTCTTATAAATGTCCTTATACACAGTAACTCCTGAGTGGGGTAACATGCAGCTATAAGCAGGACATAAGATCACCAGAGGGGCAGATGGATGATTATAGGGAACTTCCAGAAGTGGCATAAAAGTTCAGGAAGTTAGATGTAATGTTTGCAGGAGTCACTTATGTCTTCTCTGTCCGCCAGTGTTCTCCCGTGGTATATTCCCGCAGTTATCAGCCGGCGTCTCAGGCGGACACTTCCCTTCATACCCGTTTTCAGTTGCTCCTATGTCCGGGTGAAATCTTTCTCTTTGCTCATCTGATAAGTCACCGCATCTCTCCGGGAAGTAGTTAGACAGTTGTGATAAATGAGGGCCATGATTATATTGTAACGGATATATATTGTAACAGAATGGTACAGTATTAAATATCCTACTTTCTTATGATGTCTGTAACTTCATTATCTTGGCTGGTAGGCAATTTTGGTTGTATTTGGACTCACCACCACCGTGAATATAGAGAAGAACCCCTAATAGGACACAGGAAAATATACCCCTATAATACAGTGTATTAGTACAAAATGTGCCCAAATACAGCCACTTTCACATGGCCAAGAAAATCACGTGATAGTTGTGCATTGGGAGACGCACAAATCTCGCACAGACATGAACCCCGTTCTTTTGAAGAAGGTCATAGACATGAGCGTGTCCTATCTTCAGGTGTCCCCTTGGGGCCGGACACAAAAATCACATTTCTCGACTGAGTTTCATGGCCCGATATGGCGCTAGCCCGTGTGAAATGAGCCTTATCCTATAGATGGTTAGCACATACACACATACAGATATATAGCATCACTTTATAATGGCACCAGTAAAGGATGAGGGCGCCAATAAACCATACAAACCATCCGGCAGAAAACAAGGCGTCACACAATTAGGTAGGAAAAAGAAAAATGTTGAGGTTCATGATACTCGGTGATGTAAAAAATAAGCGCTTGGCCAGTAAAGAGAGAAATACGGGTTACTGGAAAAACATGCAATTCTAAGCATACATGTACTTCTGGAGTATATATACATTAGGGCTTATTCACACCAATGCATTTGTGCACCCTATTGAATGTGCAAAATTTGTGCCCGCCATTTGCAGTGAATAGAATACATGGGGTTCATGGGGTTCGTTCACATCAGCTGCGTTTCTTATCCATTCACACGGGCGGCTGCGGCGTATCGGTGAAAAAATACGCTGCTGCGCGGAAATCCTTCAGTCGGCAGAAGTCATCGGAATGACTGCTAATGCTTAAATAGAGCAGCTGTCTGTTCTCCAGCAATAGACGCAGCTAGACTCCCTCCCCTCCCTTTTTTTCATCTCCCATAGGGCAGGACCTATCATGTCATGCGCCATATAAAATCGGTCGCCGTTTTCAGTCTCCGATGTCCAATCGCCAATGGCTCATCGGAATGAATACATTGGAATCCAATGCTTCAGATGGCTGTGATTTTATAACACGGCTAAATCAGCTGTGTATATACGATCATGTGAATAAGGCCTTGGGGCCTCGTTGAGAAAAATGGCGCTGCGATGCGAGATCATGCAGGAAGATAGAGCATGCTGTGATTTGTTTCTCGCATCGCGGTGTCATGCAGGAAAACATTGCTCGTGTAAGACCCCATTCAAAAGAATAGGGTTCATATTTTCATATTTGCGTGAGATTTGTGTGTCTCGCAACGCATAAATCTCACGCGATTTTCTCTCCTGTGTGAAGCCGGTCTGAATAATTATACGTTTTTTCTGTATTTATAACGTTTTGCAGTTCAGCACTTTGTTTCTGTCAGAGCTTCTTCAGACGACCGTAATTTTGTCCCATTTTGCGACCGTGAAAATCACAGCCGCAAAACGTGATAAAACCATTGATTTCAATTGTTTCGTTTTCACTAGCGGGATCCTCGTATTGATATACGTACGAGTAAAGATAGGACTTTTTTGCACAGTGAACAAGTGTATTTTGTGCTCGTGCCTGCTTCAAACCACTAATTAGCCTAACACGGTGCCGGTGATCACGGGTTGTGCAACGTTTAGCACGTGTGATCACACGTTTGCGCTCGTCCGACAGACTTCTGCGGGGCTCTTTGCTGCGCAATTCCGCACAAAATAGAGCAGGTCCTATTTATTTGTACTGTGAAAACAGCAGGCGCAAAAAAAAGAAGTGAGAATGAAATCAATGGCTTTTATACTCCGCGTTTGTGGGTGAAATTTTACCGCACGCAAAATCGCGATAAAACACGCTTGTCTGTTTAAGCCCTAACAGACATATAAATGTGGCCATAATACTCTTGTGCGTCACTAACCGACCTTAAACTAATATGTGGGAGCTGATGAACCATTGTGTAACTACTATTAAAAAGTACAAGGCTTATTAGAAATGTAATTCTGAACTTTCCATTTTAGCCACAAGGGGGAGCTCTAAGCTTGTCTTACAGCAGGTTGGGAATCTTGTGTGCCTTCATACAACTCCAAGCTGCTCATCAGAAGGCTGCAGCAACTTTACGCCACTTTCACACGGGCTACAAAATTGCACGATTTTTCGGTGATGCAACAGCGCTACATTTTGTAGCGGTGATATGGCGATCGCCCGTGTGAAAGAGGCCTAAACGACATTCATGGTAGCACTTTAACCCCTTAGTGACACGGCCTATTTTGGCATTAATGATTTTTTGGGTGATTTTCATCATTTTCAGAAGCCATGACCTTTTTATTTTTCCGAAGGCTTGTTCTGCACCCCATAGCGTGCGCGGGATACACTGTCATGTGCAGAACAATTTTGGCACCATACCTGGGTCACCGGCGGCTCCACAGCTGTAAAACGCAGCGTGACCCATGCAGTGTTTTACTCTTACCGCCGTGTGAGCCCGGCCCAACTGACATGATCATTTTTTCCGCAGATCGGTAGGATTATGACAATGCTAAAATTACATTTTTTTAGGTATTTCAACTTTTGCACAATAAAAAAACCCCTTTTTTTGGGGAGGGGGGGGGGGAATATCGCTCCTTCTATGAACCCTTTACATGCCACGATCTACACTGAAGAGTTAACAGCGGGGATTGAAGTTCTCACCAATCCCAGTTGTTGCGATGGGGAGCCAGCTGTAAGTCACAGTTTACGTCCTGTTGCATTAAGTACCAACCTAGCAGGACATAAACTTACATCCTCTGGCATCAAGAGGTTAAAGGGGGTTGTACAAAAAATTGTAAGTTATCCCCCTACGCACTGGATAACTTGCTGATTGGTGGAGGTCTCACCACTGATCTCAGGAATGGGGGTCTTGTGTGTCTTCTCCTCCTCACTGCAGGGTTACTGGCCCCCCACCCTATAGCAAGGAGGAGACCGAATGAAGTGCTGGTCGTGCGCCATTCACTGTCACTGGGGCTACCGAGTACATTAGCGCCACCCACTTGGCTATTTCTATCAGCCTCATTAAAATGAATGGAGCTCTGACTGTGCATGCTCAGCAGTGACATCACTGCGGGGGGTAAAAGTTCATGAGATGAGACCCCCACCGATGAGCAAGTTAATATTGATATTTCAGGTTTTCACGCTCTGGATGTAAAGAAGGATATCCCCATTCACTGACAGCTAGCAGATATCTTGACGATGGTGGAGAATCATACAGTTTGTTACAAGGATGAGCAGATGGAAACAGAGACCATAGGGGGCTCCACATCACATGCTCTCCCTACGGTGCCGCCCTGAGGGTGCATACACACGGGCGTATATAGATTTCGGTCCGTGAATACGCAGGTGCCATGTGATGTCTTTAAGGTCCTACTGATAAACAATGGGCGAGGAGTTCCAAGGCGACACACAAAGTCAGCATGTGCTGCGAGTTTCATCCTCGTAGCATCACTGCAGCGCACAAAGCTCGCCCGAGATCCTCGCCGTGTAAATGTAGCCTCATCAAAGAGAAGCCAAGACATTGCACTGATCTTGTGCGAATATGCATGTCTGCCGTGCATTCCCGCACGCCCTTTGAGTTCAATGGGCTTCTTCGTGCAAAATGCACCCCAAGATCGGACATGCCGCATATTTTGTCACGCAATCGCACGAAAAAATACTCTCGAGTGAACGAACCCACTGAACTTAATGGGTTATATTCCTTCCGTAATGGGGCGGCTTCACGCGGGCGTGTACGCACGTGCATTGCGCAGAAAATAGAACCAATTGTTTTTAATGGGTTAATTCTCACTGCTCTTTTTTGTGCGTTCATGTTCTAGTTGTGTGTGCGTTTACACACCGAAGGTCCGTGCAGGAGTCTACAGAGGTGCGCAAATGTGCATATATGTGCGCGCGAGGATGCGCAAAACACTGCGCAAACCCCGAGAACATTGGCACCTCATTTGGCTTAATAGCCATTTCAATCAGGGCGGGGTGATTCCCCTATCTGTGCGAACGAGCGGTGCCTGCGCAAATGCTCATTAGGCATTATTGGTCATTCCAATCATTTTCTTCAGATCGTTGCTTCAGCGTATTTTTTAACACAGCAGCGCCCATATGAATGGCTTGAAATATGCAAAGTAAGATCAGGGCTCAACTGCGTCAAATCTTCATTCATGCGATTACACGGTGCGTACGTAAAAATGCATCCGGTCGTAGGAAGGCCTTATGCTCCCTCACTAGGTTGATGTATACCGCAGAGCGACACATTTCCCACCCACCCTGACATTCCGCACTTGCATGAAGTATAAAGCATGGTTCCCCGGATCGGCGTTGGCCCCCCGAGTCCAGTGGGTCCTGCATCCCCCTCTATCAGCCTGGTGCGGTCATCAGCTCTGATGTCACCATCCGTGAGAATGCACTGCCCGGTTACGCAAATCTTTACTTTACCCACAAAGTGATATTAAAGTCGCAGATAAATGTGATTTGTTACGCGGGAAAAAAGAAGTTGCCATAAAAAGACGCCACTGAGTGCGACCGGCGGCAGGACCGGGTGCGGATTGTGTTTGCGCAGTGAAGGAGTGTTATTTGCGCACGTGCCTGCGCAATTAGGGCACATGCCCAGGAATAGAACATGCTTCATACGTCTTTTGTGTGATGGAATTGCGCACGCAAAATACGCGCTTGGAATTAAACCCATTGACATCAATAGGTTCCATTCACTGCCTACTGAGCGCGAATTTTGCGCATGGAAATACGGTTGTGTGAATTCCGTTGGACCGTGAGCACGAGCTGGTATGGATGAGGCGCTGGTGAGCCGGCGGGCGAGGCTTGTGGGCGCTCACCTGTGGCATCCAGCAGAGAGGTAGACATGAGAGCGGCTAGAGTGAGGTCATGTCTTCTGGAGCCGCGAGTAAACAGCTGCCATGCTGGGCTTTCATCTCATAATGTGCTCTCCCTCCGGAGCGGCTCCGTCCACAGTCCGGCGCTTTGTTTTTACATAGATTTTTCCATCTCTGCAAATCTGTGTGCAGCCCCCACCAGGTGTAACCCGCCCGGACCACCGAGATGTGTACCCCAGAGGCACGAAGTGCCAGCAATATTGTATCTATCTATCTATCTATCTCATATCTATCTATCCCATATCTATCTATCTATCTATCTATCTATCTATCCCATATCTATCTATCTATCTATCTATCTATCTATCTATCCCATATCTATCTATCTATCTATCTCATATCTATCTCCTATCTATCTATATCTCTCATATCTATCTATCTATCTATCTATCTATCTCATATCTATCTATCTATCTATCTATCCCATATCTATCTATCTCACATCTATCTATCTATCTATCTATCTATCTATCTATCTATCTATCTATCTATCTATCTATCTATCTCCTATCTATCTATTTATCTATCTATCCCATATCTATCTATCTATCTATCTATCTATCTATCTATCTATCTATCTATCTATCTATCTATCCATCTATCTATCTATCTCCTATCTATCTATCTATCTATCTATCTATCTATCTATCTCATATCTATCTATCTATCTATCTATCTCATACCTATCTATCCCATATCTATCTATCTATCTATCTATCTATCTATCTATCTATCTATCTATCTATCTATCTATCTATCTATCTATCTATCTCATATCTATCTATCTATCTATCTATCTCATACCTATCTATCCCATATCTATCTATCTATCTATCTATCTATCTCATATCTATCTATTTAATGTATCTATAAATGGGATGTCGGTAATTATTGTCATATAAAACTGATATTATTATTCCGCCTCTGTCTGCACACATATCCACGGCCATGATACATTAAACCCTATGGTTCCATCCAGGTTTCTGCGTAGAAGACAGAAACCCGAGATGGAGAAAGAGGGTGCGGGGGAGGGGGGGGGGGAGCAGAGGCAAAGGTGCTGTGTGAAAAGAGCCCAACTGTCATAAGAGGGAACAGAAGTTATGGAAACAGCACAGAACAGCCAGTGCGGTCACCTCAGGAAAGAAAAGGTGAGTTGAGACTGGGATATGGTTGGACAGTTTACAAGATAGATGTGGGGCCCACCTTTGGGACCCTCACCTATCAGACATCTGACATATCTTTTTGATATGCAAATAAATGTCAGAAATGGGTATACCCCTAAAAGGAGACCCTGCCACCATGTTTTTGCAGCCCCGGCTGAGAGCAGCATAGGGTAGTCCTGGTCACGCTGATTACAGTGACATATCTGCTGTGTGAATCGGTGCAGTAGTTTGGGAGAAACTTGCCTTTTATCAGTAGCAGCATAGAGGACTGCAGGAAGTAGTCCTGGATATTCATGAGCTGCAGACTAGCTTCACGGATGCCGCCCTCCAGCCAATGATTGACTGCTGTCTGCCTATTACTGTGACTAGAGAGAGCTGCCAATCATTGGCTGGATGGTGGGGTGGGTGTGGCCAGCCTGCAGCTCATGAATATGCAGGACTAGTTCTGTGGCTGCTACTAATTCAGTGCAAGTTTCTCCAAAACTACTGCACAGATCCACACAGCAGACATATCACTGTAATCAGTGTGACAGGAACTACCTTATGGTGCCCTCAGTGAGGACTGCAAAAACATGGTGACAGTTCCCCTTTAACGTTGTATGTCAGTAATGCTGTTTGTTTTACATCTCTATGGGGGTCCAGAACCTGCTTCCCCCCCATTCTATAATGTATGCCGCGCTCAGCTGCTCTGAAGGAATGGTAGTCTCTACCCACACCGGTGTTTTCTTCACGGCTGTCATCTCTTCCACGTTAAGACAAAAAAGCCTCCTTTTCGCCTTTTTTGCTTTGAACGTGCGCAGAGAAGGCATATGGGGTAATAATGGCGGTGTGCGCAGAGCCGGGGGATGGCGTCACGTCTGTCAGGTAGTTGATCTTCTGCTACCTATTTTCCTAAATTCCTCCTGCTTGATGTCTTCTTTCTCTTTGCTGTTCCATTGTTGCTGTCAGAAGTTACCTTTCTGCAGCGGGAAGCTGGAAATGTGCCAGATGAGCGACGCGGGAGAAAATCGATCCTCAGATTATAGAGTTCACCTGTCATTGTACGAGGGGCATCATACCGGCTCCGCACGGAGGGCTGGCAGACGCTCAGCTGTTCGGGTGACAATACCAAATGCCACTTCTCCGGCTTCCTTATTGCTGTCATTTTCAGATTTGTCACTTGCCACCCTGAGCTATTATGTTTTGCTTGTAGCTATTTCACTGTTGATTCAAGTCTTCATCTTTGTATTTTTGCGCAGTGCGTTGAGTTTTTTACAGGGATTTCCTATTTTTTAATTTAATTCATTTTTTCTATATACTAGGGAACCAAAGAATTGTCTACCTGCAGTGCAGTGAACCCTTCTTCTACATGTAAATATGGCGTAGGTCAAGTGACCCAGCACACATCCAATGCCATTTAGAGGGCTTGTCCAAGTTTTTAGTTTTTTTTTAAATTCCTACTACTTAGGGCCCATTTAGACACAATGATTATCGCTCAAAATTCGCTCAAAAGCCAGCTTTTGAGCGATAATCGTTGTGTGTAACTGCGCTGACATCGTGCAGTTTTCGTTCTCCCGTCGCTCATCGTTGTCTTTCAGCATGCTGACAATCAGCCTTATCAGGGATTCACAGCGGGATACAGCTGATACTATTGTTTCAGCTGTATCCCGCTCCCTGATGACAGGCTGGGTATGAAGAACAGAGCAATCCAGCTCTGTTCTCCATAACTGTCACGGAGCGCTCAGCTGTATAACAGCCGGGCGCTTCGTGCAGAAAACATCTGAATGCAGAAAGCAAGCAGGAACACCCCTCTTGTCTTCTGCATCCTTCTCTCCGAGCGCTCGGTTGTATGACAGCCGGGCACTCCGAGTAGGGAACAGCTCGATGCAGAAGACAAGCGAGGACACCCCGCTTGTCTTCTGCATCCTCCGCTCCGAGCACCCGGCTGTATAACAACCGGGCGCTCGGAGCGGGAAACAGCTGGATGCAGAAGACAAGCGGGGACACCCCACTTGTCTTCTGCATCCTCTGCTCTGAGCGCCCGGCTGTATAACAGTCGGGTGCTCGGAGAAGGGGGAACAGGTATACAGAACACAAGTGGGGACACCCCACTTGTCTTCTGCATCCTCCGCTGGCAGCGCAAGGTGATCGCTCATCTTGAGCCATCATCTTGCACTGTAAATGACACAACGATGATCGCTCAAAAGTCGCTTGACTGACGTCTTTTGAGCGATTATCGTTGTGTCTAAATGGGCCTTTATGTCTAAAAGTAATAAAAGATTGTAAACTCAGCACCCCCAGGCCCCTGCAGCTCTAGTGCCACAGCATCAGTATTGCTCAAGTCAATGCTTCCATTGCAAATAATGGGTTGTATTTTTGTGTATTTTTTAAGCCAACCATAGTAAGGTACAGTTCATTTAAATGATTATCTCCTTCTCATCAGTAGGAATGTTATCACTTTATAATTGGTGGTTGGCAGGAAAAAAATCTGTGCTGGAAACTGCAGCCATCCCCGTCCACTTCTTAATACCTACAGTACTTGGTATGGCCCAAGCACAGAACTCTAATGGTCTTCTGGTCTTGCAGTCTTGGTAACGATACTGATGAGTGAAACTTTTTAATGTATTGACTATCTGTCCTCCAGCTAACTAGCAGCCAATGGCCGCAGCGATAGGTCCTGTCCCCTCTTGTTTGGTACCCAGACGGGAATGGGAGCCGGTATGGGGTGTGTTCATAAAAAATATTTGTATTCGTCCTACATTAATCTCCTTCAAAGTCGTCCCTTGGGCAACCACACGCTTCTCCCAGCGCTTCTGCCACGGTCAGCGGCAGTGCTGAAACTCCTCTTTTGAAATAGCACGTGGCTGGTCCATCGCATTCTATATTAACATCTTCTCTGGACTGAAATCTGGTGCCTTTCAGGGGAAAATCCAGAAGTCCCATGTGGCCGCTGGGTGAAAAGGGAGCCTGATGAAGCCCAGTTGTGTGGTGTTGGGACAGGGAACTCAAATGTGAAGATTGGGTGGGCGCATTATTGTGATGGAGTTGGTATTTGCCCGCTGCCCACAGGTCTGGCTGTTTGTGTCTCACAGCATTATGAAGGCGACGCCAAACATCTTGGTAGTACTCCTTGGTGATGGTTGTGCAGTGTACTCCTGATGAACCATGCCACTGGAGTCAGACGACGGTCAGCATGACTTTGCTGCGAACCTGCCTCGCTTTTTTTGGCCTCGGGGATGTTGGATGCTTCCATTGTGATGACTGCAACTTGGTTTCTGGGTCGTCCCCATGAACCCAGAACTCGCTGGTGATCACTGTGTGGAGGAATTCGGGATTCCCGTTCAGTCTGCAGCATGTTCGGTGCGATCTCCAAACGGAGTGTCTTCTACTCGATCATTAGCAGCTTTGGCACGAACTTCGCTGAGCTTCTCCTGAAGCCCAAATCCTCAGTCAACATGGAATGGACGGATCCAGTGCGGATGATCGCCTCATCTGCAAGCTCTCTGATGGTGATTCGACGATCCCGCATCACCGGGGTCCCCACTTAGTCAATGACCATCTCACTGCTGGATGTTGAGGGCTGACCAGAACATGCTTCACTCTCCACTGGTGTGTGCCCATCTGTGAAGCAGTTGTACCCCTCCGTAATCTGTGTGGTGCTTCATCCCCAAAGGCCTTTTGAATCTGGGGGATTGTTTCCACTTGGGAATCGCCAAGCTTGACACAAAATTTAATGCAGTAGTGTTCAAGTTTTTCTGTCATTTTGTCCAAAAAGACAATCATACGGTGCTCACTTACACTTCCTCATTCATCGGCAGTCTGCCGATGACTGACAGCTTCTGCAGGTAGGAAAAAAATCGAACCATGCGTATTAAGGTCGAATAAATAAGCGCACTAAACCCCACGCCTCCCTAGCTTCATTCGTTCATGCACAAAAAAATTAAGGTTGGATACTTTTTGAACACACCTTGTAGAAAGAGGAGACCGGTGCTTCGCAGCATCGGTCTGAAGAGCCCTGACCGGTATCGTACAGAGGTGTCCTACTCTGCCGGCCACATTCACGACCGGGAAGGGGAGGCAGATGAAGAGTGTGTAGAAAGCGCCATTTTGTTGTGGTCTTGGGAGAGGCTTCAGGAAGAGGCTCCTTGAGCGAGCATTATAACCAAATGTAGCCTAAGAGGGGCATTATTACCAAGTGAGGGACATAAGTGAGAACATTACTGTTTAGTGGTGGACATAAGGGGACATTATTACTGAGTCATGACCATAAGGCTCCACCCCTAGTAGTAAGGTGTGCAATGACAGCATTCTCACAGTGTCCAGTGACAAGGAGACTCCGCGCGAGGATGAAGAAATCCCCTGCCACAGCTGTCAGAGCTGTGGCAGAGGATTGCGATCTTCTCTGTATGTTCTCAATGGGGTCGGCGCTGCTGCCGCTGGCCCCATTGAGCACAAGGTGAAACCCCTGGATGTGACAGCAAGGGATAGCGATGGCACCGCACTTTATGTGCGAATTTTGAACACACCCAAGTGCGAATTTTAAACCCTGCCGCCCGCTTTGGTCACGCAAATTTTTGACGCATGCGGTTTGCATTTTTTTTCATGCTATTAAAGTGTGCAAAAAAATCTGCCTGTCTGACTGAGCCCTTAGTGAGAAGACCTAGAAGGTGTGAAGAGACATATAAGGATTGGTTGAGGGGACTTGGTGTAGTCCACTGGATGGGTCACGAGGACTCGGCATAGACCATTGAATTGGCCTAGAGGACTTAGCGTAGACTATTGGATTGATGAAGGGCAATCACCCTAAAACAGCTGCCTGTGTATGGTTTTTCTGGCTTTGGCTTACAATTTCCAGTCATTGTTATAAGACTTGTTAAAAAAGTCTGACATTGACTCGCAGGAATGTTGCATCCAATAGGTGGCGCTGCAGAGGTATTGTGCCATTTTATCATTTGCATATTTCCCAGAGGAGCATGGATGGCCTTATAAGTCTCCTCAGACTTTCTAGGTGCTCTCCCCAAGGAGAAACAATACCCTTCCTGACCCCTGAACGTGGGCACGTACCACCAGCCTATTACACGGGCTTTAAAGCAAGGAATCCACAGGCTTTTTGTCTGCCCTGCCTGACAATTGGACCAGGCCTTGTAGAGAGGGGCTAATAAGTTCTGTTGAACACGCTGTAAATCTTAGCTAGTAAACCAATCCTTACACTTTCTCAGGAGAAGGATCCATACTACGCTATGCGCCAGGCAAGGGCAGCATGGATGCCAAGCACGGCTGAGACCTCCACCAAAATTAAAGTTCTCCTTTACTTTCTGCACCCTAGCATACCAGCGTTGTGCCTGTCAGTGACTGCATCACATCGTCAGGAGAGGCTATGGGGCTGTTTAAGTCTTGTCACATTTCAACCACCACTTTCAATGCTCACTAACCCCCTGTCTATAATGCACTCTCCTCCTAATGTATGTGCAACCCCCCACTCCGCCTTTGCAATCCCCACAGCCGAGGGATATTAACTAGCTCACACGGAATGTTCGCTTGAATTTAGACACAATCCCTCATTCTCTCTCTGCCCCTGAATGATAATTTTGTGTGGCTTGCAGAATCATCCCTTAATGTTATGCAAAGCTGTTTATTTAGATTGTCAGTCTTTGCTACAATCCCCCCCCCCCCCCCCCACCCTTTCCAAAAACTCCTATCATTTCCAGTGCAACAAAGGGGTGGGGAGCGGCGTCCCTGAGGTGAATTTATAAAAAGTTGGCAGGGGTAACAAGACTTTGTTTAGTAACACTCTCAAAGTGGCCTTTATTGACTCAGACTGTCCTTTTGAGTCCTTTAACAGAACAAAGATGTTTTGTCGCTCATTTACTCTCCGCTACGGTCCTGTTTGTCATTTCTCGCTTGGTTATTTACTCGTCTGTAGCTTTTATGTGTCCCAGCTATAATCCCACAGTGTGGCCAAAGGAATCCCCTCATTTTTCTTCTTTTTTTTTCTTCTGCTGTCTTACTTTATAATTTTCCTTCTTTCTCGCTTTTTTTCCCCCTCTTCTCTCTCACTTCTGCCTTTGCATCATGAACCGGCGCTGAGCGCTGAACAGACAGGGCTGGGGGCTCCCCGCTGAGCGCATGCCTTTAATAAAAACAATGCTACGTTTTTATTCCAGCCTGACCGAACTGACCCCCTCAAAGTACGCTGCGTCCACAGGGACCGCTGGCTCTTGCAGGCAGATGAATGAAACACACAAAGCCACTATGACATATTAGAATCCTGTCCCCTAATAGCACCAAGCTGGGAAGGAAAGGTGACGAGCCTCGGCAAGATAAAAGGTGTTAGGTAAAAACGGAGGAGATGTGTGATGGAAAACGCCTTAAAGTGAAACCATCTTGTAATAATAAAATTTGCAACCACTAAATGACCTCCCTTCTCCGAAGTCCCCACGGTGGCGCCAAAGTAAAGCACCTCTTGACCAGTCAAAAGTGGTGTTTCTTGTAGACTTCAAAGGCAGGCGTTTCTAAGGAATTTGTGGGTGGGTCTTCTCGGCTTTCTTGGCACTATCAATATAAGGCTAAGGAAAGGAAGGCCGTTAAGTAAAATCTTAGGTGTATGTGGTCTAGAAAGCAATTTAATAGGTGCAATATCATTGTTGTATAGGCCCGAAATAAATGCTGTAAGCCTTATTCCACTTAGTTGCTGGGAGATAAGTTAAGGGGATGTGTTATATATTTAAAGCAGTTGTTCCCAATTCCATCCTGCAGAATATTCAACACTAAAACATGGCGTTTTTGATGCAGAATTGAAAATAGCAGAATTCCCCCAGCAATTTGACATCAAAATTTGTAGTTAGCTTGGCGGATTTTGGTGTGGAATTGCGGAATAGCATATTCCATAACACTGTTGCAAAATATTCCATCCCGTGGGAAAGATCCCTTAGATTCCCCCTCCTCCTGCAGCACCTTTGCCCCTACAGTACCTTATTAATCTTTGTCAGCTATGTACAAGAATGCCTACAAAAGAAGACCCTGAATATGCCCTGCAGTCCATTATGACAGTCACACATTAAGGCCTCTTTCACACGCGCTACAAAATCTCGCTACAAAATGCATGTATGTGAAGCTCGTGGTTTCCAATGGGTTCTTTCAGGCTACAAAACATTGCTCATGTGAAAGAACCCGTTGGAAACCATTCCCATACATGTGTTTTGTAGTGAGATTTTGTAGCTCATGTGAAACAGGTGTAAAGTGCGTAAGAGATTGCTGTAGGGCTTTTATTAAACACAAGGACTAAAGAAAATATTGTCTTCAAGGTGGAAAAAAATCCTTAATTTAAAAGAAAAAACTCATACATTGAGTAAGAGTGGCAAATGAAAGAACCAAAAGTGATTAAAGGTCATCTGTTACAAGTACAGGTAATGCCCCAATCGAGGACTGTTTGCTTGTTCTAGCGCTCTCAGCTAATCACATTCACTGAAAGGGATCATGCATAGACCATAGATTGGTCAAGAGGATTCAGCGTAGACCATTGAATTAGTTGAGAGGACTTAACGTAGACTATCGGGCTGGTCAAGAGGACTCAGCGTAGACCATTGGATTGGATGAGAGGACTCAGCTCAGACTATTGGATTGGTCAAGAGGACTCAACGCACACCTTTGGATTGATTGAGAGGACTCAGCGTAGACCATTGAATTGGTCGAGAGGACTCAGCCTAGACTATTGGATTGGTCAAAAGGACACAGTGTAGACCATTGGATTGGTTGAGAGTACTCAGCGTAGACTATTGAAATGGTCGAGAGGACTCAGCGTAGACTACTGAATTGGTCGAGATGACTCGGCGTACACTAGTGGATTGGTCGAGAGGACTTAGCATAGACCACTAAATTGAATGAGAGGGTTCAGCATAGACTATTGGATTGGTCAAAAGGACACAGTGTAGACCATTGGATTGGTTGAGAGGACTCAGCGTAGACCATTGGATTGGTTGAGAGGACTCAGCGTAGACTATTGAAATGGTCGAGAGGACTCGGCGTACACTAGTGGATTGGTCGAGAGGACTTAGTGTAGACCACTAAATTGGATGAGAGGGTTCAGCATAGACTATTGTATTGGTTGAGAAGACACAGCATGCACCTTACCACACAGCGTTGTAAATCATACAGCCTTCCTATTTTATTCCATTTTTTAAATTCATGTTTTTGATCTTTTAAGACGATGTGGTTAGAAGCATATCGTGACTTATCTTGGCTTAAACTTTGCTTTCTTCACCTGACAGCGAGGTCTTAGGAACGCACCTATAATATACCGAAAAAGATAAATGAAGCTGGCGGCCATTCTGTAAACAAAGCTAAAACCAGATATCTGAAGGTTACGTGACTGATCCTCCTCCAGACTAGTATAGAAGTTAATCCTGCATTGAGAGATTCGCACACATCAGGCTCGCCGTTGAGCGCGGCCTTCCTGTAAGAGTTCACGGCATGCTGATGCAATGATTAAAAAGCTGGCTTTATGTGTTTTCCGAGTCTTGGCATCTCAGGAATAACAACCATCATTAGCATAATTTCTTCTCCAGTTCTTTATTCCATTTGATTATTTTATTGTGACAAACCCTATTAAGTTTAGGTCCCGCCTGGGCCGCCGCCAGGATCATACAATGCACTTGTTTTCCTGACGCCTGCTACTTTGAGCCAAAGGTTTATTTTGGCGCAGAATATATATACAATCAGAACTATATGCGTTTATGTAAAGGGTATGTGTGTGTGCATATATGTATATTCTAGTTGGGCAGGCTTGATTTTTACCATTATTTCACCTCTCCTATACAATTGTCTGGTATACCAGGCGTGACAAAGACACATTTTTCCTCCCTTGCTATTTGCATTTTGTTGTCAATTACAGATCATTAGACAGCACAATTGCACTTTCAATTTATTCCATTCCATTAGGTTCTGCCGCAAAAAAATACACAGCAAGCTGGATTAACCTCTAGGCTGCCAGTATAGGCCTCGATCCGCTCTGATCGGCTCTGGAAGTCCGGCTACTCCCTGGGCGGATGAGGGGTTACCTTGACCGTTGTCTTGAAGAATTGCCTAGTTCCCTGCTTAATTTAGGACCGAAACGGAGCGACACACTCAGCTAATAAATAAAACATTCAGGGCAAAATAAGCAGCTGCATTTAATCATACGTTCTCCCAAGGCTTCTCTTTGGATAATTTAACTTGCAGAACATTAGGAGTGTTTCCTCAAACAAGACACCAATCACTTAGGACGCAGGAATTATGCATTTATTTATTAAATCTACCAGAAACGGATTTAACCACATTATTGCGGGCAGCAAGTTCATGAATGGATATAACTAGTGTCACTTGCTTCACGTTGCTCTCTTTTCAGATTGATTTCTATTCATGTCTGTGGAAGTCTCATTGCCTGAGTCCTTAAAATCATCAAGTCGCCTTCTAAAGTCAGCAATATTTTGTCCACTCCTTATTTAATACATATAACCTGTATGTACCTTTTATCTGCCGCTCTGGATCCTCTTCTTCGTCCTGTGCAGCCGTCGATGTCCTTGGTCTTCATGCATCTGCAGCATTCCGTAGGGTGACCCCAGACACAGAGAGTATGTTGAGGAACAGGGAGGGTAAGATGCTGGCTTGTCACGGTGGCACTTACCAGGCTCCCTCCCCGAGGGACACATATAGCCTCGGCCGGGGCAGTGCTGGGCCTCTTCCGGACATCCCTAGGAGAGGGATGCCCAATAAACTGGAGAACAGGGATAGGGGTTGTCACGGGTGACGCCACCGTTCCTTTACCCACTGGAAAGACCACCAGTGGTAAATAAATGAGCCACAGACAGAATTGACGTACCTTAGGTCCCTGGGAATGGTCAGGGCCTGGAAGAACTTTACTTGAATAAACTTTGGAAAATCCAAGGCACAATTGACAATATTGCAAGTGCAGGCATAAAACAGACTAGAGTAGTGGTACCTCCACATGGTAATCCCAGATGTCAGGACAGCCATGTGTGACAAATGAATAAAAGTACCTCTACGCGGTGATCCAATAGCTCCAGACAGCTGCATAGGAAAGTAGGATAGCAAGTACCTCTGCACTAGGCCTTGGGAAAAAGTGCACTTACTGATTGCTCATGCCCTCTACCTCTCTCCGCTTGGGACTCACTCTTCTCTCATCACTGGTACATGCACTCTAGGGAACCTCTCCTCCTCTTCCATCTTCACCACATGAGGGTTGAAGGTACCCCCACGTGCCTGGCACTCTGAAGAATGGACCACTTCCTGCTCTCACACACTCACATTTATAGACTCACTCATATCATGAGACAGAACATAAATTGATACATCCACAATAGAGATGAGCGAGCACCAAAATGCTCGGGTGCTCGTTACTCGAGACGAATTTTTCGCGATGCTCGAGGGTTCGTTTCGAGTAACGAACCCCATTGAAGTCAATGGGCGACCCGAGCATTTTTGTATTTCGCCGATGCTCGCTAAGGTTTTCATGAGTGAAAATCTGGGCAATTCAAGAAAGTGATGGGAACGACACAGCAACGGATAGGGCAGGCGAGGGGCTACATGTTGGGCTGCATCTCAAGTTCACAGGTCCCACTATTAAGCCACAATACCGGCAAGAGTGGGCCCCCCCCTCCCAACAACTTTTACTTCTGAAAAGCCCTCATTAGCATGGCATACCTTAGCTAAGCACCACACTACCTCCAACAAAGCACAATCACTGCCTGCATGACACTCCACTGCCACTTCTCCTGGGTTACATGCTGCCCAACCCCCCCCCCCCCGCACGACAGTGTCCACAGCGTACACCAAATTGTCCCTGCCCAGCCTTCAGCTGCCCTCATGCCACGCCACCCTCATGTCTATTTATAAGTGCGTCTGCCAGAGGAAAAGCAGGCACACACTGCAGAGGGTTGGCATGGCTAGGCAGCGACCCCCCCATAAAAGGGGAGGGCCGATAGTCCACAATGCTGTACAGAAGCAATGAGAAATCCAATCCTGTGCCACCTCCATCTGGAGCTGCACACATGGGCATAGCAATGGGGAACCTATGTGCCACACACTATTCATTCTGTCAAGGTGTCTGCATGGCCCAGTCAGACCGCGGTTTTTTATAAATAGTCACAGGCAGGTACAACTCCGCAATGGGAATTCCGTGTGCACCCACAGCATGGGTGGCTCCCTGGAACCCACCGGCGGTACATAAAAATATCCCATTGCATTGCCCATCACAGCTGAGGTAATGTCGTGGTTAATGCAGGTGGGCTTCGGCCCACACTGCATGCCCCAGTCAGACTGGGGTTCTTTACAAGTGGACAGATGTAGTAACAACTCCCTGTGGACCCACAGCATGGGTGGGTGCCAGGTAGCCACCGGCGGTACATAAATAAATCCCATTGCATTGCCCATCACAGCTGAGGTAATGTCGTGGTTAACGCAGGTGGGCTTCAGCCCACACTGCATGCCCCAGTCTGACTGGGGTTCTTTAGAAGTGGACAGATGTAGGTTAAACTCCGTGTGCACCTACAGCATGGGTGGCTCCCTGGAACCCACCGGTGGTACATAAAAAAATCCCATTGCATTGCCCATCAGAGCTGAGGTAATGTCGTGGTTAATGCAGGTGGGCTTCGGCCCACACTGCATGCCCCAGTCAGACTGGGGTTCTTTACAAGTGGACAGATGTAGTAACAACTCCCTGTGGACCCACAGCATGGGTGGGTGCCAGGAAGCCACCGGCGGTACATAAATAAATCCCATTGCATTGCCCATCACAGCTGAGGTAATGTCGTGCGTAATACAGGTGGGCTTCGGCCCACACTGCATGCCCAAGTCTGACTGGGGTTCTTTACAAGTGGACAGATGTAGGTTAAACTCCGTGTGCACCTACAGCATGGGTGGCTCCCTGGAACCCACCGGTGGTACATAAAAAAATCCCATTGCATTGCCCATCACAGCTGAGGTAATGTCGTGGTTAATGCAGGTGGGCTTCGGCCCACACTGCATGCCCCAGTCAGACTGGGGTTCTTTACAAGTGGACAGATGTAGTAACAACTCCCTGTGGACCCACAGCATGGGTGGGTGCCAGGAAGCCACCAGCGGTACATAAATAAATCCCATTGCATTGCCCATCACAGCTGAGGTAATGTCGTGGTTAATGCAGGTGGGCTTCGGCCCACACTGCATGCCCCAGTCAGACTGGGGTTCTTTAGAAGTGGAAACAGATGCATTTACAACTCCCTGTGGTCCGACAGCATGGGTGGCTCCCTGGAACCCACCGGCGGTACATAAATATATCCCATTGCAGTGCCCTACTCAGCAGAGCTAACGTCAGATACAATACAGGTGGGCTTCGGCCCACACTGCATGCCCCAGTCAGACTGGTAATATGTACCTTAACAGTAACCTCGTTGGTGGTAATGTGGTGGTGACTGCGGACCTAGTAGCGCGGTTTTATGTAGTTGGTTTTCGGAATGTGGCCAGGATTAAGTGGGCCGTGGCGGGGGGATGGTGGTGGTGCTCTCTTGTTGTGTCGTTAAAGGTGAAATTCTTGGACTGCCACCAGACGGACCAATGCAAAGGTATTTGCCAAGAATGTTTTCATTGTTGGAGGAGGAGGGGGATGTTTTGGAGGCACTATGTGTCCTCTACACGTGTCCGTGGTTATATGCACCTTAACAGTAACAGCGTTGGTGGGAAATGGCCTCGCCGCCATCATGTCTTTGTGAAGCCTCTGTTTCCACACCCCAGTGACATACCATTAGCAGCGGTATAGGCAGAGCCCAGAATTATTAACATTTCAGCGGTAGCATTAGGGACAGGCCCCACTAACATATCACTAGCAGCAGTATAGGGGGAGTGCAGTCTTAGTTCCATTTCAGTAATAGTAGCACTCAAGACAGGCCCCAGTAACATTCCCATTGCAGCAGTTTAGGGAGATAACAGTCTCTTTCACATTTCAGTAGCTGCAGTATAGACAAGGCCCCAGTTACATTTATGTAGCTAAAGTGTAGGCCAACCCCACACACCTTTCTGTACCATAAGTGCAGGCGAAGAACATAGAAATTACTATGATTACACTGTAGGTGAGGGCCCAAAAAAATTGGTGTACCAACAGTACTAATGTACCTCAGAAAAAATTGGCCATGCCCAACCAAGATGGCAGGTGAAACCCATTAATCGCTTTGGTTAATGTGGCTTAAGTGGTAAAACTAGGTCTGGAGGCAGCCCAGTTTAACGAAAAATTGGTTCAAGTTAAAGTTTCAACGCTTTTAAGAGCACTGAAACGTATAAAAATGGTTTAGAAAAATTATATGAGTGAGCCTTGTGGCCCTAAGAAAAATTGCCCGTTCGGCGTGATTACGTGAGGTTTCAGGAGGAGGAGCAGGAGGAGGAGGAGGAATATTATACACAAATTGATGAAGCAGAAATGTCCCCGTTTTGGATGGTGATTGAGAACGATGCTTCCATCCGCGGGTGCAGCCTACGTATTGCTTAGGTATCGCTGCTGTCCGCTGGTGGAGAAGAGAAGTCTGGGGAAATCCAGGCTTTGTTCATCTTGATGAGTGTAAGCCTGTCGGCACTGTCGGTTGACAGGCGGGTACACTTATCTGTGATGATTCCCCCAGCCGCACTAAACACCCTCTCTGACAAGACGCTAGCCGCAGGACAAGCAAGCACCTCCAGGGCATACAGCGCGAGTTCAGGCCACGTGTCCAGCTTCGACACCCAGTAGTTGTAGGGGGCAGAGGCGTCACGGAGGACGGTCGTGCGATCGGCTACGTACTCCCTCACCATCCTTTTACAGTGCTCCCGCCGACTCAGCCTTGACTGGGGAGCGGTGACACAGTCTTGCTGGGGAGCCATAAAGCTGTCCAGGGCCTTAAAGAGTGTTGCACTGCCTGTGCTGTACATGCTGCTCGATCTCCGCACCTCCCCTGCTACCTGGCCCTCGGAACTGCACCTTCTGCCACTAGCGCTGTCGGATGGGAATTTTACCATCAGCTTGTCCGCCAGGGTCCTGTGGTATAGCAACACTCTCGAACCCCTTTCCTCTTCGGGAATGAGAGTGGAAAGGTTCTCCTTATACCGTCGGTCGAGCAGTGTGCACACCCAGTAATCCGTAGTGGCCAGAATACGTGCAACGCGAGGGTCACGAGAAAGGCATCCTAACATGAAGTCAGCCATGTGTGCTAGGGTACCTGTACGCAACACATGGCTGTCTTCACTAGGAAGATCACTTTCAGGATCCTCCTCCTCCTCCTCCTCCTCCTCAGGCCATACACGCTGAAAGGATGACAGGCAAGCAGCATGGGTACCGTCAGCAGTGGGCCAAGCTGTCTCTTCCCCCTCATCCTCCTCCCCCTCCTCCTCCTCCTCCTCAACGCGCTGAGATATAGACAGGAGGGTGCTCTGACTATCCAGCGACATACTGTCTTCCCCCGCCTCCGTTTACGAGCGCAAAGCATCTGCCTTAATGCTTTGCAGGGAACTTCTCAAGAGGCATAGCAGAGGAATGGTGACGCTAATGATTGCAGCATCGCCGCTCACCACCTGGGTAGACTCCTCAAACTTTCCAAGGACCTGGCAGATGTCTGCCAACCAGGCCCACTCTTCTGAAAATAATTGAGGAGGCTGACTCCCACTGCGCCGCCCATGTTGGAGTTGGTATTCCACTATAGCTCTACGCTGCTCATAGAGCCTGGCCAACATGTGGAGCGTAGAGTTCCACCGTGTGGGCACGTCGCACAACGGTCGGTGCACTGGCAGATTAAACCGATGTTGCAGGGTGCGTAGGGTGGCAGCGTCCGTGTGGGACTTGCGGAAATGTGCGCAGAGCCGGCGCACCTTTACGAGCAGGTCTGACAAGCGTGGGTAGCTTTTCAGAAAGCGCTGAACCACCAAATTAAAGACGTGGGCCAGGCATGGCACGTGCGTGAGGCTGCCGAGCTGCAGAGCCGCCACCAGGTTACGCCCGTTGTCACACACGACGATGCCAACGGTCGGTCTGCTCTGTTTGACCCCGCAGCAGTTCGTGGCTCGTGTGCCTCTTCTCTCCTAAGCTGAGTAGTTTCAGCACGGCCTGCTGACGCTTGCCCACCGCTGTGCTGCCACGCCGCGCGACACCGACTGCTGGCGACGTCCTGCTGCTGCTGACACATCTAGATTGCGAGACAGAGGTTGCGGAGGAGGAGGAGGGTGGTTTAGTGGAGGAAGCATACGCCGCCGAAGATACCCGCCTGTGCTTGTCCACGTGTCCGTTGTTAAGTGGACCTTGGCAGTAACCGCGTTGGTGAGGGCGCGTACAATGTTGCGGGAGACGTGGTCGTGCAGGGCTGGGATGGCACTTCGGGAAAAGTAGTGGCGACTGGGAACTGAGTAGGGCGGGGCCGCCGCCTCCATCATACTTTTGAAGGACTCCGTTTCCACAACCCTATACGGCAGCATCTCAAGGCTGATAAATTTTGCTATGCGGACGGTTAACGCTTGAGCGTGCGGGTGCGTGGTGGCGTACTTGCGCTTGCGCTCAAACACTTGCGCTAGCGACGGCTGGACGGTGCGGTGCGAGACATTGCTGGATGGGGCCGAGGACAGCGGAGGTGAGGGTGTGGGTGCAGGCCAGGAGACGGTAGTGCCTGTGTCCTCAGAGGGGGGTTGGATCTCAGTGGCAGGTTGGGGCACAGGGGGAGAGGCAGCGGTGCAAACCGGAGGCGGTGAACGGCCTTCGTCCCACCTTGTGGGGTGCTTGGCCATCATATGTCTGCGCATGCTGGTGGTGGTGAGGCTGTTGGTGGTGGCTCCCCAGCTGATCTTGGCGCGACAAAGGTTGCACACCACTGTTCGTCGGTCGTCAGGCGTCTCTGTGAAAAACTGCCAGACCTTAGAGCACCTCGGCCTCTGCAGGGTGGCATGGCGCGAGGGTGCGCTTTGGGAAACAGTTGGTGGATTATTCGGTCAGGCCCTGCCTCTACCCCTGGACACCACACTGCCTCTTGCAACCTGCCCTGCTGCTGCCCTTGCCTCCCCCTCTGAAGACCTGTCCTGAGTAGGCGTTGCAAACCAGGTGGGGTCAGTCACCTCATCGTCCTGCTGCTCTTCCTCCGAATCCTCTGTGCGCTCCTCCCTCGGACTTACTGCCCTTACTACTACCTCACCGATAGACAACTGTGTCTCATCGTCATCGTCCTCCTCACCCACTGAAAGGTCTTGAGACAGTTGCCGGAAGTCCCCAGCCTCATCCCCCAGACACCGGAAACTTTCCAATGGTTGGGCATCAGTGACGATAAACTCCTCTGGTGGGAGAAGAACCACTGCTGCCCAATCTGAGCAGGGGCCCGAGAACAGTTCCTGGGAGTCTTCCCGCTCCTGAGCATGTGTCATTGTAGTGGAGTGAGGAGGCTGGGAGGAAGGAGGAGCAGCAGCCAGAGGATTCGGATTTGCAGCACTGGACGACGCAGAACTGTGGGTGAATGATAAGTTGCTCGAAGCACTTTCTGCCATCCATGACAGGACCTGCTCACACTGCTCATTTTCTAATAAAGGTCTCCCGCGTGGACCCATTAATTGTGCGATGAATGTGGGGACGCCAGAAACGTGCCTCTCTCCTAATCGCGCAGCAGTCGGCTGCGATACACCTGGATCAGGAGCTCGGGCTGTGCCCACACCCTCACTTGGGCCTATGCGTCCTCGGCCGCATCCACGTCCTCTAGGCCTACCCCTACCCCTCAGCATGCTGTATTACCAGTGATTTGATTTCCCAGACAGGAAAGAAATTGGCGCAAGCCTGCAGGCCAAATAGAATTTTTGCCTTGTTTTTTTTAAAAGGAAAGGCCCACTGACTATATTCAATCAATAATGTGTTGTGGCCCTGCTGTGTGTCACAGAACTGCAGTGCTATTAACTGCAGCAGAGTGGTGATTTCCCAGCCAGGAAATAAATTGGCGCAAGCCTGCTGTTAAACTTAGCTGGCTGCGTATGATTTTTTTTACCTTCTCCAACCAGCACACACGTACCCAGAACGCTGAGGACTGTCAGAGGCAGGCCAAATAAAATTTTTTTGCCCTTTTTTTTAAAAGGAAAGGCCCACTGACTATATTCAATCAATAATGTGTTGTGGCCCTGCTGTGTGTCACAGAACTGCAGTGCTATTAACTGCAGCAGAAAGGTGATTTCCCAGCCAGGAAATAAATTGGCGCAAGCCTGCAGGCCAAATAGAATTTTTGCCCTTTATTTTTAAAGGAAAGGCCCACTGCGTATATTCAATCAATAAAATGTCTTCTGGCCCTGCCTACACAATTCTGTCCCTGGAGTATTACTGCAGGGCGCAATGCTCTGCACGGCCGATTTGGAAAAAAAAAAAAAGTGCAACACTGCTAACAGCACCCTCCACAGTACTGCACACTGTTAGATGTGGCCCTAAGAAGGACTGTTGGGGTTCTTGAAGCCTACACTAACTCCTAACACTCTCCCTGCCTAACCACCACTTCTGTCCCTGTAGTATTACTGCAGGGCGCAATGCTCTGCACGGCCGATTTGGAAAAAAAAAAATGTGCAACACTGCTAACAGCAGCCTCCACACTACTGCACACTGTTAGATGTGGCCCTAAGAAGGACCGTTGGGGTTCTTGAAGCCTACACTCACTCCTAACGCTCTCCCTACAGCAGCTCCAACACTATAGCACTGTCCCTCAGCTATCTCACAAGGCATCTGAGGCGAGCCGCGGGAGGGGCCGACTTTTATACTCGGGTGACACCTGATCTCGCCAGCCACTCACAGCAGGGGGGTGGTATAGGGCTTGAACGACGCAGGGGGAAGTTGTAATGCCTTCCCTGTCTTTCAATTGGCCAGAAAAGCGCGCTAACGTCTCAGAGATGAAAGTGAAAGTAACCCGAACATCGCGTGGTGCTCGTTACGAGTAACGAGCATCCCGAACACCCTAATATTCGCCCGAGAATCAAGCTCGGACAAGTACGTTCGCTCATCTCTAATCCACAAGCAATCCACAGGCTTTTGCAGACACTTAACCCATCACATGGTGCAGCTGTGCAATGCACATAACACAATGACTAGACAGGTTTGCACAGAGCACCAACATAAGACATGACATGTATGACATTATGGAGGGGGCCAGGAATATATGTACTGGACCACTACACATCACTTCTGCTGTAAATACAATGGCTGTTACCTGCAACTCCCAGCATGCATAGAGCTTGTTGACCGGCCAGCGCTGTAGCTCCGGCCACAGCTTGCAGGTCCTACAACTTACCGGCACCAGACTCCCTCTAAGATAAAACCTGCTGAAGCTGACAGACCAGACCGTCCGTCGCTCCAAACTGCATATGAGCAATACATAGCAGTACTTCCACCTCTGCCCTCCAATTATGCACTGCTCACAGAAAGTTGGTGGCTATGGACAGGAAAGGAAGTAGAAAATGGGAACAAGTTGTCAGAGGAAGTGGAGATAATTTTCAGCAGAAGGTTACATGACATAGAAAATGAAGACAGTCCTTAGGCCGGGTACAGTGGATCTATTACAGAATGACTGATTTCAATGGATGTACAGTAGATTTTATAATTTTATTCCATGCCGGAATCACCCTTTAACTTAGTCTACAGAACTTCGCACATGTCACTTCTGGATTTAACCTTTTATAGCTCCCATGGGTTGCTAAGCAACAACTGTCCCTCTCGGATCCAGAGCAGCACCACCCATCAATCACGGCACCGGCTCCTGAGGGCATAAACAACTGAACCAGAAAATGAATGTTTCTTAACATTAACTGAACCAGTTTTAACATCCTATCTTGGTCCGCCTATTTAATTTCCTCTATAGGATATCCTCAAATCATAATAATATAGTATGTAAAGCCGAAAAAAGGCATATGTCAATCCAGTTCAGCCCATTACTCCCCCCCCCCCCCCCTGCAATGTTGATCATGACCTGTTGGGCGACCATGAGGAATAGACTTTGGGAAACACGGGTCTAGGACTTTCATGGGTAATTCTACATGCTGAGCCAGTGTATCTAATCCTATAATAATGGGACCTGCTTCACAGGATTGGCACAAATATGGTGCCAATATTCAAGAACAGGTCAAAGCCTGAACCCAGAAACTATAGGCCAGTGAGTATGACCTCTGTTGTGGGTAAAATGTTTGAAGGCTTTCTAACAGATGCTATCTGGAGTATCTTAATGGACATAAATGTATAACTTCATATCAGCATTAGATTATGAGTGATTGGTCCTGTCTAACTCTCACGGCACACCACCTCTGCCCAACTCGCTGACCTACTGCTTTGGTCGTGGTCAGGCATTGCTATTATCCATGCACTTCTGTCCATACTCGCTCCTCTGCTGGCTGGTGTCTGCCCAAAGGGCTTGCCTATGCTTTCCCCGCTCTCTTAAAGGGCTAGCGCATGTACTTAAACCTGTCCTCCTCCAATCCTGTCACAGCATCTGCTATATTAGGCATCCACACCCTAGGGTCGATGCCTAAGCAATTGCCTCTCCTACTGCTATTTGTGACAAAGTCCCTGTTTGGGTATATTCTAGTTTTAACTCCTGCCTGATCCATGACTACTCTGATTTATGATGAAAAGACTGCGATTTGATCTCTTATTCCCAATAATAATATTTGCCAGCAGCTAAGGGTGGGGGCATTGTTGTGCAGGATCGGGCTGATTATTTAGGTGAGGCCCATAGGATGCTACCGGACCAACAGCTGAATGAACAACCTTGCTTTAACCCTATTAACCACTTTGAGGAACATTCTTGCCTTAGGGCCCCCTTCCACTGGCAGGGAAATCGCACTTTTTTTGTGCGATACAAGAGTGCAAAACGCATGATTGTGAAACCAATACATTTCAATGTTTTCATTCTCATTTGCAATGTTTTAACTCCAGCGATGCTGCGTAAAAAAACAAATCACAGCATGCCCATTCTTTTTGCGATACCGTCTATTGTCTTCAATGGGGCCGGCAGCTGTGGCTGTGACAACTGCAGCAGGGGATTCCTTGGATGTAAAAACCCCTGGATGTTGTCACATCCAGGGGCTTCACCTTATTTGTCAATGAGGCTGGCAGCAGCAGCGCCGGCACTATTGAATACATTGGGTGGGGATTGTGATCTCCTGCCGCTGCTGTGGCAGGGGATTCCTTGATCCCCGCGGGGAGTCCCCTCATCACTGAACACTGTGACATCAGCGGGGATGAAGGAATCCCCTGCCACAGCTCTTACAGCAGTGGCAGAGGAGCACGATCTTCTCAGATTGCTTTCAATGGGGACAGCACTGCTGCCGCCCCAATGAAAGCAAAAGGATGAAGGGAACCCCCGCAGGGCGTTTTCACATGAACGGCTTGATATCGCTCTCACCAGTGTGCAAGAGTCCCTAGTCGATTACGATAGAACATCTCAACTCTGTTAAAGCCCATTTACACAGGGGCGGGTATCTCTGGTTTGCTGACAGCGCGGCAGCTGGGAGGTGAGGCGGCTGGAGGAGTGTTCTCTCCCTGCTCTTCCCTGCCCAGCCTCCATTTACTGTAAGCAGCGGCCATTCAGTACTGAATGGCTGCTGTTTCCACTAAACGGCTTGTCATGTCCTACAATAAAGACAACTCCCCCTCCAATCCCCCCAGAATTGTCTTATGCAAAATGTCAGCATGGAGCTACATAATATAACTGTTACAATTTACTAGCAGCCATATATCAGTGTACTTGCAAGATTTCCGTCCAGCTAATAATACCTAAATACCGGAAGCAAAGATTTAATTACCCTCCAAGTAAGATATGCTTGCCAAAGAAAAGGAGATAATCCCCTAGTAGCAGATAATATCTGAATGATGAAAACCAAATCAGTCATAATACATCCATAGAGGGGTCTCACCTAAAGTACTGGAGCCGCATGGTTGCAAAGAGGTTTCGGAAAACACTATGCATATTGCCGCTACCCATGGCTTCATCAGGAGTGTAGTGGATCTAAATGTCTAGCCATATGAAACAGTGTTTCCATACATAGATAAATGGAATCCCCTACATATCCTCAGACTCTCCCATGTGCATCCATAGGGGACTCTATTACTGATGGGGACACTAGCAGGCTCACTATTACTGCTGAGGCCACTATTGGAGCCACTACTGATACTAGGGCCACTATTACTACTGGGGACCCTAAAGGGACTACTAATTATTCTGGAACCACTAATTTGGTCACTATTACTACTTGGGCCATTAATGGGGTCACTATTACTATTGAGGTCACCTTTATTAGAAAATGAGCAGTGTGAGCAGGTCCTGTCGTGGATGGCAGAAAGTGCTTCCAGCAATCTATCGTCCACCCACAGTTCTGCGCCGTCCACTGCTGCAAATCAGAATCCTCTGTCTGCTGCTCCTCCTTCCTCCCAGCCTCCTCACTCCACTACAATGACACCTGCTCAGCTGCGTGAAGACTCCCAGGAACTGTTCTCTGGCCCCTGCTCAGATTGGGCAGCAGTGGTTCCTCTCCCACCAGAGGAGTTTATCGTCACTGATGCCCAACCATTGCAAAGTTCCCGGGGTCCGGGGGATGAGGCTGGGGACTTCCGCAAACTGTCTCAAGAACTTTCTGTGGGTGCGCAGGACGATGACGATGAGACACAGTTGTCTTGCAGTCAGGTAGTAGTGAGGGCAGTAAGTGCGAGGGAGGAGCGCACAGAGGATTCTGAGGAAGAGCAGCAGGACGATGAGGTGACTGACCCCACCTGGTTTGCAACGCCTACTCAGGACAGGTCTTCAGAGGGGGAGGCAGGGGCAGCAGCAGGGCAGGTTGCAAGAGGCAGTGCGGTGGCCAGGGGTAGAGGCAGGGCCAGACCGAATAATCCACCAACTGTTTCCCAAAGCGCACCCTCGCGCCATGCCACCCTGCAGAGGCCGAGGTGCTCTAAGGTCTGGGAGTTTTTCACAGAGACGCCTGACGACCGACGAGCAGTGGTGTGCAACCTTTGTCGCGCAAAGCTCAGCCGGGGAGCCAACACCAACAGCCTCAGCACCACCAGCATGCGCAGACATATGATGGCCAAGCACCCCACAAGGTGGGACGAAGGCCGTTCACCACCTCCGGTTTGCACCGCTGCCTCTCCCCCTGTGCCCCAACCAGACACTGCTATCCAACCCCCCTCTCAGGACACAGGCACTACCGCCTCATGGCCTGCACCCACACCCTCACCTCCGCTGTCCTCGGCCCCATCCACCAGTGTAGTTCAGCGCACCGTTCAGCCGTCACTTGCGCAAGTGTTTGAGCGCAAGCGCAAGTACGCCGCCACGCACCCGCACGCTCAAGCGTTAACCGTCCGCATAGCAAAATTCATCAGCCTTGAGATGCTGCCGTATAGGGTTGTGGAAACGGAGTCCTTCAAAAGTATCATGGAGGCGGCGGCCCCGCGCTACTCAGTTCCCAGTCGCCACTACTTTTCCCGATGTGCCGTCCCAGCCCTGCACGACCACATCTCCCACAACATTGTACGCGCCCTCACCAACGCGGTTACTGCCACGGTCCACTTAACAACGGACACGTGGACAAGCACAGGCGAGCAGGGCCACTATATCTCCCTGACGGCACATTGGGTGAATTTAGTGGAGGCTGGGACAGAGTCAGAGCCTGGGACCGCTCACGTCCTACCCACCCCCAGAATTGCGGGCACCAGCTCGGTGGTTGTATCTGCGGAGGTGTATGCTTCCTCCACTAAAGCACCCTCCTCCTCCTCCTCCTCCTCTGTCTCGCAATCAAGATGTGTTAGCAGCAGCATGTCGCCAGCAGTCGGTGTCGCGCGGTGTGGCAGCACAGCGGTGGGCAAGCGTCAGCAGGCCGTGCTGAAACTACTCAGCTTAGGCGATAAGAGGCACACGGCCCACGAACTGCTGCAGGGTCTGACACAGCAGACCGACCGCTGGCTTGCGCCGCTGAGCCTCCAACCGGGCATGGTCGTGTGTGACAATGGCCGTAACCTGGTGGCGGCTCTGCAGCTCGGCAGCCTCACGCACGTGCCATGCCTGGCCCATGTCTTTAATTTGGTGGTTCAGCGCTTTCTGAAAAGCTACCCACGCTTGTCAGACCTGCTCGTAAAGGCGCGCCGGCTCTGCGCACATTTCCGCAAGTCCCACACGGACGCTGCCACCCTGCGCACCCTGCAACATCACTTTAAGCTGCCAGTGCACCGACTGCTGTGCGACGTGCCCACACGGTGGAACTCTACGCTCCACATGTTGGCCAGGCTCTATGAACAGCGTAGAGCTATAGTCGAATACCAACTCCAACATGGGCGGCGCAGTGGGAGTCAGCCTCCTCAATTCCTTTCAGAAGAGTGGGCCTGGTTGGCAGACATCTGCCATGTCCTTGGTAATTTTGAGGAGTCTACCCAGGTGGTGAGCGGCGATGCTACAATCATTAGCGTCACCATTCCTCTGCTATGCATCTTGAGAAATTCCCTGCAAACCATAAAGGCAGTTGCTTTGCGCTCGGAAACGGGGGCGGGGGAAGACAGTATGCCGCTGGATAGTCAGGGCACCCTCCTGTCTATTTCTCAGCGCGTACAGGAGGAGGAGGAGGAGCATGAGGAGGATGAGGAGGAGGGGGAAGAGACAGCTTGGCCCGCTGCTGACGGTACACCGGCTGATTGCCTGTCATCCTTTCAGCGTGTATGGCCTGAGGAGGAGGAGGAGGAGGAGGATCCTGAAAGTGATCTTCCTAGTGAAGACAGCCATGTGTTGCGTACTGGTACCCTGGCACACATGGCTGACTTCATGTTAGGATGCCTTTCTCGTGACCCTCACGTTGCACGCATTCTGGCCACAACGGAATACTGGGTGTACACACTGCTTGACCCACGCTATAAGGAGAACCTGCCCACTCTCATTCCCGAAGAGGAAAGGGGTTCGAGAGTGTTGCTATACCACAGGACCCTTGCGGACAAGCTGATGGTAAAATTCCCAGCCGACAGCGCTAGTGGCAGAAGGCGCAGTACTGAGGGCAAGGTAGCAGGGGAGGTGCGTAGATCGAGCAGCATGTACATCCCAGGCAGTGCAACAGTCTTTAAGGGCCTGGACAGCTTTATGGCTCCCCAGCAAGACTGTGTCACTGCTCCCCAGTCAAGGCTGAGTCGGCGGGAGCACTGTAAAAGGATGGTGAGGGAGTACGTAGCCGATCGCACGACCGTCCTCCGTGACGCCTCTGCCACCTACAACTACTGGGTGTCGAAGCTGGACACGTGGCCTGAACTAGCGCTGTATGCCCTGGAGGTGCTTGCTTGTCCTGCGGCTAGCGTGTTGTCGGAGAGGGTGTTTAGTGCGGCTGGGGGAATCATCACAGATAAGCGTAGCCGCTTGTCAACCGACAGTGCCGACAGGCTTACACTCATCAAGATGAACAAAGCCTGGATTTCCCCAGACTTCTCTTCTCCACCAGCGGACAGCAGCGATACGTAAGCAATACGTAGGCTGCACCCGCGGATGGAAGCTACGTTCTCTCTCACCATCCAAAACGGGGACATTTCTGCTTCATCAATCTGTGTCTAATATTCCTCCTCCTCCTCCTGCTCCTCCTCCTGAAACCTCACGTAATCACGCTGAACGGGCAATTTTTTTTAGGGCCACAAGGCTCAGTCATATAATTTTTCTAAACAATTTTTAAAAGTTTCAATGCGCTTAAAAGCGTTGGAACTGTAACTTGAACCAATTTTTCGTTAGACTGGGCTGCCTCCAGGCCTAGTTACCACTTAAGCCACATTAACCAAAGCGATTAATGGGTTTCACCTGCCCTCTTGGCTGGCCATGGCCAATTTTTGGGATGTACATTAGTACTGTTGATACACCAATTTTTGTGGGCCCTCGCCTACAGTGTAATCAAATTAATTTTTAGCCCACCTGCATTAAGCACGACATTACTACCTCAGCTGTGTTGGGCAATGCAATGGGATATTTCTATGTACCGCCGGTGGCTTCCTGGCACCCACCCATGCTGTCGGTCCACAGGGAGTTGTAAATGCATCTGTGTCCACTTCTAAAGAACCCCAGTCAGACTGGGGCATGCAGTGTGGGCGGAAGCCCACCTGTATTACGCACGACATTACTACCTCAGCTGTGTTGGGCAATGCAATGGGATATTTTTGTGTACCGCCGGTGGGTTCCAGGGAGCCACCCATGCTGTAGGTGCACACGGAGTGTAACCTACATGTGTCCACTTGTAAAGAACCCCAGTCTGACTGGGGCATGCAGTGTGGGCCAAAGCCCACCTGTATTACGCACGACATTACTACCTCAGCTGTGTTGGGCAATGCAATGGGATATTTCTATGTACCGCCGGTGGCTTCCTGGCACCCACCCATGCTGTGGGTCCACAGGGAGTTTAACCTACATGTGTCCACTTGTAAAGAACCCCAGTCAGACTGGGGCATGCAGTGTGGGCCAAAGCCCACCTGCATTAAGCACGACATTACTACCTCAGCTGTGTTGGGCAATGCAATGGGATATTTTTGTGTACCGCCGGTGGGTTCCAGGGAGCCACCCATGCTGCCGGTCGACAGGGACTTCACAATAGGGAGTTGTACCTGCCTGTGTCTATGAATTAAAAAGCCCGGTCTGACTGGGGCATGCAGACACCTTGACAGAATGAATAGTGTGTGGCACATAGGTTCCCCATTGCTATGCCCACGTGTGCAGCTCCTGATGGCGGTGGCACAGGATTCTATTTCTCATTGCTTCTGTACAGCATTGTGGGCTATCGCCGCGCCACTTTTAAAGAGGGTCGCTGCCTAGCCGTGCCAACCTCTGCAGTGTGTGCCTGCGGTCCCTCGTCATGGCAGACGCACTTCTAAATAGACATGAGGGTGGCGTGGCATGAGGGCAGCTGAAGGCTGCGCAGGGACACTTTGGTGTGCGCTGTGGGGGGGAGGGGGGGCGGTTGGTCAGCATGTAACCCAGTAGAAGTGGCAGTGGAGTGTCATGCAGGCAGTGATTGTGCTTTGTTGGAGGTAGTGTGGTGCTTAGCAAAGGTATGCCATGCTAATGATGGCTTTTCAGAAGTAAAAGTTGTTGGGAGGGGGGGGGGCCCACTCTTGCCGGTATTGTGGCTTAATAGTGGGACCTGTGAACTTGAGATGCAGCCCAACATGTAGCCCCTCGCCTGCCCTATCCGTTGCTGTGTCGTTCCCATCACTTTCTTGAATTGCCCAGATTTTCACACATGAAAACCTTAGCGAGCATCGGCGAAATACAAAAATGTTCTGGTCGCCCATTGACTTCAATGGGGTTCGTTATTCGAAACGAACCCTCGAACATCGCGGGAAGTTCGTTTCGAATAACGAACACCCGAACATTTTGGTGTTCGCTCATCTCTAATATTAACCCTTTCCAATCCACTGTCTGATGTCTAAAGACATTCTGATTAAAAGCTGTAGAGCTCCGATGTCAGAAAACATCCGGCAGGGTATTCTTACTGTAGATTACTGGCAGCTCTGTTGTCAGGGGTCTCTCCAGCATGTCACATACTGCAGTACTGGCTCTAGCCAGCAGATGGCGCCATTGTATAATGGCAGAAAGAGAAAGTCCCATAGGAAACCCTGAATCCAAAATTGGATTGCAAAGGTCTAAGCACATATTAAACACATAAGGCTTATCCCCAGAACTCCACCTGCGAAGAAAGAAATATATATAGTACATTATAATGCTGTCATCAGAGCACCAGTCCCATATTTCCCTGAGGGGCTCCTCCACTCCCTACTCTACCACTTTATGAATCACTAGTCAGACTGCATATGAAATATTGAGTTAGATTCATCAATCCTATCAAATACAGTAGATAGAGCAGCGCTCGAGAACCAGTCAGAGCCATCGCTTTCTGGAGGAAGGATTTATAAATCCTGTAACGAGGAAGTTCTGTGGGTGGGCGAGGACTGCAGGATGCATGGGGGAGCTCCGGTGAGCAGCGGGAAAACCCTGTATCGAGCCTGCTAGGTAAGTAAAATAAGACTTCCCCCGAAAATAAGACCTAGTGCTTCTTTTAGGGGAAAAATAAGACAGGGTTTTATTTTCAGGAAACACTGTAGTACCTGAGTGCTGACACCGTCCTTCTGTTTTTCTTCAACACCCTACTGGCTGGTCAATTCAATAAAAGGTTACCAGAGGGGCTTGGATGCTATTCTTGAGTGTAACAATATCACAGATGGACATACATCTTTTTCAACCTTACGTACTATGTTAGACAGTCTAAAATATGCCTAATTTGTCACAGTAACTCATTCTGGCTGAGAAATTTAGTGTATCTTCACATTATTAAGTTTAAATTGGTAAAAGGTAAAATCCCCTGGTGCACGCACCGAGTCATGACTGACTCCTTAGGTGATGTCACATCATGACGCTTTCTTGGCAGACTGTTTTTGCGGGGTGGTTGCTATTGCCTTCCCCAGTCATCTTTACCCCCCAGCAAGCTGGATACTCATTTTACCAACCACGGAAGGATGAGTCAATCTTGAGCCGGCAACCTGAACCACACGGGGATTGAACCTACAACCTTCAGGTCGTGAACGAGAGCTTAGCACTGCATTTCTGCTGCCTTCTACCCACTTCCTGTGAGTTTAGATATGTTTCCCAACAAACCGTACTCCATTGTCTGGTGAGCCACAGAAGGTACCTGAAGATATAAGACATATTACAATGTGGTACAATGCATATAAGCCAGTTTTTGGGGGGACAAATTGAGCTAGAATTCTGGTGCATTTACCCTAGTAAATCTGTGTACAGCCAGAGGTTTCACATCCAAGGAATCCCCAAGAAAGACATAGTAGAGCTTGAGCAGGTTCAAAGACGAGTAACACAATTACAGAATGGGTGGACTACAGTATCCAGAATAGTAATCAAAATCAGGGTTATTCTGTTCCAAAACAAGACGGTATGTATGGATATATCAAGATGTTAGTACAGAGATCTCTCCCATCATCTAGTTATACCCAGGACTGTGACTGTAACAAGGAGTCGCCCTCTACATCGAGAGGAAAGAAGGTTTCTACACCGAAGAAGGGGGTTCTTTACTGTAAGAGCAGTGAGATGACGGAAATAGAAAAAAGTAGTAGTATTACAAGCTTCAGTCACTAGATACTGGAGAAGGGTTGCTGATCAGGGGATTTAGTTCCTTTTTACACGGGTTGATAAACCTTTCAGATTCCTGCATCCAATGAGAATCTGTACGATTCTCGTTCAGTGCAGATGCATAACCCGACTGAACGACAAATGAGAATTTGTTCGCTTCTCATTCATCGTTGAGTTTCTGCAAAGAAAACTGAATGACGGATCGGCCGTGTAAACAGGCAATCGTCCACTTATAAACAACTGCCTGTTTATTGTGAATGGAAGCAGGTGAGCGGAACGATCCCCCGCCTGATCCGTCTCCATTCACTAGTGATGATCATTTCTGTGTAAAAGCTGGGATGACTTGTTGGGCATCTGCAGGGCATTCCACACAAAACAATCCTTATTTTGATCACCAAATTTGGAGTCAGGAATGAATTAGCTCCATAAGATGAGTAAAATTGCCTTTTGCCTCATCGGGGATATTTTTCATGGGACGTCTTCCTTATGTCTATAGTCACAGTAAGTAGATTTATATTTAGGTCGACTCTGCATGAAATGTGCCACCCTCCGAACTCCTTAAGATATGGGTTGCATCCGGATGCTGAGAGCCCAGCGGACCAGGTGTCCAGCCGTCAGGCTGGGTTCACATCTGCGTTGGATCCTCTGGTTGAAAGTTCCATCGTAGATGTGGCATAAAAAGGGTTGCATCTTTTTCTTCTAGAAAGATACCGGCCAACTGAGTGGAAACCGAATGGACCCCATTATAGTCAACGGGGTCCCATCGGTGATGTTTGGTTCCATCATAAGACAAAGCTGTTCGGCCAGGGGATTCCCCTTTTCTGCTCCCTGAAAATGGATTTCCCGCTGCAGATGTGAAGGCAGCCTTAAATGAGCCATCACTTTCTCTGCAGTATTGCTGCAGCGGTAGTCAAGTATTAGGGGACATCTTAAAATCAATGAGTGGACATATAGCACATAGATCCTCTATAGGGAGGTGGGTTCACAACCGCTGACCTCCTCTCTACTACTACCATATGCCATAATAGGGCATACAGAAAGGGGTTTTCCATTGGGTACACTTCATTTAATATAATTTGCTTGTAGTAGGGCGGATCTGTCATTTTCCAGCCTGTTAATTGGGTTTCATTTTCATTCTGGCTCCTAGCACCGTTTCGGTTGCCAGGTCGTCCGCTCGTGCTATCCTTCGTCCTATGAATGAACTCCTAAGAAGCACAACTCTTGTGTGTATCTAAATGTTTGTTAATGCCGAGTCTCAATGACCAGTTTGTTTGATTTTAAGTTCATTGAATGAAGAACTCTCTCATGCCTCAAGTGCCGGGGGATTCTGTTGCCCAGCGGCCTTGTGAAAAGAGAGGGAAAAGGCGGTGTGCAAGGATCTCAGCCTTTAAGCCTTACTTGTTTTAAGTTTATTGTTTTGTGCCTTTCTTTATTCTAACCCCCTACCCCCACCCCCACCCCACCTTGGTCGGCCATTTGAATTCCTAAAGACCTCTCGGACAATGGCCGGAGCAACAAGCTGGACAGTAAGCCCTTCTTCCTGTGCTGTGTGACAATAATCTCCTTGCGAGGTAGTACAAAATTCCTATCATATGCGGAAAACGTGTGTTCTGTATCACTTATAACTGATACAGGGTATAACATTACCAGCTTTTACGGTGATATTGATATAATAATACTTTACACCTATTCAAATTAGTTAAATTGCCCCATAGTTATCTGGAAGGCACCCAACTATTGAGCGGACCCTCAACCTGTTTCTAGTGCAGCGGTGATGATGCATGCACAGTCACTGCCAATGGAAATAAATGGGAGCTAAAGGAACATTGCAATGTACTATACCAAGGGTGGGGTGGGAAAATTCTCACTTTAACAGTCATTGAATATCTGTGTCACTTCCCGTACTATTAGGCTTTGCACTAGGCATAACAATACAAAAATTGTGCCCGGAATGTTTTTTAATTCAATAAAAGCCCAAGCACCATAAATTCATGGGCTTTAATCCTGCACTATTGTAAAAATACGGCGTGGGATTAAAGCTCCTGCAATCTTACAGTAGCAGGCCAGGTCCTTAGATGTCAGTGACAGCCGAGGACCCGGAGGAGAAGGCCGAAGAAGTATTTAATCACTTCTGCCTTCTCTTTTGCGGGCCACATAGCACTGAATGAGCACTATGTAGTGAATAGAGAAAATGGAAGAGTCACTTCTACTATTCAATCTGGCAATCATGTGATCGCTGGGTGCCCACTGGCACGGCAGAGCTTCAGGGTCTTAGTAATCAGCTCTGACAGTGAGATGTTTTCCCTGTAACTGGGGCTCCTACGGATGCCCCAGCTACAGAGGAAAAGTGTGAAATGAAAAAAATGATAGTGTGAATGTCCCCCAGAGGTCTTTATATGAGGGACATAAATATTACAAAAATAGTTACAAAAATAAGTTTAAAGAAATTACAAAAAAATATATAAAAAAATAAAAACAACCCACCACCAACCAAAGGGAAAAAGGGGTCAGCACTACCCATTGGAAATATATCCCAATAGAAATGAATAGGTGCACGTTAAACCATGGCTGCAACATACAGTAGAAGCAGAAACCAAAAATGGCAACATCACGCAAAGTAAATTTACTATCCACCACCAACCTAAACTGTCGCCATAAGTGCCCTGTAATCCGAGACTATACAAATTATATATCAAAACGTCTGAAACAAAATGGGGAACCCATTCCTGTACTATAGTTTAGAGTAACTAATTTTCAAAAATAAACTCTAAATTAAAAAAAAAAACAAAAGACATTTTTTTTAGCTTTTTACCCGTAATAAAACAAAAAAAAAAGGAAAGACATTTCAGTGACAAAATATAAAAAAAACAAAAACATATATGTCACAAAATAACACAGCAAAGAAAAGTTTGGTAATAGAGGAAAAAATATAAGGCCTTAAGACCACCACATGGGTAAAATCCCTAAAAAGTGTCTGGTCCTTTAGGGGTTAAGAAAAGCTGCAGTGCAAAATCTCAAGTTTTTCTATCCTTCACTGGATTTCTGGCCATTAAACTCCCAGTATGTCGGAATGTTTAGCTTTTTAAAGACATTCATGTCGAAACCGACCATTTTAGCATTAGGTGGTGAAAGAACTAAATGAGCGGAGATGAGTCAGAAGATGAGCCAGCAGCATCAGGCGCATGTGCATTGGGCAGATGAAGCCGAGGACAGTGCACCAAACCAAGTAAATGGTTGCTGCCCTCACCAGCACTGTAGAGGTTAAACATCAAAAGACTTTTTGAACAGAAAATAGAATAGAAGTAAAAAAAGTAACTACTGAGGCATAAGCAGAAAATGAAGTGGAGGGCCTTTGGACTTCTGAGTGTTCCTAAATTTTTTGTGTAAAAGTATCCTGAACTTTCTCCCCCACGTCCTGCTCCTGTCTAGGCCTCCTTTATCTGCCAGAGATTTGTTACTGGTTAATTCTAAATGACCATCTCTCTCCCCCTGACAAAGCCTCGTCTTTTAGATGTCGGTAAATGGTATGGAAAATGGGAGGTGTCGGCCGGCTTCATGGACCTAATAAATCTTAACTATATTAAGGCTTATTCCTTCGCCTTCTCTCCGTGGGCCTTTGTCTTGCTAATACACATTAGGATTTGCCTCGCTACACACTTTGAGCCTTTTCTGAGGTGAGACCTATATAAAGCCACAGATGTGAGGACCTCGATGACCTCTGATCCCCCCTTTTTATATACCCATTTTAGTGGGGGCAGTAAGGAAAAAAAAAAAGCAACATTGCCAAAATGAAGGAATTTTGTCCTGGAATTCTTGTCCTGAAAAGCTTTCACTCCAAGGAGAAAAGAAAGAAGAAAAAAAGCTACAAAAATCTCCACTAGAATTTGTTTTTCTTCCATCATGAATGGGATTGGCTTTGCAATTTGCATTGGAAAGTAGGCTCAGAGCTTAGGCACACAAATTAAGCATTCTGTACGGCGCTGCGCCCAGCCCTCTCTGTGTCCAAAAAATTGTGGAAGGCGAAGGAATTATAATGCGAAAAAAAATATTGACATGTCCTTTAAGGACTGACATGCAGCCTCTCTGATGATGAGAGGGAGACATGCCAGGCTCCACTGAAATATTGTAATGAAGCTATTTGTGTTGGGTTTACATGAGGCGGGGATTAAGCTTTCTGGTGCTCGGGGCTGGGAGCTGGTGTGGAAACCGTGCGAGAGTTGCTTTCAGGTTTAGGAACTATTCATCCTTGCTCTTTGTCAGCTCTGGATAAAAGATATAAAGGCGATTAGAGTATATTTTCATGCCTAATAGGGGTTAGTAGAGTAGTAAATGCAATAAATGTTATAAAGTATGTATAGTTTACCCCCAAAAACATAGCTAGTCTGCAGTAATAGATAGGCATGAGATAACGGCCATCTACGTCATCTCCAACATAAACCTGCCGGTGTAGATCCAGTCAAATGGACATGTTATGTCAATGGCAAGAGCATGGATAAGCAGTAGATAATCACCGATCTTGGAAAAACAATTGGGTTAGGATGGATTGAAACCCAACCTGTCCAATCTCTGCAAAAGGCCCCCATCCTATTGCAGGCTGGGGAAGGTCAACCAATGACTATAAACATATTATTGTTGACTGATCAAAATCAGTGGGGCAAATGGCTTTGTGGGTGCTACAATAAGCTGCTATTAAGGAGCCTACATGAACCCTAAAATCAAATGCTGAACCACCCCTGATTATGGTGACCCCTCCTCCAAAACCAACTCTTGTTGTAGTCTGAGAAGAGTACCGCCTTCCCTAAGTACCCAGACGTAGTTATGCAAACCGTGCCCCTCTATAATCCTAGATTATAGTTCTTATAGAAAGTGGCCTCCACGCTAAGGTCATTGTATACAATACTATACTGCAGTGTCAACTTGTAGAGATACAACCTCAAATTGTTCAGGAATGGTTTAAGGGATGTGACAACGAGTTTAAGGTATTGACTTGGCCTCTAAATATCAGTGTGATCGAGCATCTATGGAGTGAGCTGGAAAAACAAATCCAATCCATGGAGGTCCAACCTCACAATTTGCAGGATCTGCAGAATACCTTCAGACGTCTCATGGAGGCCATGTCTGTATGGTTAGATTAAGACCTCGTTCATACGCAACTACACTCTATAGCAGTGGGCATAGTTGCGCATACACTTGTGTGAAGAAGCCCTTAGTCAGAGATCATAGGTGTCATTTTCCTTCAGGCATATACAATGTATGATTTTTCTCTTCCATCAAGTTAGATGTTTGGCATTCCGGACAATGTTGGGATTTCTAAATGTGTTTATCAAAGTGCTGGGCAACACAGAAGCCCATAGCCACATGTAGCAACCATAGATATACACTAATTTTATTTAATTAGACTTTGGTTCTTCCATGCCTTTCGATGCATCAGGCAACAAAAGAATGCAATCATTGGTGATCAAGGGCAGTAGTTTCGGGGCCATCCCATGAAAGGATGACAGTGTGCAAGTCCTCTATAAATGTACGTCGCCAGGTGATCTTTTGTCTTCCCCGTCAACATTTCTCAGTTTTTGGATTCCATCACATAGCGACTCTTGCCAGTCTTGTTTCAGTAAGGCGTAGAATGTGTGCCCCAAAACGGAGTCGGTGTTCAGTGAGTGGAGCGGCCGTGTACCAGATCGGCTGTAAATGTTTTCATTTGTGACCCATCATGGTAAGTAGCTTTGAAGAGGTAACGAATGCATCGTGGTTTGAAAACATCAAATCACGGATTACTTGTGGTTGCCTTCAATGCTGCAGATATATACAGTGCCGATGGGATCATAATAATGTTCAGAAGTCATATCTTCATTTGTAATGGGAGTGAGGTGGTAGCCCAAATAGGTTGTAGACGTTAGAAAGTTGCCCATGCCTTCCTAATACAACACTGGGCATCATGTTCTGGTCAATGTCTTGCAACCGCTGTTGGTTGACTGAAATTGAGGCATTTGTGAGTGTGGTGTAAGCAACTTGCAGAATCTGTGTCTTCTCACAGTTAATTCATAAAGCAACCATCGTGCTTCTTGTTCCAGAACTGATGTGTGTTAGAGCCTGGGAGGGATGGTGTGAGGAGAGCTATATCATCTGCAAAGTCCAAATCAGTAAACTATTGTAGTGGGTAATATCCCACAATGCCAACTATATTTGGCCCAATTGCTCGTTTTATGATGTGGTCGAGCATTAGGTAGAAAAGCAATGGAGACAGGATAAAGCCTTGTTGAACACCTGTATTAATGCTGAAGAAATCCATGGCTCCCATATTGGTCTAGAGTTAAAGTACAGTGCGCAAAAAATGTTAATGAACTGGTTAGGTATGCCATAGGATTTGCTTGTTCTCCATAAGGCATCTCTGTGAAGGCTGTCAAATGCTTTCTTAAAATCAATAAAACTCACACATAGCTTCTGATGGAGCTCAAGGCTCTGTTCAATGATGGTTCAAAGTGTGAATATCTGTTTGATACATGACCATCCTTTTCAGAATCCTGCTTGCTCTTCACATAATTGCTCATCAGCCACTCAACAGGTCATTACAAAATACCTTGCCTGGGACAGTTAGAAGTGTGATGCCACGCCAATTGTTGCAGTTTGAAAGGTCACCCTACTTCGGCAATTTTACTATAAGGACTATTGTCCAGTCACTTTGGACTTGGCCCCTTATCCAGCAAGCATTCAGGAGGGAGGTGAGGGAATTAATCAAGGTTGGATTGATGAGCTTCAGTAGTTCTGGGCTGATCTCATCAGCACCAGCTATCTTGCCATTTTTGAGAGTCCTAATCACTCCTATATCAACAGGAAACACAACAGATTGAACTTGGGCATCTTTCAGTAGTGGAATCACAGGAGCAGGCTGGTTTAAAAGTGTTTTAAAGTGCGTGATCCAGCGTCGATCTTGGTCTGCTTGTGTGATAAGTGACTGTCCCTTTTTGTCCTTAACTGGTACTCCTTGTCCAGTGATGGTGCCCGTATAGCATATATGTATATCTGTACAATCAGCAGCTTCTTGTGCTTCTTTTTCCATTTGCTTGACCCAGTTACGTTTGTCTCAGCTGCAGATGTGCTTGACTTAAGCCAAAAGAAGGTAGTGGTTGATGACCGCCACCACCTAGAGAAGCAGATGTAGTCCATTTCATTAATTGTTTGACCACCTGAATGCCACGTTTTCTTATAAGTATCCTTGCCAAAGAAAGGAATTTCCAATACAAAAGGCTGTTTAAAGTATGAAAACTGATAAGTCGATAACTATTACTACTCGTCATTTGAGCCAATCTGTGAGGGCCAATGAATGAATTGCTTGAATCCATGGCGAGTTGGACCAGTCTGTGCATTACAATCCCTTCTAAGCATGATCAGATCATGACGAGAAACCTCATAAAGGACAGCTCATAGCTAATCATAGTAAACATTAGAGATGAGCGAACACCAAAATGTTCGGGTGTTCGTTATTCGGAACGAACTTCCCGCGATGCTCGAGGGTTAGTTTCGAACAACGAACCCCATTGAAGTCAATGGGCGACCAGAGCATTTTTGTATTTCGCCGATGCTCGCTAAGGTTTTCATGTGTGAAAATCTGGGCAATTCAAGAAAGTGATGGGAATGACACAGAAACGGATAGGGCAGGCGAGGGGCTACATGTTGGGCTGCATCTCAAGTTCACAGGTCCCACTATTAAGCCACAATACCGGCAAGAGTGGGCCCCCCCCCTCCCAACAACTTTTACTTCTGAAAAGCCCTCATTAGCATGGCATACCTTTGCTAAGCACCACACTAGCTACAACAAAGCACAATCACTGCCTGGATGACACTCCGCTGCCACTTCTCCTGGGTTACATGCTGACCAACCGCCCCCCCTCCCCCCCACAGCGCACACCAAAGTGTCCCTGCGCAGCCTTCAGCTGCCCTCATGCCACGCCACACTCATGTCTATTTAGAAGTGCGTCTGCCATGAGGAGGAACCGCAGGCACACACTGCAGAGGGTTGGCATGGCTAGGCAGCGACCCTCTTTAAAAGGGGCGGGGCGATAGCCCACAATGCTGTACAGAAGCAATGAGAAATATAATCCTGTGCCACCGCCATCAGGAGCTGCACACGTGGGCATAGCAATGGGGAACCTATGTGCCACACACTATTCATTCTGTCAAGGTGTCTGCATGCCCCAGTTAGACCGGGCTTTTTAATTCATAGACACAGGCAGGTACAACTCCCTATTGTGAAGTCCCTGTGGACCCACTGCCTGGGTGGGTGCCAGGAAGCCACCGGCGGTACATAGAAATATCCCATTGCATTGCCCAACACAGCTGAGGTAGTAATGTCGTGCGTAATACAGGTGGGCTTCGGCCCACACTGCATGCCCCAGTCAGACTGGGGTTCTTTACAAGTGGACACATGTAGGTTAAACTCCCTGTGGACCCACTGCCTGGGTGGGTGCCAGGAAGCCACCGGCGGTACATAGAAATATCCCATTGCATTGCCCAACACAGCTGAGGTAGTAATGTCGTGCGTAATACAGGTGGGCTTCGGCCCACACTGCATGCCCCAGTCAGACTGGGGTTCTTTAGAAGTGTACAGATGTATTAAAAACTCCGTGTGCACCTACAGCATGGGTGGCTCCCTGGAAGCCACCGGCGGTACATAGAAATATCCCATTGCATTGCCCAACACAGCTGAGGTAACATCAGCTGTAATGCAGGTTTGCTAAAAATTAATTTGATTACACTGTAGGCGAGGGCCCACAAAAATTGCTGTATCAACAGTACTAATGTACATCCCAAAAATTGGCCATGGCCAGCCAAGAGGGCAGGTGAACCCCATTAATCGCTTTGGTTAATGTGGCTTAAGTGGTAACTAGGCCTGGAGGCAGCCCAGTGTAACGAAAAATTGGTTCAAGTTAAAGTTCCAACGCTTTTAAGAGCATTGAAACTTATAAAAATTGTTCAGAAAAATTATTTGAGTGAGCCTTGTGGCCCTAAGAAAAATTGCCCGTTCAGCGTGATTACGTGAGGTTTCAGGAGGAGGAGCAGGAGGAGGAGGAGGAGGAATATTAGACACAGATTGATGAAGCAGAAATGTCCCCGTTTTGGATGGTGAGAGAGAACGTAGCTTCCATCCGCGGGTGCAGCCTACGTATTGCTTACGTATCGCTGCTGTCCGCTGGTGGAGAAGAGAAGTCTGGGGAAATCCAGCCTTTGTTCATCTTGATGAGTGTTAGCCTGTCGGCACTGTCGGTTGACAAGCGGCTACGCTTATCTGTGATGATTCCCCCAGCCGCACTAAACACCCTCTCTGACAAGACGCTAGCCGCAGGACAAGCAAGCACCTCCAGGGCATACAGCGCTAGTTCAGGCCACGTGTCCAGCTTCGACACCCAGTAGTTCTAGGGGGCAGAGGCGTCACCAAGGATGGTCGTGCGATCGGCTACGTACTCCCTCACCATCCTTTTACAGTGCTCCCGCCGACTCAGCCGTGACTGGGGAGCGGTGACACAGTCTTGGTGGGGAGCCATAAAGCTGGCCAGGCCCTTAAAGACTGTTGCACTGCCTGGGATGTACATGCTGCTCGATCTACGCACATCCCCTGCTACCTTGCCCTCGGTACTGCGCCTTCTGCCACTAGCGCTGTCGGCTGGGAATTTTACCATCAGCCGACACGTGTCCACTGCCCTTAGGACGGACAGAGGCAGGACAAATAGAAATATTTTCCGTTTTTTGGCACCAAAAGGCAGCACTGCGTATATTCTATGAACATGAGAAGTTTAATAACTGTGCTGTTTTCCTGCTAATGTGTCACAGAACGTGAGGGTAGCAGAGTTATTAACTGTGGCAGAGCAGGTATTTTTTTTCCCAATTAAGGAAAGCAAATGGCGAAGCCAGCAGTAAACCGTAGCTGGGTGCGTCTGATTTTTAAAGGTTGCACACGCAGCCGACACGTGTCCACCGACCTTAGGACGGACAGAGGCAGGACAAATAGAATTATTTTCACTTGTTTTACAAGCAAAAGGCCGCACTGCGTATATTCAATGAATAATAACTGTGTTGTGGCCCTGCCTATACAATTCTTTCCCTGCAGTATCAATGGAGGGTGCAATGCTCTGCAGAGGCGATTTTGAGAAGCAAAAAAAAATGCAGCACAGCTAACAGCAGCCAGCACAGTACTGCACACGGTTAAATGTGGCCCTAGAAAGGGCCGTTGAGGTTCTTGAAGGCTACACTCACTCCTAACACTCTCCCTGCCTATGCAGCACTTCTGTCCCTAATGCCAGGTGCAACGCTCTGCAGAGCCGATTTTGAGGAAAAAAAAATTGCCACTGCTAACAGCAGCCAACACACAGCTATCAGTGGCCCTAATAAGGACCTTTGGGGGTCTTGAAGCCTACACTAACTACCAATTCTTTCCCTACAGCAGCTCCGGTACAAACAGCACTGTCCCTCATCTAACTCACACGGCATCTGAGGCGAACCGCGGGAGGGGCCGACTTTTATGTTCGGGTGACACCTGATCTCCCCAGCCACTCACAGCAGGGGGGTGGTATAGGGCTTGAACGTCACAGGGGGAAGTTGTAATGCCTTCCCTGTCTTTCAATTGGCCAGAAAAGCGCGCTAACGTCTCAGGGAAGGAAGTGAAAGTAACCAGAACACCGCATGGTGTTCGTTACGAATAACGAACATCCCGAACACCCTAATATTCGCACGAATATCAAGCTCGGAAGAACACGTTCGCTCATCTCTAGTAAACATCCATATCATCTGCATCTTCAGTTGGAGAATAGGCTTGAATGATTGTGGCCTTCACATGATGAGACTCAAACCATGCCATGATTGCTCTATCGAAACTGGCTTCCAGCTGGAGAGAGCGGCTGTGACTTGAGCTAAGAGTGTGAACTCTATACCTTGCATATGATTGGTATCATGTCCCGCATATACGATGGGAATCTTATGTCCTTCTCCTGTCCATCTCATTTCACAAATGCCCAGGATGTCCAACTTATACCTGACAAATCTGTAAAGTAGCTGGGCTAATTGACCGCTTTGAAATAATGTTTGACCATTCCATGTACCAATTCCCAATGATTGCAATTCATGTTATTGACTTAGCAGTGAAGGCGGCGCTGTACCTCAAGTGAAAAACTCTACCTTTGTTGTTCCCAAGTCCGGATAAGAAAGGAAGAGGGTTGGCATGAAGCCAGCAACCTCCCCCCCTTCCCCCCAACCCCATTAAAAAAACTTTTGCTCGGGTAAGGATAAGTGAATCAAATCAAACATGGCCAAAGAGTGGTGAAGAGCATCATTTTATAAAGTTTGGCAGACTAGAGTTCCCAAATGACATTTTATCGTTGAGGTAAAGCCCCCTTCACTGCTAAGTCGATAAGATGAATTGGGACATGGAAATATACTGATCAGCCATAACATTAAGGTTAATACACAAAGGATCCACTGCGGAAATTCTGCAATACAAGCTGAGTGGATGAGATTGATGTGCAGTATACGTCTAATGCTGGGGTCTTGGTTTCATATCTGACCAGGGACATATCTACATCGAGATTTTATGGTCTCCTACTGTGGGCAGCTACTGATGTGAGCAACCGCATTCTGTGTGCAGTCCTGCAGAACATTTCCATATTACAAGAAATGGCTAATAAACATGTAAGACCCTAATACAGAGCCAATTCGTTGGAGCCATAGATTGCAATGATGAATTATGAATGACACATACAAGGGAACATTGGAGATTATGGGTGAAACGTTCACATGTCCCCCAGAAGAAGGACACTTGAGGGGGCTCCACATAAATGCAGAGACAGATAGACATTAGGATCCACATATGAAAAGATGGGCTTTGAGTTAGAGCGGTGTGCAAGGCTTGACCCAGGCAACTCCCCTTCCTAATGCACTGTGAAATCACCCACTATAACGCCTTTGATGACTCTCCATAATGGAGTCTATTCATCACGGTTCTTGTATTTATATCATGGGAAGTAAGACATCTTCCTCCATTACTCTGCAGAGGGTAACAGCATCTGAGAAATCTCACGCACTGACCTTTCATAAGGAAAATGGGAAATATCAGATTACCCAGTATAGTAGAAGTTGGCTTTAAACATACAACTAAGACACTTATAGAATCATTCCCATCATTAAAAAATACTAAGTAAATATGGTCCATTTTTGAAACTTTCTAGTTTCATGGGGATACAGAAAACGTATCCATTTTTTCCTCTTGCGATTGTAGATTATTGGCCAGAAGGATAGATTTTAGTTGTAGACCTAGGAACAACTTTTTGCCAGTGTTTTTATATCTCCAAGCTCCACATTGAGGAACAGCTATTCAGCTTTTCCATAGTTAGGGCGGCTTCGCACGGACATATTTGCTCGTGTTTTTGCGCAGAGAATACGACCCATTTATTTTAATGGGTTCATTCTATTTCCTTTTTTCGCGCGCTTATTTTATGTGAGCGCAAGAAAATAGGACAGCTCTATTTCCCTATGTATTTGCGTACCATAAGGGAACCGTAGAAGTTTTCGAGGGGTGCGCAAATGCGCACACAATGCGCAATGGGATGCACAATACGCTGTGCAATTTCATGAGAAAAATGACTCATATGGCGCTCGTTAGGTTAAATAGCCATATAAATTGGGGTGTGTTTGTGTGCTGCATATGCACAAATAAGGAATGTCATGTAAGCATAAAAATGACAGTAGGATGCGCCAATATGTGCACAAAAAGACTTGCACATAGCGCAAAAGTTGCACTGAGTCACGCGCAAAAACCCATAGACCCTTGTGAAGGAGCCCTAAGGCTGTGTTTACACCACATTTCTGCTGTCCGCCTTGTAGAACTTTCCAAAATGCATTCCTCGGTGTACCCATAGACTTTAATGGCCCAACAGAGTTCAAAAGTGTATACTTCTGGGTACATGGGAGTCCTTGATGTTTCTCTACATGCTTTGTGGGATAAATTAGCGTCTCCTCGCACACCTTTCTGTCCTCCAGACGTAATGTATATAAGAGGTATACAGAGTTTTATTCTATGCTTCATTTACAGTGGAGGACGTATGGTTAATGTTTGCATACATTTAATGTATGTGTTTTACTCACTTTTTTGGAAAGGGTCAGCGGTCGGTGTGGAGACTCTCCTCTATTCCGGGCCCTCTGTGTTTGGGGACAGTGCTTAGAAAAAGAGTATGAAAAAGGATTAGAAGAAACATTATCACACAAAAGGTGACTTACATCCAAAAATATACGTTTATTATAGTCACATATGTTAATGTATACACTGGGCAGGTTTTAGGGAATTTGGCCAACAAGGCGAACCCTAAAGGCCCATTTAGACACAACAATTATCGCTCAAATTTCGTACGGATTCGGTCTCCTGTATGTTCCAGCTGTTGCATCGGATAGCCCTACCTATGATAAGGTGATGTAGTGGTGCTGCTCGCATGCACTGTATATATTGGATTTGAATCTTGTATATCTGGACTTATCCAAAGCGTTCGATACTGTGCCGCATAAAAGTTATATATAATGAGAATGCTTGGTGTGGGTGAGAATGTGTGTAAGTAACCGGTCAGTGATAGAAAGCAGAGGGGGGTTACTAATGGTACATACTCTGATTGGGTCACTGTTACTAGTGGGGTACCACAGGGGCGGTATTAGAGGGGTTACTAGTGGGGCATCGCAGGCTTTGGTTTGGGGTCCTATTCTTTTAATATATTTACTAATGACCTGGTAAAAGGTGGTGCTGTAAATTATCAATTTTTGCAGATGACACAAAACTACGTAAAGTAATTAGCACAAGAGAGAACACAAGGCGATTGCAAAAGGATCTGGATAAGTTGGGGGCAGAAAAGTGGTAAATGAGGTTTATCACTGATAAATGTTACGTTCTGCAGATGTCACCATTACACACTACATAGGAAACCCCTGGGCAAAACCTACATGGAAAAGGGCTAGGGGATTCTAGTTAACCCTTTCCAATCCACTGTCTGACGTCTAAAGACATTCTCATTGAAGCCTGTACAGCTCTGATGTCGGAAGACGTCCGGCAAGGTATTCTTATTGTATAGTACTGGCCGTTCTGTTGTCGTGGGCCTCTCCAGCATGTCCCATACCGCAGTACTGTCTCTAGCCAACAGATGGCGCCATTGTATAATGGCAGAAAGAGAAAGCCCCCTATGAAACCCGGAATCCAAAATTGGATTGCAAAAGGTTAACTGTAACCTCAACGGGAGTAACCAGTGTCAGGCAGTTGCTGCCAAGGCAAATAGGATCATGGGGTCCATCAGAAGAGGTCTAGGGGAACATGACGAGAACATTGTTCTTCCTCTTTACAAGTCACTGGTCAGAGCATACATGGAATATTGTGGACAGTTTTGGGCACCGGTATTCAAGAAGGACTTATCAGAGCTTGAGCGGGTATAAAGGCGAGCAACTAAAGTAATAAATGGCATGGGTGGACTACAACAACCACAGAGGTTATCAAAATTGAGGTTATTTAGTTTAGAAAAAAGACGGCTGAGGAACGACCTAATAACTATGTCTAAATACCCAGAACTGTAACAAGGGGGCGCTCTAATAACTATAATTATAACTAGTATAAATACATGAGGGGACAATACAGAGATCTCTCCCATCATCTATTTATACCCAGGACTGTGACTGTAACAAGGGGGCACCCTCTACGTCTAGAGGAAAGAAGGTTTCTACACCAACATGGGGGGGCGGGGGGGTCTTTACTGTAAGAGCAGTGAGACTATGGAACTCTCTGCCTGAGGATGTGGTGACGCCTTTCTTGGACATTACAATAATACATGTTATGACTTCAGTAGGGTCGGTAATCGGGGATTATTCTAATTGCCACATTTGAAGTTGGGAAGTAATTATTTCCCTAAAATGAGGAAAATTGGCTTATACCTTATTGGGTATTTTTTGCCTTCTTCTGGATAAACATTGTGGGAGATTAGGCTGAACTGGATGGATGTGTTTTTTTTCCTCCTTACATCCTATGTTACTATTTTGATCTTTAAGACATCAAAAGTTAATGAAAACTCACTTTCTTCAACTAGCAGCCCATTCCAACTGCCATAGTTCTGGTTTGTGCGCTGCCCGCCCATTACATGGCCAACACACAGATGCATTATATCTAATGAGGCTATTCACATTGACCGGTGCTCTGTGTGAACGATTGCTGCATGCCCTGTTCTCACCTGTTTCCATGGGTTAATGTGTAGGGCATGCAGTGAACGGGGTCCGTGAAAATCACCTAACACGTTGACAGCGTTCGTATGCTTTTTCTTCTGCATCCAAGTTTCTCAGGCTTAAGAGCTTATTCACACGAACATATGCGTTAATACATTCACCCGTATGGAACGCGTGAATGAAGGGAGGAGATGGCAAGAAGTAGGCTGATACGCCCATGCTAGCCGATCGATCGTTTTTTGGGGGGGATCAAGATGCCCGTTCACACGCTTGCGTGTTACACCCTTCCCGGGGATTAGAATGGCAATTAAATGCCTAAATAGGCCCAGCTGTCATCTCTTACCTGTGCTGTACGCCCGGTGACTCCCTCACTCTATATTTTTTCAGCTGCCATACAAGTCTATGTCAGCTTTCTACGTAACACGGACAAATATAGGGCAGACCTATCTTTTTGGGGACGAAAGCCTTTCACATGTTAGTCTGAAGGAATCTATTGAAATGGACAGCATGGCTTGGTCGTGTTATACTGGTGACATCTTCACATGTGGAAATGCCTCCACCAGTACGTTCGTGTAGAATTAGGCTAAGGCCACTTTCAGACAAGCCTATTTTTAATCCATATTTTACTCCACGTGTAGCGGCCTGTAATACGGAGCTAATGTAAATCTATGCATCCGCATGGCCATATTTTTTCATGGCCGTGTTTTAAAAAGCAGTATGCGCTAATTTTTTCTGCATTTGCACTCATTAGTCTAATTTTCCATTGGGCAATTATATATGGATCTGTACACCAATGAGTGCAAACACTGCTGATATACGGTTGCAGGGTTCTGTTTAACAAGTCCATATTCTAGACCCGTACTACTTCTGCGTGACAATACGCTTGTCTGGAACTGCCTTTCTGTACATCCCAGCTGCTGCAGCTCATCACACCTCGGCTAGGGCTGCCATCCGGCCACTAATTACTTCCAGAGGCTGGAGCCAGTATTTATATTTTACGGGCAATGGTAATTGCCAATAAAAAATAAATCAGTTCTACGGCTGGGTGGCAGCACTTCACCCCATCTCGCCGGGTCCACCCCGTGCTAACTACAGTCTCTTGGACGGGAGTAGATTTTGTATTGCAGTACCAGAGCCTGTTTGACCAATACCAACCCCAGGCAATCAGCATCCCCGCAGCGGTCCCAACTGCTCAGCATCCCCGCAGTGGTCCCGACTGCTCACATCCCCACTGCATCAGTTGATATTGACCAATCCCCGCAACCAGTACCTCAACAGACCTAGGCCCCCAGGTAAGCACTTGGGACTCAGTCTCTAAACATTCTCCTACACCTGCCGGACCTGGCTCAGAAAATGAGCCATTTTCAGTAAATCAAAAGTGGGTGACTCCTGTTGTAAAACATCATAATACACTGCAGTCACTGCGGGTCATTATTATATACCCCCTCAGTTGCCGTAGAACCTCATAATACACACCTGTCTATGTCATCCCTCCCCCTCCCCGAGAGAAAAAACATCCCATGTCTACAAACCAACTTTACAGCGTGTTCGCATGAAAACGGCGGCTGATATACGCTCCTGTGAATAAGCCCTTATACAGCATATATAGCAGTTGCTCCCTCAGTATAAGGAAGCTGTGCAAGTGGTTGTTCATCAGTACCTTCACCCTATGATTGCTCCTCCATCTCCATATCGCAGTTGGGCAGTCTGCATGTTGCCCTCATGTATTAGCACATGTGTGAATGAGCACTTATAAATGGTGCTCTGAAGGCAATGCTGATGCGGCCCTCCATAAAAATAAGCATGACACCCCTAGTTGAGAACCTATAGTAGTTGTGACGTTCTCTGGGTTGCTGTAATTAACGAGTGTTTACCTATAAGTAAATGTCCTCTATATAAGAGCCCGTTCTGTAGCAGCAGTAATTATCCCCCCATCCAGATAGTGCAGGCGCTGGTGCATTCAGCTCTTGAGCTTGAAGTTCTGCAGCAAGTCAGAGACTGCGTCGCCTGCAGCTGATCAGATAGCAGTAAATGTCAAGGTTTCCTAACTGCACTAGCAATGCTGTGTGCGCCTAATGACCCCCTCAGCATGAGTCCCCGAAGAGCGTGTTTTACATCAGCCGTGCACATCAAGAGGCACCGCTGATCCCTATCTGCCGCTGCTAAGCCCTGGAGTGGCGGATCTCTATGGCATGTTCTGAGACAATTCCATCAAAGAACAATGCTCTGAAGGCAGCCGTGTTGTGATCTGCATAATTATACGCCATTAGTATTTGGCTCATGTTATGGAGCTCTGACATCAAAGGACAGCGGGGTGTTACGAACTCCGCAGCAAGAAGATGTGAGCAAGCTGATGTAGTCATATCCTATGGAAAGGGGCTGTTCTTCATCTCCGATATACAGCAGAACCCTGTAAGGAAACCCTATAGAATCATTAGAGATGAGGCGCTACATTGGGATACATTTGTAACAATTTTCGTCCTCGTGATTGGCTTGCTGATAAGCCCATGTTATGTCTTGTGTTAACTTGGCACATGGGTCTTGTAAATAATGGATAATCTAAACCGTTAATCAGTTCACAGTATGGCGGCTTCAGAGAAATCCATGCTTCTTAGTAAGAATCTTTGTCTTTGTACATCATTACATCATACTGCAATCCGGCAGGCAGTCTATCAAGCCACCCCTTTCAGAAGGCCCCCGGCTGCCATGACACCCACAGGGCTCGCTACCATCTCATCGTGAGGGGGGCATACAAGACCCCCGAACATCATTTCAAAGCCGCCTTCAGAATTGACAGCCTCACTTAAAGGGTTAACATCTCCGATCAGCAGCGTGGCTGATTGGAGCTGTTTCCACCGGGTGTCGGCTGTAAGAAACAGCCAGCGCCTGCGTTGTACGAAGAGGGATCTCCCTTTATACATACCCTGACGCTGGAGGACATAAATGTACGCCCTGCAGCATTAAGGGGTTAAAGCCCAGGGCTGAGTATTGTAAATTTACCGTGCTTGGTCCTTAAAGGGGTTGTCCCGCGCCGAAACGGTTTTTGTTTTTTTTCAATAGCCCCCCCGTTCGGCGCAAGACAAACCCGATGCAGGGGCTTAAAAAAAAAACCCGCATAGTACTTACCCGAATCCCCGCGCTCCGGTGACTTCTTACTTACCTTGCGAAGATGGCCGCCGGGATCTTCACCCACAGTGGACCGCAGGTCTTCTCCCATGGTGCACCGTGGGCTCTGTGCGTTCCATTGCCGATTCCAGCCTCCTGATTGGCTGGAATCGGCACACGTGACAGGGCGGAGCTACGAGGAGCAGCTCTCCAGCACGAGCGGCCCCATTCAGAAGGGAGAAGACCGGACTGCGCAAGCGCGTCTAATCGGGAGATTAGACGCTGAAATTAGACGGCACCATGGAGACGAGGACGCCAGCAACGGAGCAGGTAAGTGAATAACTTCTGTATGGCTCATATTTAATGCACGATGTACATTACAAAGTGCATTAATATGGCCATACAGAAGTGTATACCCCCACTTGCTTTCGCGGGACAACCCCTTTAAGGGGTTAAATAATGTCAATGGGCATTTTGCAATAAGTATGGTGAAGGAGGTGTATCGACAAAATTCACAAAGTGGTGGAAAAATTGGAGACAAGGAGGTTACTCTCAGCAAAGTGCCGCACATGTAATGCAAGTATGAGGGCAATCGAAAGTTATTTGGATGCCCAATTTCGAAAAATCTATGGCTGGCAAGATCAGCTGACCGGACGCCACTTAATTATTTTTCTTGTGTGGTTTACTGAAGGGCTGTGTATACAGCAGTACGTCGCGAACAACTGACGCCATTAAAGACGCGATGCCGTGGAAGGTTGCTACCATTATTGCTGTCACTTTAGCAGATGTCTTCCCTAATATGTAGGCTCGCTTACAAAAGTGATTGGATGCTGGGGGCACATTTTCACCATATACTCTAGGCAGACCTTGTTTTTGCAGAATACAAGATAAATGCGTATCAATTGTCATAGGGAACCAAACAAAAGTTGCAAAGTTATTGAGGAATTTTTGGGTCTCCTACTGAGAGACCCAAGCCCTAAGGGCTGTCAGATGCCTGGCTAGCTCAGTCGGTAGAGCATGAGACTCTTAATCTCAGGGTTGTGGGTTTCAGCCCTACATTGGGCGGCTTTTCCATTTGGGGAAGGCAATGGCAAACCACCCCGCAAAAACAGTCTGCCAAGAAAATGCCACGTTGTGACGTCACCCTAGGAGTCGGTCACGACTTTACTATGTGCTAGTGAGAAAATCACCGCATAAGAGCTCTTAGATCAGACAGGTCAGGAATAGAGATGAGGAGCACGCTCGAATAAGTCAGTTACTTGAGCGAGCCTTGCTCTTATCGAGTAACTGCATTCTTGTCCGAGCGTGCTCGGGGGGCGCGTGGGAGGAGGAGAGAGATCTCATTCACTCTCTCCCCCGCTACTCCCCAACGCCCTCCCTACCCCCCCCCCCCCCCCGAGCACGCTCGGACAAGAATGCAGTTACTCAATAAGAGCGAGGCTCGCTCATCTCTAGTCAGGACATAATTAGATAAGACGGTAGATTTCTGTGAAGGCGCACTGGGCTTCTGTGATACACCCCTCCATGTATTCAGTGCACCGTATGCCAAATAAAATCATACTAAGCCTGACACAGAAAATACCGGGCTTAGTAAATTTGCCCCAAAGTCTCTTACCATAGATAGGCTATAGGCATGAGAACATCCAACTCCACCACAAGTATGCCTATTCAGGTTGCCTGAATGGGTGTGTTGTCTCTATAGTGAGAGCACGGTAAAAGGGTGTCAGATACATCTTCTGCATCACTTCTGCCAGGTTGAAACATCTGATCCCTGCTTCTTCCAATGTCTTGTCTACCAGTCACCATAGATCCTTGAGATTTCAGCTACATAATGCCTATGGCCATTTTAAGGAGGGTGTACTAAAATTGACTTTTATCATCTTGTAGTGCCCAGTACATTCATTCCTGGTCCCCTCCATAATGTCATACATGTATGTCTTATGTAGATGCTCTGTGCAAAATGGTCTTGGCATTCTGTTATGTGTATTGCACAGCTGCAGCGTGTGATGGGTTAATGTCTGCAAAGTGTGAACTGACTGTCTGTAAATGTAACAATTTCTGTTCTGTCACGTGGTATGGGAGAGGTTCTAAATGTGAGTGATTGAGGGCGGTAAAGTTAGTTCCATGTCTTCTGGAGTTGGAGTCAGGAGGTCCAGCTACTTGGGGGGACCTTTAGCCCTCATGTAGCGAAGCATGGAAGAGGAAGAGAGGTTTCCCAGAGTGCTTGTTTCTGAGATGAAGATGGAGTGAGCCCCAAGAGAGAGAGATTGTAAGCAACGAGTGAGTAGGACTTTCTCAAGGCCCCATGTAGAGGTAATCTTTTTGTCCTTTAATTGTTCACACCCAAGCATCCTGAAGTCTGGGACCGATGGGTGGAGGTACGTATCTACAATTGTCACGTACACAGGCATCCTGTAATCTGGGATCGCTGTGTGGAGGAACTCATCGTCACGTCTGTCTGTAAATATTCATAGCTCTGCTTGCACGTGGAATACTGTCTATTTTTGCCTTGTATTGTTAGAAGTTTCAAGTAGTTATTCCAGGCCCTGACTGTGGTACTATAATATCGTCTGCGGCTCATTTATTTTCACCGCCGAGGTTCATGCTGGTGGGTGCTGGACCCGTGACAACCCCTTAACCTGTACCAATGTTTATTGGGTATCCCCATGCCGGAGGTGTCTGGAAGAGGCCTTGGCTGCGTGTGTCCCTCCGGGAGGGAGTGTGGTAAGTGCCTCCATGACAAGCCAGCATCTTGCCCTCCCAGCTCCTCAGTGTATAGCATGTGTCCGGGGTCACCCTACAGGACGCTGCAACCTGTCCACCAGGTAGGTGATAAAAGTTTTTTTGATGAGTATCTCACTGCTGAAACCCCCACCAATTCCAAGAACGGGAAGCCCTATGTCCCCGCTCTGCATTGCAGGCTCATTACATCCCTTCCAGTGAGAAGACGATTGCATGAAATGGCGGATGCACATGCATGGTGCAGCTCCAATTATTTTCTACTGTTGAAGGTAGCCAAGTGCTTGCACTCAACTATTTCTGTCAGCCCCATTGAAATGATTGGAGTGGTGATGCGCAAATACAACCACAGCTCCAGTCAATCTCCTGCTTACTGCAGGTGGGTGAAACAAGCCCACAATGACAAGAAGAGGGGAACAGGGGATCCCCTTTTTAGGATTGGTGAGGGTCTCAATGGTGAGATACCCACTAATCAGACTTTTATTGCCTATCCTACGGAAAAGTGATGCAGGTCAATTTTGGTACAACCTCTTTAAAGCCCCAAACATCTGATCAATATCAGTACTTTTTATAGGTATGGGGCCCTTGGGACAGGGGGTCCTGGGGACGAACGGCCCACTGCCTGTCCCTCCTGTCATCTAGGCCCAGATAAAAAATGAAAGCAGAAGTAACAAATCAGATGACTCCACCTTTGAACACTGGAGGTAACTGCACTGTAAACACTATCACTCTGTAGAATGGTACCTGCACTAGAACTTAGCTGCTGTATCTAAACCCACCGCTTTATAGATATGCTGTCTCAATATCCTTTTTTTTTCATAGCGGGAACCCTAATTCTAAGTTTTGCTAGGGGGACCCAAGACTTTTATGTACGCTCCGATGGTTAGACTAGAGAATTATGTTGTTGGCCTTTGGGCCATCTCATAGAAATAATGTGCCCGGACAACTAGTTTAAAGGCTGATTTAGACACAACGGTTTTCGCTCAAAGGCATCTCCTGAGCGATAATCGTTGTGTCTTACTGCACTGACATCGTGCAGTTTTCGTTAAGATGTCACTGATCGCTGAAAGATCAGTTATCAGAAATTCACAGTGAGATACAGCTGATACTATTGTTTCAGCTGTATCCCGCTCCCTGATGACAGGTGGGGTATAAAGAACACAGCGGTGCAGCTGTGTTCTTCATACCCTGCTCGGAGCGCTCAGCTGTATAACAGCCGGGCGCTCCGAGCAGAGAACAGCTGGATGCAGAAGACAAGCGTGGATACCCCACTTGTCTTCTGCATCCTCCGCTCGGAGTGCAAGGTGATCGCTGAACATTTGAGCGATCGCCTTGTGCTGTAAGAAGAACACACTGATTATCGCTCAAAAATCGCACAAAGGCTTTAGCATTCTGAGCTTTGTCCCCTTTTAGACATGAGGAGGAGGACGTTCCACACGCAGAGCATTCCCTTTCATTGCTCAGCCTTTTGTATTGTGAAGTCTTATCTTGTAAACCAAAATGTGTTTGGAGGGTTTGTTTACTCCAGCTTGCCCAAGGAAGGGTAGCAATTACTGGAGTATGTGCTTTGGCTTCTTGATCACTCCAGATTGTCTTATCTCATAGGAACTGAGCTATAAAACTTTCCCAAAGGCGCTTCCTATCTGTATAACCTTGACTGAGGATGGGTAGCAGAAAGTTTACCAGCCATCGCCTCTCAACTATGTAAAGATAAAAGATAATCAGTTCTGCTAAATGGCCCAGAGATTGCAGCCCTGACAGTTTTTAATTGCCAGAAACCATGACACCAATGCAGTGTTTACTTCATGTAAGCCGAGGGGATGTGTATCCGTAAGCCATGCCTGAAGAAACTATGCTTTAGATTGTCTTTATAGTCTTACTATTTGCGCAGTCAACTTCGGTTTTCTCCACAGTCATAGCTCCCGTTCACCGGTGGAGGATGCCTGACAAATCATGGAAGCCACAGTAATGCAGAAATATATGTATACAGGGGGTCCGGAAGATCTTCACATCCTTTCGCTTTTTTTACATGTTGTTATATTGTGGCCTTGTGCAAAGAAGAAAAAAAAAGTTTGCCCCATCATTCTGCACTCAGTACTAGAATGAGCGAGCATACTCGGTTCGGATGTTTTCGCACTCGAGCACCGCTTTTTCCGAATAACTGACTACTCGGACGAAAAGATTCGGGGGGCGGCGTAGTGGAGCGGGGGGTAGCAGTGGGGAACAGGGGGGAGCTCTCTCTCTCTTCCCCCTCCCACTCCCCTCTGCAACGCCCTGCTCACCCCCGGCACCCCCCGAATCTTTTCGTCCGAGTAGTCAGTTACTCGGAAAAAGCGGTGTTCGAGTGCGAAAACACCCGAACCGAGTACGCTCGCTCATCTCTACTCAGTAGCCCGTAATGCCAAAGTGACAACAGGATGTTAGTTTTTCCAAAACATAGAAAGAATTCTAACATTTCACATTGACATGAGTAGTTACACCCTGTACTCCGCACTTAGTTGAAGCACCTTTGGCGGTGATTCCAGCCTCCAGTCTCTTTCGGTATGATGCCGGGCTGGGGCACTCAGGGACATTCACAAAGTTGTCCCTAAGACTAAGGCCTCATGCCCATGGCGGGTCTGATTCCGCCTTGTGAAATATCAGATCCGGCACCAGGAGACCCCATACTCACCTCTCCGGATCCACCGTGAGTGTCTCGTCCGGCAAGCCAGCGTGCATGTGCAGTGCAGTGCATGACACACTGGCGCTGGGCCATGACGTGGATTCCCACAGGGACAGATCCGCAGCGTTTTTCCTGCACGCGTGATCCGCGCCCCATGGAGATGCATTGGACACCCGCAGGTAGTTAAATACCTGCGGATGTCATTTTCCCCTGAGGCGCAGATTGCGTGTGCGGGAAATCACCCGCAGCATGCTCCATTTTAGTGCGGGTCTCCCGCAGGCTTCTATTGAAGCCTATGGAAGCCGTCCAGATCCGCGGCACACCCACAGCGGAATTCCTGCTCTCCGGCGCGGGAGAGTGGAAGAGCAGGAGTTAAAAAAAAAAAAGAGTGCACAGCGCATGCGTGCGGCTCGCTGCCGGCGTCCCGAGCACATCCACCGGGCCGAAGGAAGAAGATCCGGCCACGACGGAGGGAAGATCCGCAGCGTCCAGACAGGTAAGTAAATCTTCTTTTCAGCCTTCATGTCCGCGGGAAAGGAGGGACCCGCTGCGGGATTCTGCATGAAGAATCCGCGGCGGGCTTGATTCTCCCCATGGACATGAGGCCTAATAGTTTACTAGACTCTGGCTGTCAGTAGTCAGCTAGGCCACCGCCTTAGAAAGATGTATTTTCAGGTTCAAAGCCCGTTACTGACCACTGTAGAAAAAAGGCGTGTTGGTGGACACTAAGGGGTTACTTAGTTACAGTCATTGACCTTATGAAAAAAAATCCTTTTTTCTCCGGTTCCTAACCCCTGTTTAATACAGTGTGTACGATACGGTTTGTGCTGCGTTACCCTCCCCTAAGTGATTGCTTCCTGTCGCTCCCCTTGATGATGACCCCCACATCATGTGAAGGTTAGGGGCACTGAAAAGAAATCAATTACCTGTACATTTATTCTACAGCTTTGAAAGCGATGACTAACCCTACCATTGGGGTGTTGCAGGCCTTTTGTTCCTGCTCACCTCTGCAGGTTACAAATATATGTGTCTGGCGATGCCTTGCAGATCACAGGAGCTCATCTCCGCCAGCAATCCGTCAGAACATGACAGGAGACCTGCTCCAAACCTGGGCCGTGCACAATGCAGGATACATACATGATGTACAGCGCTGCACTTCAAAGCTGCCTCTGCATCAACTTCAAAGTATCTCAGGAATTCCACTTATTTTCAAAGCCGAATGCCCTGTTTGTAGTCTGTTTGTAGAGCGCTGTTTGTTTGTTTTCTTTGTCTCATATGGTTACAATCACTTTTTTTGACTTCTTTGCACTTCTACTTCTCCTTCACAGTGTATTTGTATAAGGTAGACAGTATTTATCACCTCACATAGCCCCTGAAGTGGAAGCTACAGGAGATGGTCTGTGGGTACATTTGACCTCAACTAACATCCCTAATCCTTCATAGGAGGCACTAAGTTGTGGCAGCCAATCAAATGCCCTGAGAAGGACTCACGTGGTACTGACTATTATCCAGGCCTGGACGAGTAATTGAGGACATTCATGATGGGTACTAGATGAGTCATGTGGGCCAGCCCATGTAGCTGCCATGCACCACTAGTACTGGATAAGGGGTAGAGGCGTAGCTAAAGGTTTATGGGCCCAGGTGCAAAAGTTTATCTTGGGGCCCCCAACTTCTCTTAACCCCTTAATGCAGAGGCATAACCTAAAGCTCCCCGGCCCCAATGTAAAACCTGTAACAGGGCCCCCAACTATAATGCTTTACTTATAGTACTGGGCTCCCTATATGGAGAAGAGAGGCCTTATGGGCCCCCTAAGGCTCCTGGGCCCGGGTGCAACCGCATCCCCTGCACCCCCTATAGTTGTGCCAGTGGTAAGGGGTAGAGTCTGCTGCTCCTCAGTTATATATTATGATACTGTTGTTGGATCTAATAAAGGTTTACCTAAGTCTGGGCTCACACGAACGGGTTGGATCCAACGTGCGGGAGAACCACAGGGGATTGTGAGCCTACTGTTGACCCTGCGTATGGCACTTTACTGTATTGCGTATGATCGTAGAGGCTCACCGTCAGTCATGAGCAGGACAGGGTTTTCTTTTTGTATTTTCTGCACCATCACTTTGCGATGTACCCGCAGCCCAAACGCAATGTTAATTACGCATGGGCTGCGGTTCACACACCTCCATTGACATCAATAGAGGGCATCTACGTTTATTCCACAGTAAAATAGAGCATGCTGCAAGTTTTCTCCCGCTCACGGTATACACAATTCGCATCCGCAAGTGTGAAGGAAAATTAAATAAATGCGTGCCTTTCAATGCCCTCGTTTTACTGCGGATCGTCTACGTGGATGCCAATCACAGAATCCGCAATTCAAATCCAGTCATGTGAGAACAGCCTAACTTTATAGATGACTTCTCAAAACAAGCTACCATGCATGTTGTTAGCTGACTTCTATGTTGCATTTTTCACCAGTTTAACCCTGTGGGTTGAGGCAGCTGCTCTGCTGTCTTCTCTATACACTGTACACAGAGAAAGCAGCTGATTCTGCTCACTAACTAACTCTCTGCAGCACACACTGCCAGACATACCATAATCAAGAAGGGCACTAGAGAAGTACTGAGCAGTGCAGATGTGATTTCAGTAGCTGTAAAACAGTAATTCACATACTAAGAGCAACAGCCATGTCTGTGTGAATCTTTCACTCTCTGCAGCAGCTTCCTCCTCCCCTATTCTCTCCATAGACTTCTATGGGCAGCACGAGTCCTCACCCTTCTCCACTTCCTGTTATCCATCTTGTTATCTCTGTTACTAGAGATGGATTTCACATGACAAAACAGTACATACACACAGGCATGTTTTTGTGCACATAAAATATACATACTTAATGCACAAAAAATAGAGCCCATGGATATAGACGGTCCTGCTCTTTCTGTCTGCATATTGCTTTGCAAAGCGCCACATAGAATTCCATACAAGTTGCACAAGTACACGCCCAATAGCTTTCTTTCAATCAATGAAGGGGTGTGTCGCACGCGCCTGTGAACTGGCCCTGCATGCGCAAATCGACAGTACTATGCGCAGACACGTACGCAAATCAACCTCATCAACCTTGTTCACTGCACAACTACGTTGTGCTAAGGTGAGTGTATTTGCGCATATGCTCGTCTGAAGAAGTCCTGATTCTGTATTTGGGCTCCTTCATACATCAGTATTTTGGGAACCAGAAGTGGAACTTAGAGAGAGAAAGTTTAATGGAAAGATTTGCACTTCTTCCATATTTTCCGGTTTTGGCTCATAGAATACTCATGAAAATGCCTAGATGTGAAGAAGCCCTTAAGCTGCGGCGTTTCTGCACGCAAATCCACGTGGACATCAAGTGGTCATCATGCAGAAGGACCGGTACTATGGTTGTATCTAGTGAACAGCATTGAGGCATGCTGTGGTGCTGCTAGAAGATGACATGGTTGTCCAACCTGGGGAGTCTCTCCAGTCCATTACATAAGACTAACCCTTCTGTCCTCATTAGCCTTTGATCTCCCCCACGGAGATAACGTGTATATATTTGTTAATTGTCTATTTGCAGGTCAGGCCCTCCTTTAATTTCCTTGACTTTGATATTGCTTCCCTCACCATAAAAAATATATCTCCTTGCCAGTCAGAGATTTAATCTGTTTCTCCTCCTCTCATCTCCTCTAATTTCAGCGATCGTAAACCTGCCAATGTCCCTTCCTCCCGGCTCCTGGATTATCTGTGTTTCCTTACTACTGTCTTCTTCCAGTAGTTATGGGGTGCCCAATGATTGGGATATTGCTTACCTAGAGGTTACATAGTATCCTCCGTGATTAAATTATCATTTTACTAGTCTGCAAACTTCTATTGATAGCTACTAGTGCAATCTCAAGTAAGAGCCAGCATAATTTATGAAACTTTATAAAAGTGGAATTGCTAGTACATCACAAGAAATAATAAAAGTGCAAAGACTGTTTGGCCTCCATAACTAGCAGGGCAATTTCACGAAACTCATCATGAATTGGGACGGTTAATTCTAACTCCCATTGAAGTCAATGGGAGTAAAAACAATCGGCTTCACTAATTTAACCTCCAGGAGGTCCCCAGGGCAGCCAAAGCTCCCTAAAGTGCATGGGAATACAGCCACATGTCTTGGGAACACCGGACAGGGGTGTAGGGGTCAATCGTAGCATGAGGACGTCACTGAAAACAAAAGAAAGCCCACATAGGGTCTTCTAGATCGAAAATTGCACCAATGAAGACAGCAGGTGGGCTGCTTGTTTTAAAAGCAATGTTATACATTTACAAAGAGAAATTCTGAAAGATGAACACAACACTCAAGCACGGGCCTGCTCCAAGGAACAGCTGTAGAGCTACCAAAAATTGCGCCAAGGCAGACAGCAGGTGAGCTTCTTATTTTAAAAGTAATGTCATAAAGTTGGCAAAGGACAAATTCCACCAGGTGAACAGAACAGCCGAGCATGGACCTCCTCCAAGGAACAGCGGTAGAGAGATAGATGTTTCTTGTGCCTTCGAAATAGAACCCCATTTATGTTCTCTAGCACCCAGCAGCAATATATCCTCTGTAGAATATCTGTTATCTGTCCTTAACAATAGACCATATGTTATATAAGCATATAAACCTAATGCTGCTTCTCTGTCCTGTGCTCAAATGTAAAATAGCCGCTGGCTACACTGTAACTATGTTATATATAGCAAGATCATGTGATGCAGGTGTCCAATAAAACTGCTGCCTACATACAAGATGGAGGACACATTTGGTGACATCAGCAAGGCACCCTGGTTGCTGATTGGCTGTATGCTGACCTCTGTAGCAGGCATTATGGGAAATTCAATTTGCCCACGGTTTTCAACATAAATCAGTTCCGATTATGCCTGCTGCATTACCTATTTATTTCTCACAGGTGATTATAGCGGTATCCTTCATGACCTGTGATAAATACCTAGGTTTAACCCTTTGCAATCCAATTTTAGATTCAGGGTTTCCTAGGGGGCTTTCTCTTTCTGCCATTATACAATAGTGCCATCTGCTGGCTAGAGCCAGTACTGCAGTATGTCACATGCCGGAGAGGCCCCCGACAAAAAAGCGTCTGGCAATATATAGTAAGAATACCCTGCTGGACGTCTTCCGACATTGGAGCTGTATAGGCTTCAATCAGAATGTAGGGAGAAGTCAGACAGTGGATTGGAAAGTGTTAAAGGGGTTGTCCCGCGCCGAAACGGGTTTTTTTTACCCCCCCCCCCCCCCCCGTTCGGCGCGAGACAACCCCGATGCAGGGGTTAAAAAAGAACACCGGACAGCGCTTACCTGAATCCCCGCGCTCCGGTGACTTCTTACTTACCCGGTGAAGATGGCCGCCGGGATCTTCTACCTCCGTGGACCGCAGCTCTTCTGTGCGGTCCATTGCCGATTCCAGCCTCCTGATTGGCTGGAATCGGCACGTGACGGGGCGGAGCTACACGGAGCTACACCGAGCCCCATTGAAAAGAGCAGAAGACCCGGACTGCGCAAGCGCGTCTAATTTGGCCATTAGACGGCAAAAATTAGACGGCAACCATGGAGACGAGGACGCCAGCAACGGAACAGGTAAGTGAAAAACTTTTTATAACTTCTGTATGGCTCATAATTAATGCACAATGTACATTACAAAGTGCATTAATATAGCCATACAGAAGTGTATAGACCCACTTGCTGCCGCGGGACAACCCCTTTAAATCCTTTCTACCAGATGAGCTTTGTTTCACTCCATGGAAAGAGGTATCTAATCTTTGGCTACTTGACAGGCCTTCAATGTGTTGCTGTTTCTGCTCAGAAGTGGGACTGAAATCTCCATTGATCCCTATGAGAGAAAGTTAAATAGGACTTTCACCATAGATTGGTGTGAAATTTCCATTTTATAAAACCAAGTAGCGTAGGGGCCTGGGTTACTTCTTCTAACACTTCCATCATCGTACCATAGTCTATCAGGACACTTGATGGTTCAAGAGCCTGAATGTCAACACTTTGCTTATGTTCCTCACGATTGTTGACCGTTGAGGAGTCTTTACACGAGGAACCATGTCAACGCTTGTGTTCGCTTTCTCAGAACACTTGTGATCGAGGTGGGAAAATAGTTTGAAGTCCAAAAAAGATACAAGAGAGATAGTGGAGAGGTGTGGAGAGAAACGTAACTGACGGAGAGCTGGGCTTTATGTGGCTGATGATTAGAAAGCTCATTAGGTTCATTCCTAATCATCCCATACATATTCTGGTGTCTGTCTTTTTCTAGACCCATAATAAATAGTTGCAGAAAGTATATTTTGTCATTGATGTACAACACTGATAATCAGAAGCCCTATGGAAAGGGAGCCCAGCCCAGCAATGTGCAGTACAGTACATTCTGCTGGTGAGAAGGTCAATACTGCAGAAGTTGGCTACAGGGACACGGACACTTTTGGTGAAAAACCTTTGGAAAAACTGGTGGAATTCTGTTGTGGCAATCCAAAAAAACTTGGTGGTTATGCATTATAGGTTTTTCTTTTGAGAGTCATTATTGCTATAGGCAGGGGTGTATCTATAGGGGATGCAGGGGATGCGGTTGCACCCAGGCTCAAGAGCCTTAGGCCTCATGTCCACGGGGAAAATCAGGCCCGCCGCGGATTCTTCATGCAGAATCCAGCAGCGGGTCCCTCCTTTCCTGCGGACATGAGGCCTAAAAAGTAGATTTACTTATCTGTCCGGACGCTGCGGATCTTCCCTCCGGATCTTCTTTCTTCGGCCAGGCGGATGTGCTCGGAACACCGGCAGCATGCTGCGTGCATGCGCCGGGCACTCCATTTTTTTTAAACTCCTGCACTCCCGCATTCCTGCGAGTGTGCCGCTTATCCAGACGGCTTCCATAGGGTTCAGTAGAAGGGAAACCCGCTCTAAAATGGAGCATGCTGCGGGCAATCCGCGCCTCAGGGGAAAATGACATCCGCAAGTATTTAACTACCTGCGGGTGTCCAATGCAATCCCTATGGGGCGCGGATCCGTGTGTGGGAGAAACGCTCTGGATTTTTAATTTTATTTTAGCCGTGGACATGAGGCCTTAGGGGGCCCATAAGGCCTCTCTTCCCCATATAGGGAGCCCAGTACTATGAATAAAGCATTATAGTTGGGGGCCCTGCTACAGGTTTTGCATTGGGGCCCAGAAACTTCAAGTTACGCCTCTGCTAACAGCATTTAATGTACATGGACTTTTTACTTGTACAGTTGGTTCCATTAGGTCAAAATCTGATCTTCATTCTCATGATGTCATTATTGTTTATTATTCACGAATGAGGGAATATCTTCAGCTGACTGATATTACAGTCAAGCGTTTAGCTTTCTGATTAGTATCTGGAATTGTAGGAATCCTACAACATATTGGTGCTTTTTACATGTTTTATTCAATATATAATGGGGAGATGATGAGAACTTGTTGGAAGCAGTCAGTGTAGTACAGAGATCACCAGGTCGGCAGTTTTTTATGTGATAGGTTTACAAAACAGAAGCTGAAAGAAGCTCTACTCTTTATATGTGATTTTACCATGATGGATACATCTGGACATACCAAGCTATGGCCTTCAATTGGATCTAGTGAAGATGTTCTTCAGCAGCTGTAATCAGCGTGGAAATACACTGATCTGTTCTAAGATGTGGATTAATGTAAACACGAAGACCCTGCAGTCTGCAAGCAGCGTTGCTTGTCCTGAGCAGCTGGGCGATAAAATCGGACTGATTCTTGCAAAATTGGATCGAGTCATCCCAACCTGATTTTTAGCAGGTGTGTGTGAGTGCTAAGGTCAAGTCCTATCAAGAATAAGATCTGCATGGACTTTTACAACCTCTACCCAGCTGTTGCCCTTGGTCAGATTTGAACCTACAACTCCAGCACTGCAAGGCAGCAATGCTGACAGCTGAGCCACCACACTCGTCTGGTCTGCTCCTCAGGAGATGACGAACAAGAAGAATAAACACAATCCAAATGTTGCCCTTAGACCTACAACCCCAGCACTGCTAGCAAATGAGCCATCAAGCTTGGTCTTCCTTCCCTAGAAGAGACAGAGAAACACAAAGAGAACATGCAAAGTCCATGCAGATTTGAGCCTAGATCCCAGCACTGCAAGGCAACAATGCTAATGACTGAGCCACCATGCTTGTTCTTCCTTATTTCCCTTCATTCATCTTTCTACTTCCTCCTTCAATGGAGAAGGAGAAAGAGGAAGAAGAAGGAGGGGAAAGAAGGAGGAAGATAAAGGAGGAGGAGAGCTTGGAGACTTAGTGACTAGCATTGTTGCCTTGTAGCTATGAAGTTCTAGGTTCAGCAACATCGGCATGGAGTTTGCATTCTGGCCTTGTGTTTATTATGTGTGGTGGCCCAGTTGTTAACACCGTTGCCTTGCAATGCTAGAGCTCAAGGTTCAATTCTGTTCAAGGGCAATAACTGAATGTTGTTTTTGTGTTTCTTCTTTCCTCTTCTTCTTCCTCCACAACAGAAAGGACAGATGTGGTGGCTCAGTGGTTAGCAGTGCTGGAATTGCAGGTTTGAAGGCACCATCTGGATGATGTTTTTCAGAAGTCCATGCAGATGTTCCCCTTGGTGGGACTTGAACCTAGGACCCCAGACACACACACCTCTTGTTCTCCTGTCACAGCTTCATAAAACTAAAACATGAGCTCAGATGAAAGAGCAGCAGATTACATTGTATAACTTGTGCCTGGTCAGTAGCTGGTACACAAACCCTTCCTATCTCCGGCCGTGTCTAATTAACCTTAAGGAGCTGGGAATCCTGTCTTTGCACTCTTTTGATTCTGAAAGATTTGGGGAAGGATGTCTGGAGACGGAAGAGGAATTATAGCTAAGACCATTAGCTTTTAAAAGGTGCACTTACACCTTCCACACGGAATTCCTTTACTAACACGGAGAAACAGAATACCTCTTTGTTGCAGAAGCCTAAATTAGCCATATCATTATTTAATCTCTCAGAAAAGCATTGAGACTTCTCAGGTTTTGGTTCCTGTGTTTACCCGCAGTGGTTGTAATGGTTACTTAACGGCTGTTGCATTGATACATGACATTTCTGTCAGATCCTCCTCCTCACATTTTGGGGAGTAGTTTTAGCGAAGGAGGAATATGTAACAAGCAGTAAAATTAAGTATATGAAGGGATGCGCAATATTAAAACTGCACTATTTACAGGGCCAGTTTTTGAGAAAACTGGACAAAATTAGAAATGGGGCCCAAATACTGAAAATCTGCATTAACAAGGCATTCACATTCAAGATATTCAGGAGGCGGCGAGCAAAGTGCTGCAGAGCTGAACTCTAGTACTTCCACAGGTGTTGCTAGGGTTTAAAAAAATAATAATATATATATATATATATATATATATATATATATATATATATAAATGTATAATTACACTTCTAATTATGAAAAAAGAGGGCTAAGTATTACCTCCATTCAGTGGTTAAATATTACGTCCGTACAGTGACGCACTATATATGACCACCACACCGTGCCACTACCAGTACCATTATATAATGTTATCATTTTTTTATCCCCATAGCGGACTTGAACTTGCGACGGTTTGATCACTCCTGCAGTATGGCATGAATTGATAGGCAACTTGCAATTGTAGTTCTGGGGACTTTCAGAAGTCCCCCGGGTTCCATGTCAACCAAACGGCACTTGATTCGTCTTAGGCCACATGCACATGGGCGGATTGGATTCTGCATGCAGAATCTAGCAGGGGAATCCGATCCTGTGCCCATACGGCGTCTGCGCAAAACTGCCTTTCTTCTATCTTCTCTGTATTGCAGATGGTCCGCACGGCTCGCCGTTGGACATGCGCAGTACAGATTTTTTATGGAACCTCTGCTTTTCCCGCATCATCAGCTAGCGATGACGCAGAATCCATTACCTTTCCGCAATGTCATTGCGGAAGGGCTGTGGATCGGGCAGCTTCCATTGACTTCAATGGAAGCCATCCAAGTGGATTTTGTGCAAAAATAGAACATTCTGCGATTTTTCATCTGTGAGTGGAAAATCACAATTGATTTCCACTCATGTGATTTTCAATAGGATTGTTATCGTTAGTATTTGCTGTGGAATCCAGAAGCAGATGCCCGCTCTGGGGAAATCTGCCCGTGTGTAAGCGGCCTAAGTGGTCCATTTTCTGGCATGCAGGATAAATTGTGTGATCAATGTATTGTACATTTTTTATGTCTCTGTAGGGGACTTGAACCATAAAAGCTCTGATCACTGTGATAATACATCTGTACTGCAATGCATTATCACTCGCAATAGCAATCAAAGGCCATGGCAAGCCTGGACACCTGTGTATAGCATGCTTCCTCTGTGAACTATTTACACGCCACAAGGTACATTGATCACGACATGTAAGGGGTTAAGAGCGGGGATCAGTGTTCTCACCAATCCTCACTGTTGCAGTAGGAGGCCGGCTGTCAGTCACAGCTGGCTCTTGTTACAGGATGTCACAAGCTCAGGTTCTGAGCTCATGCCATTCAAAAGATGTAAAGGCCCATTTACACGCAAAGATAATCTTTCAAACGATTGCAAGATTGTTGATCACTTTACTTTGCATAAAGTATTAATGGGCACTAATGCCCATTAGTACTTTAGCAGCTTCATGTGCGTGCAAATGAGCCTCCAGAGCTGCTTGCAGAACTCAACAGGTGGTCTGAGCTCTGCAATGAGCTCCATTGTTCAGCCATGGGCTGCTAAGAGAATACAATGTTATCTCCTGCTTCCATGGAGAACACAGTGTGTGGTCTGAATGATGGATTTTAAACTCACCTAAAAATCATTGTTCAGACGAAAAGTGCACGATGGTAGAATTTACACACAACGAATATCACTCAAAAGCCATCATTTTAACGAATTTTGAGCAATAATCGTTGTGAATAAATGGGCCTTCACTTTACATTCTATTGAATTAGCTACCACCCAGCCAGGACGTAAACATACGTACTGTGGCATTAAGTGATTAAAGGGCCACTCCAGCGAAAACACATTTTTTTATCACTGCATCCTTCCCCTGATTGTCTGTCATACTCTAGACGTCTCCTATGTATATTGCATTCACTTCCATGCAGTGCAGCCTCCTGTCTGATACTTATTAGACACCATCTTGATTTTTTTATTTCTCACAGCATCACCTGACAAGCTACAGCCAGTACCATCACTGCCTGCTCTGAATACACTGCCATTGCGTTCTGTATTCTTTATTCACTTAAAGACCATAAGTACACAGTCAGGAAGGCAGAACTGTCATGTTTTCATTATTACTGTATGGCAGGAGCCTCTACTCATCATCTATAACTGTAATAGGGGTTTGTGTATCCCCCCGGGAAGAGCCTGTGTGGCACAGTCCATGCAGTTTCATCATACAGGAAGTTCTGGGGATTGAAAGAGTGACTTCTGGAGAGAACATGAAGCTAAGTAAATTCCAGGTGGTCACAATAAGATCACATGACCTAACCGTAGAGAAGTTTTGCAGGAATTTTAAGCTAAAAAGGAATAACTAAATAGGGTAGTTCTAGCTGACTTATATATACAGTGATACCTTGGCTTGCAAGTGCCTCAGCTTGTGAGCTTCTTGACTTGTGAGCAGGCTCTCTCCTGAATTGTTGCTCTGATTTAGGAGCAAAAACTCTGGTTACGAGCCTGCTTCGCATTCCACGCAGGGAGTCCCTTCATTACTGAACACTGTGACAGCACTGTCATAGTGTTCAGTGACAAGGGGTCTCCCCACGGGGAGTAAAGAATCCCCTGTCACAGCTGTGACAGCTGTGGCAGAGGATCACAAAGCTCTCCCATTGATTTCTATGGGGCTGCCGGGAGCCCCGTTAGAAGCAATAGAATGCCTGCACCCCCGCAGTGATTTTCGGGGAAGGGCTTTAAATATAAGCCTTTCCATGAAAATCATCTCTAGCTGTAGTAAAAAATAAAAATCTATATATACTCACCTCCCCGCCTGCTGAAAGAGCTGTATCTGATTGGCTGAGTGCTCAGCCAATCACAGGCAGTGCTCGGCCATTGAATGAATAACAGCTGAGCACTGCCCCGGATTGGTCACAGCGCTCAGCCAATCACAGGCAGTGCTTGGCCATTCCTTGAATTCAATGAATGGCCGAGCGCTGCCTGTGATTGGCTGATCACTGTGACCAATCCCAGGCAGCGCTCAGCTGTCATTCATTCAATGGATGAGCGGTGACTGTGATTGGCTAAGTGCTCAGCCAATCAGATACAGCTCTTTCAGAGCAGTGCAGGGAGAAGACGCGGGTACACGCGGCTGAGCCCCAGCAGTGGCGGAGAGGTGAGTATATATTTATTTTTTATGTTTTACACATGCTATGGATGATTTTCAGGGAAGGGCTTATATTTAAAGCCCTTCCCTGAAATCACTGCGGGTTGCTGGCAGCCCATTGCATTCAATGGGGCTGCTGGCAGCAGCGACAGCCCCATTGAAAGGAATGGCAGAACGGATTAATGCCATTTCCATTCATTTCAATGGGGAAACTAGTTTTGACATACGAGTGTTTTGGGTTAAGAGCTTCGTCACGGAACAAATTTAAGTCTTAACCCAAGGCACCACTGTATTGGGGGACTAGTTACATTATGCATTTTTTAAAAACAAGACACGTTAAAGGTTTTGATCAGTGCTGGTCCGGGTACTGCGACCCCCACTGATCGCTGACTTGAAGAGGCAGAAATGCTTATCCAAGTGCTGCACTCCTACAGCTGTCATGTTTCTTGTCAGCAAATCTCAGCATCTGAAGACAGACACATAGACGTCTGTAGTCTTCTATGCATTCATCTTTAGCTGCCGAGAAGAGCTGCCAAGGAACGAAGACAGGCAAAGGAGCAAAGCACTTGGGTGAGCACTTCTGCCCCTTCATTTTCGGGATCAGTAGGGGTCTCAGCACCCAGACCTCCATGGATCAAAACTTTTCACATGTTACACTGATATGTCAAAAGTTTTTTAAAAGTGCAGTTACCCTTTAAAAGGTCGTTCCTGAGACTGGACACTAATTTCAAGTTTTCATCCATCTACTGGATAGGTGAAAGTTGATAGATCAGTGGGGGTCCGACTGCTGAGACCCCTACTGATCCCAAGAATGGCAGGCCTGTTTCCCCATTCCTCCTTACTTTCAGGTGGCTTTTTCCACCTGCAGAGATGTCCGATTCAATGGGGTAGGAGGAATGATGGAAATACCTGAACGCTTTGTACTTGGCTATCTCAATCCTATTGAAAATGAATACAGTGGGACTGCGCATGCATGACCGCTGTTCGCTTTAATCTCCTCCTCACTGTGCGCTGAGGAGAAATGGGGAAACAGGACCCACCATTATTGGGATCGGGTGGACCCACAACGATCTATTAGTTTTCATCTACCCAGTGGATGGGTGAAAAACTTGGAAAAATGCCCAGTCTCTGGTGTTAGGCGCCCATAAGCATGTCACCGGTTCAGCAGTTGTCCTTCTTTGTACTACTTTTGGTAGGTACTAACCACTACTGGGAGCACACTTACAAGATCTGCATTTTTGGAGATGGTCTGATCTAGTCATGTAGTTATCACAATTTGGCCCTATTCATTTAGATTCTCATGGTTTTGCTGCTCCCAACACAACTTCAAAAACTGACTGGTGACTTGATGCCCGATATATCTCACCCCTTTTCAGGTGCCATTGTCATCAAGTAATCAGTGTTATTCACTTCAACTGTTGTTTAAAAATTACTTGTCACGTCTGCCGGGCACACCACGCCACTGCACGGACGCGCTAGTGCCGAAACCGAAAATACTGCTCAACTGCGCATACACGGAACACCAAAGGGACAGTGAACTGCATACAAGACTCTTGGGCAGACATAACATAAGGACTGACAAATGACCAAAGCACGCACCTTGCATACCTGCACGCATAACCAGATGCAATAGCTATCACATGTATGAGGTATTGGTTCAGGAATTGGCCAAGTCACTTAAGCCCGCAAGCTTGCTTCAAGGGTCCTCGTTGTCTTGCGGGTCCCTACTCTAATGAGGCAACATCCACATGCCACTTGCCGATAAGGACAGCCCCGCACTGGAACCTAAGGACCTAACTTGCCCAGAGATGGTAAACGATCCACAGCAGGACAGGAAACAGTTCACACCAACACTCTAGGGCTAGCATGCAACACAGAACAGGACAGCTCATACCTAATGTCTGGCCACCTGTGCAGACTCATAGAACACATACACTGAACACACATACACACATATACACTGTACATGCCTGTTCACACCTGATGTCAGGCCACCTGCACAAACACTGAACATGACACTGTTCACACCTTTACACACACACACACAACACATAACAGACATGCAAGAAAGCCAAACCCTAGAGTGAAGGAATACCAGCTTCCTCTTGCAGAGGGACTGGTATATATATGCAGCAGACCCGTGGAGATTGGCTGCACACCGGCGTAAAATTCCACGGCAGGATTTCCCGCAGAATTTCCGCCCGCGCCCTCTGCCATAGGATTGCATTACAATAATGCAATCCTATGCAGACAGCCGCGATTTATCCATGTGAAAACACACGCAGAAAACAAATCGCGGCATGTTCTATTTCTGTGCGGGTCTCCCAGAGGCCCACACAGAAACGTGAGTAGTGACGGGCAGGCTCCGCTCTGCGCATGCGCCAGCTGGGTGGCAGCCGGCACATCACAGAGCAGAGGAGACACCAGGAGCGGGTGAGCCGCAGTGGTCACTGCAGTGGCGCAGGTTGCATCCCGCTGGGAGAATTCTCGCAGCGGGATCCGACCCGGCCGTCTACAGGCAGCCTAAGGCTGCCCAAAGTACGGAGCAGTCAATTATGATGGGCTCACCCCTGCTGCCCCCTGTTGCAAAACAGTCTCATTTTTAGCTCATGCCCCTTTTACGCTAAGCCACGCCCTTTGTAGCTTCTCGCAGTAATATTGTTTGCTAGTGACCCCTCCATAATAATAGTGTATGTATATAAATAATAGTCAGTTAGCAGCTCTACATAGTGACATTCAATAGAGTGCAGTTACCTCCAGTGATCATGGGTCACATCATCTCAGGTTGGTGTCATTCTCTTCCCCTTTTCTTCTCGATCCGTATCCAGACCATCATAATGACTCCTCCTGGCAACAACCTGTCTCTGCAGGATTTGACAAACATAAATCTTTGGCTTTTTGCTTTTCCATCACCCTCCCCATTTTTCCACAATCGATAATGCCCCAGAAATAATTAGGTCAAAAACAAAAAGTGCTGATTTTAGTGCCCTCCACATAGTAAAAGTGCCCTCTTTCTCTCTATCAGTAGTAATGCAGATTTTTTTGCCCCATAATTAAAAATGCCCCTTTTCTGCCCCCATAATAAATAATGCTGCCCTTGCTGTGCTGCCCCTACAGTTAATAATGCTGCCTGGAACACTGATGGAACCTCACTGAAGTCAATGGGATCCATAAGAAAATGTATCAGTCACAGCTGCCATTGTTCTATGGGCTGAAATGTAATGGAAGGAATGTGACCCGGGACAAACACAGCGATGATGATGCTTTTACTGCACCCTCTTTTTTTTCTGGGTTTGCAGATTTTTTCCCCTTGTCAGAACACTTACTTACATTTCAGTGAAATCTCCTCATCCTCCCACACTGTATGCTACAAACAAGCTCTTCAAATCTGCTGTTACCTCTGTCTTCCCTGATAATATACTATCCCTGGAGATACGGGCCGACAGGAGTGTTTAGATACTTTGCAGACCTGGTTGGATTTGCAGGAATTAACACTTTCACGGCTGCTGTAGTGGCAGATCTGGCATGCATCATATTTCTGATAGGTTACAATGTGCAGCGCTATAAAACTTTGCACACATTTACTTAAAGGGGTGGTCTCGCGAAACCAAGTGGGGTTATACACTTCCGTATGGCCATATTAATGCACTTTGTAATGTACATTGTGCATTAAATATGAGCCATACAGAAGTTATTCCACTTACCTGCTCCGTTGCTAGCGTCCTCGTCTCCATGGTTCCGTCTAAATTCGCTGGCAGCTTGCTTTTTTAGACGCGCTTGCGCAGTCCGGTCTTCTCCATTCAGCACGAGCCGCTTCAGTGTGCTCCCCGCTACAGCTCTTCTGCGCATGCGCAGACGAGCTGTCACTGCTCGGGAGCGCGCTGAAGCGGCCATTCTGCACCATCCTCTGTTAGAGGAAGGTGCAGAAACTGGAGCTGCCCAGCGGAGAAGACCAGCCCAGCCGCCCCGAGAAGCCGCCCAGGTAAGTGATGGGTCGGGGGGAGCTGCCGCTGCGCCGGGCTGCGCCGGGGGGGGGCTGCCGCTGCGCCGGGGGGGGGCTGCCGCTGCGCCGGGGGGGGCTGCCGCTGCGCCGGGCTGCGCCGGGGGGGCTGTCGCTAGGCCGGGGGGGCTGTCGCTAGGCCGGGGGAGCTGTCGCTAGGCCGGGGGGGCTGTCGCTAGGCCGGGGGGGGCTGTCGCTAGGCCGGGGGGGGCTGTCGCTAGGCCGGGGGGGGCTGTCGCTAGGCCGGGGGGGCTGTCGCTAGGCCGGGGGAGCTGTCGCTAGGCCGGGGGGGGCTGTCGCTAGGCCGGGGGAGCTAGCGCTAGGCCGGGGGGGCTGTCGCTGCGATGGGGGGGGCTGTCGCTAGGCCGGGGGGGCTGTCGCTAGGCCGGGGGAGCTGTCGCTAGGCCGGGGGGGCTGTCGCTAGGCCGGGGGGGGCTGTCGCTAGGCCGGGGGGGGCTGTCGCTAGGCCGGGGGAGCTGTCGCTAGGCCGGGGGGGGCTGTCGCTAGGCCGGGGGGGGCTGTCGCTAGGCCGGGGGAGCTAGCGCTAGGCCGGGGGGGCTGTCGCTGCGATGGGGGGGGCTGTCGCTAGGCCGGGGGGGCTGTCGCTAGGCCGGGGGAGCTGTCGCTGCGATGGGGGGGGCTGTCGCTAGGCCGGGGGGGCTGTCGCTAGGCCGGGGGAGCTGTCGCTGCGATGGGGGGGGCTGTCGCTAGGCCGGGGGAGCTGTCGCTGCGATGGGGGGGGCTGTCGCTAGGCCGGGGGGGCTGTCGCTAGGCCGGGGGAGCTAGCGCTAGGCCGGGGGGGCTGTCGCTGCGATGGGGGGGGGGCTGTCGCTGCGCCGGGGGAACTAGCGCTGGGGAGCCGGGGGCTAGCGCCGGTTACCTGCTGTCTGGTCGGCGGCTGCGGGGCGTCTGGTCGGCGGCTGCGATGCGTCCGGTTGCCATGGAGACACAGCTGGCGGCGTCTCGGGAGCGCGCACGTCGGGCTGCAGCGAGCGACTGGGAAAGAGCCGGCGGCCATCTTGAGGAAACTTTTATAACTTGCTGAAACGCTGGAACGGTAAGTACGAACCAGCTAGAAATGTCATTTACAGGGGGGCTTAGTAATGTGTGTTTAATGGGGGCGACTGGGCAAAAAAAAAAATTAACTGCTTCCTCGAGACATCTCCTTTAAAGTTACATTTCTTCCAGTTTTGACTGGAAACAGTTGTGCCGGTTCACATGAGGCTTTGAGTTTAGGTATAGATGCATATGTGCAGGACTGGGGTGCCCAGGGCCCACTGGCGTAACTATAGGGAATGCTGGGGATGCGGTTGCACCCGGGCCCATAAGGCCTCTCTTCTCCATATAGGGAGCCCAATACTATGAATAAACCATTATAATTGGGGGCCCTGTTACAGGTTTTGCATTGGGGCCCAGAAGCTTCAAGTTACACCTCTGCCAGGGCCTACTAGTAAAATTAATTTGGGGGGTCCCTGTACACCTTTATGCGAATATTACCTGATCCACATTCACAAGTTCCTCGCCACCGCATTCTCCATATACTTCAATAGAAAGGTCGTTGCAATTGCATGAGCCCTGTGAATGCAGCCGACCGGAATTGGCGGATTCCATTTATCCAGTATTTGCAGATCCTGTAGGGAGATAGGGACTGGGGGCCCATCCTGGTTCAGGGACCACCGGGGGGTTCACCTGTTCCCCTGTGAGCCCCTCCAAGCCTGCATACATGAACATATTCCAGCTCGTACTTTACATTGAGTTACGGGAGGGATTGTATGATGTCTCATTATCTAGAATGGCCGAGGTTATTGTTTACGTGGTTATGGTATGCAAAACAAAATGCCCCCAGACATTTGGCATGCAGGCTTGCTAAGCAGTTAATAGATCTTGACCTGACCATGGCACTGGAATGCTTTGCCCTCTCCAAAACTTTTTTTGATGTTGGAGTAGTGATTCTGTGGGATGTCAATGGGGACTCCTCCACAAACAAGGCTGGACCGCAACAGTGAGGTCAGTTGACCCACAATAATGGATTAACCATCAGACAACCACAAACTAGAAGTCGTGAAGAATTCCTGCAGATTGTAATAGTGTGTCTATGGAGTAAATGGCCATATCAAGCCTGGCAGAGTTGGGTTTGCTCTGTAGCAACTCTTCATTCTGGTTCATAGAAGATGTAGCTATTGAGGATCTCTTCTGTGACATCCATATGCGATACAGAAAAAGGTGTCCTGATAGGAAAATGCTTTTTAAAATCTCATTGGTAACTATAGTGCACTAAAAGGAACTATCAATACTTACTCAGTGGAAGCAATAGCCTCTGCCAAGTGGTCTGTGACATCATTTTTGTATGTTTTTTTCATAATCTTTTGTAATACTACTCTACATAGTGTGACTATAACATTATATACCTTTAATATAGCCTTAGGGCGAGCACCCACTGGCGGTTTTTTACCTGCGTTTTGCGTTTTGCGTTTTGCGTTTTTCCTGCACAGGCATAGAGATAACATGTGTTCCTGTCCACTGGCGTTTTTTTTGCGTTGCGTTTGCGTTTTTAACATAGGAGCTGTCAGTTGCATATGTGTCCTTATTTTTCTCCATGGAAATTAATGGAAAAGCCGCGAAAACGCCGCGAAAACGCCGCGGAAAACGGGCGGAAAAACCGCGGGGAACGCGGCGAAAACGCTGCGTTTTTTTCCCGCGGAAAACGCAAACGCCAGTGGGTGCTCGCCCTTAAAGGTGTTTTCCAGGTAGCGCCAGCTGTCAGAGTCGGGATACTCAGGGGTCGGAATGGAAGCCACTACTCCGACCCCTATGTAGTGGTTGGCACTCGTAATTGCAGGTACAGCTCTCATTGAAATCAATGGGACCCTAGCCTACAATTACACGCATAATTCCCATTGATTTCAATGAGAGCTCTGCCTGCAATTACAAGCACTGGCCACTATACAGGGACGGAGCAGCGGCTTCTGCTCTGACCCGGTGTACCCCACAACTGACAGCCGGCGCTGCCTGCAAAAACCCTTTAACCCTTTCCAATCCAATTTGTATCCTGGTTTTCCTAGGGGGCTTACTCTTTTTCTGCTGTTATACAACGGCGCTTTCTGCTGGCTAAAGCCAGTACTGCATGAGGTGACACGTTGGATAGCCTCCGACAGCAGATAGGCTGGCAATATACAGTAAGAGAACATCCAACATCGGAGCTGTACAGCCTTAAATCATAATGTCTTCAGATGCCAGACAGTGGATTGGAAAGGGTTAATTGTGTCCATAGGTGAATATATTTTAGGTGGAATTACTATTTTTAGCTAAAATAAAATTCTAGAAGAATCTTCAGCGCCAACTTTACCAAGCCAGAGCGACGTATCTTATCTGGCAGTCAAATAGATTCACTGCGGCTCTCCCGTTTTATCTTTGCCAGGCACTCATTGCGGCTTGTGCATTTCTTCATAATTTGACCCAATTAGCTCCTCTCCTTATCTTCCACGATTTAAGAGCCTTCCCTTGCCACTTCCCCGCTGCCATCGCAGCCTCTCTACTGGAATGTCTCTCTCCGATTTAACTTTAAACATCTCTGTTTCAAGAATAAAAATCCCACACCTAAAAGTAAACGAGTCGCCTTAATGTAAACCTCATAAAGTCCATCCAGCCCCTTATAAAAAGGCTGGAAGACTTCTCTGTGTTTCATTAGCAGGACACGTTTATGGTGAAGGCTTTACCCTGACATTCCTGGCTTTTCTCTTAAGTAGTGATGAAGATAATTCTAGAGGTGGCCTTGAGGAGAAAAGCTTATAAATTCCTCAGTTTCGAAAGCCACGAGGTTTGAGTTCTGCCAACACCACCAATTAAAATGGACAATATCTACAGAATATGGACTCCTAATGCAAATGTATGCATTGTGTATGTCAAGGGCTTTGCTTACTGAATGATCCTCGGCGAAGAGCACAGAATTGGTGCGCTGACATGAAGCATGTGCTTTCTACCAGAATTGATTTTTCACTGGCGGCTGTAAAGAGCTCAGTGGCAAAAGTCATCTGGACAAATTGGTATCTTGCATGTCACATCCGTTTTTATTATTTTCGGTAGTAATTTAAGGCTTTCTTCATTGCAGAAGGAATGGGGATGACAATGATGTTGTAGTAAGCAATGTACTTACTGCGACTCGGATCACTCGTGATTTCATACGGCTGCACAGTTCACATACTGAATCTTGATGCAGCATATGCAAAGTAACGGTGAACAAGCCAATTCTTCAAAGGCTAAATTCAGACTTGAACTAAAAAACCTCAGAAGAAGAACTATAGCAGAAGAAGATGTAGAAAGTGTTTATAACGACTTCCCCGTAGACATGTCCAGATGGGAAGATACCTCTGGCATCGCTTATCTCCAAGGAAGAGGGGAGGTTGGAGGATTAGGCATGTTGAAATCTAACATGCCCATCCTTCTATTCACCAATGGAAAACCATTGGGGTTATCTGAATGTACCCATAAAGAACTGATTCACCATTGATCTTGCTGAAATCAGACCTCTTTCTAATGGTAGAGGATAGCTGTATGGTAGCTAAAAAATATGACTTGTCTCACTCATTGTCTACTTTTTTTTCAGGCAAGTTGCATGCTATTCAGCAACCATGCCAGTCACAGTAGGGTTCATCTGAGAGGGCATTTTATGACTGCCAATAAGTGCTTAATGTGTCATTATTGAGGAACGAATGTTGCGGTTACCCAAGAATAATCCAAAAATGTCTTATTTTACTACTATTTTCCTTCGGTTTTTCCCATTGTTTAGTGGCTTATTACCTAGTCCCTGAAGTCTCATGGGGTTGTGTACCTGGGGCTGGTAGTAGTCTTGCGCTGTCCTTGTTCTCCAGCTGTACTGATGAAGAGGTTTCACACCTCAAAACGTGTTTATGTTGGTTGATTTAATAAAATAGTTATCCATTGAGCTATATGTTGCTTTTACTCTGTACTGTGGAAGGTTGTGCCAACATACCAAATTTTGGATATCCACTCTGTACCGTACTACACCTGCCTCCGGTAGTGATTTGTCTGGTTTGGCAGCACCCCTGTACCCTTGTCAACCACACCTTAGTCCAACTAGCCCTTACTACATTGACAAAGTATATCATTTTTTTTTCTACAGGCCCTCGGTAACACGTTGAGTTAAATGGAACCTGACACCGACTATGAGCATCATAAACAAAGTTGCGGAGTATATAGGGCAGGTTCCCAGGAGCCTCGGGAAGTATTTGTTTTATACTTACCCACCAGTTGGTGCCTGCAGTGTCAGCCCCAAAAGTTGGCATGCGGATTGTGCATTGAGAGTGTGGACCATGTCATTGGACTCAAAAGCTGTAGGCTGTGAGTGCGCACTCCCGTAGAGATCAATGGGAACCTGTGCACACAGCTTGCAACTTTGAGTCTGATGGTACAGTCTTGACTTTTGGGGCTGACAGCATGGACACCAAGAGGCAGGTAAGTATATAAAATACTTCCTGGAGATCTGCCCTATGAGTGCCATAACCTAGTTTATGATGCTGACAGCTGGTGACAGGGTCCCTTTAAGTCATCGGTCATATTATCAGCTATAGGGAAATAAATGAGTAGTCTGTAACTGTGTTCAAAGAACAATGTATCCTCTCTGTAACTTCATCCGCTACTGACAGTAATCCTTAAATATGAGCATTAATAAGAGCCTAGAAGCAGGAGCCTCGATCATGGCGTGCGCTGCAGATCCTGGCAAGATTCATGACTGTGGCCAGCTCTGTGTGACTGAGGAGGGGGGTCTGCGGTGGTAACCACACAAGCCTCCGGAGGTTGTATCTGTGCCTGTCTTCCCGTAAATAATCCACCGGACTCAGTCTGATCTCCCAATTTATCAGCAATCCAATCAAACAAGCGATGTAACACAAGAGGCTCAAGTCAACTTTATGCTTCATGCACTACAGGGCTACATAACAGGATGAAATGCCTTAAAGACAAGTCCCGGTTTCTCCCATTCGCATCTCAAGCTCATTTATTTTTCACCGTCCTAATAAGTTGCCCGAGATCCCTGCTATACATTTTGGTGTTGGCTTCAGCTTAGGCCTAAGGGAAGATAAACTGATTTCTAGTTGGCATTCTAAAGTTTTGTGTTGTATTCGCTATCTTAGGGAACTGCAGTTGCTCCCTTTTATGAACTGGTGGCCTTCAACAGGGGCGTAAGTAAAGGCTCAGGGGCCCTGATACAAAAGATGAGCTGCCCGCCCCTCTATCTGTATCTGTACCCATACCTAAACCATGCTGCACAGAGACATAACTTGAAGCTCCTGGGCCCCAATGTAAAACCTGTAACGGGGCCCCCAACTGCAATGCTTTACTCATAGTACAGGGCTCCCCATATGGAGAAGAGAGGCATTATAGACCCCCTAAGGCTCCTGGGTGCAACCGCATCCCCTGCACCCTCTATAGCTACGCCCCTGGCCTTCAATAATGGAGAGGGGTGGGGGCGTTACACTTATTGATGGACTATCCCGCTATGAACTCTTGCTGACCATTTTGTAGCTGTTCATTGCTGACTTGGTCTTTGTGATATACAGAGGGACTGTAACATGATCAATACAGAGTGACTGTAACATGATCCAAAGGAATCTTTGATAGGGTTACCATGTCATGGCGTAAATGATCAAGGACTACTTTACAGTCAGCCCTGGGAGCTTAGCTTACAGTTAGGGAAAACTAAAAGTAGGCCATACATGTTATACTAACGTTGACTAAACCCACTGATTTTGGAGGGACCTGGTGACCATCTAATATGGCGAGATGTTTGGCTGACATGTGTTTGGCAATGGTGGGGGAAAATGCTTGGGTATATTGAATTTAAATGCCCCATCCTTTTGAGATAAGCCTGGGCTTGGGGTGTCTGGCAGTGGGGCAGTGGCTTACTCCTCTCTCCCTATTAAGAATACATACATATGGGGCATGGTCTCAGCATGGGAGGACAGCCACATAGTCTCTGAAAGAAATAATTAGAAAGTGTGCCAAATCTTCTTTTATTAGAGTCCATAATATAGCCATGCCTTGTAAAATTTTGTTTAACCCTTGCTGTGCTCTATGTAAATGAACTCATGGGGTCCAGCGGGCAGGCCCAGAATGCCTCTGCTGGCCGCAGTGCCGTCTAATTCCTTGCCAGTCTTTGTAGAATTGATGGGTAACGCAAATGACACCTCCTATGTCATCCATAGACCCAAATATTGTGCATGTGCCGCGCAACCATAGTCTGGCACATGTTCAGAAAAGTCAATCGAATCTACCGAATGGGGCGAGATGGTCTGCACATGTGCGCATCTGTTGTTGCACCAGATTTGGACAGGTTTGTGGATGATGTAGGAGATATCATCCAGGTCATCTGTCAATCATGCAGGGTTAAAGGATTCAGACACCGCCATCTCATATGGTATGTCCAAATCTGGTAGGCCGCTTGCAGGAGGACCCTTGAGTCACCTCTTTACAATAAGGGATCTGTGGTGTTTGTTCAAACAAGTCACCTTTTGAAATCAACAGACATCCGCTCCTCCTTCCCTAAAAAGAAACAAAAAAAACTTGGTGTGCTTCTTTAATAACAACAGTGCTCTTGGTCTTAGACATTGTGAATGGAGATCTATAAATGGGCACGTCCGTGCCATCTGACCCATAAAAATAACAAGGCCTAGTACATCTGGTGTAAGCAAATCAGCGGAGCTCCAGTCTTAGCCTGATGATAGAAAATGGCAATTAGATACGGCATCCCTAATCTTGAAACATTCCCACTGTGCCTGTGGTGGGTGAATCACCCAAACCCACTATTACTCACAGAAGTATCTCCAGTTTAGCAGTGACCCCAAAAGGTCAGGAATTAGTTAATGAGGAATATGAGATGATGCTGTACATTCTCAGGCTCTCATGTCTTGGTCAAACAAGCTGGTCATATCATTGGAATTAAGAGATTATGTCATGTAGGAGTCATAATTGTCTTGAAGGATGTCTAGACTCCAACCTTATCACCCTAGCTTCATGAGGACAATATTTATCATGTGGACTGCTAGACCGAAGTTTGTAGGCTAACAAATATTCATCAGAGTCCAATCTTTACAAACTGGTGACATCACAGCGGGGCATCGCTTGTCATGTTACCCAGCAAGTATACACGATATTGTTCACAGTACTCAGATATTCATTTTTGTTTAAGTATCAACATTAGGCAAATATAAAAATGCTGCACCAAAGTCCATATACTTGTACATAAGGGGCAGTATTATAGTAGTTATATTCTTGTACATAGGGGGCAGTATTATAGTAGTTATATTCTTGTACATAGGGGGCAGTATTATAGTAGTTATATTCTTGTACATAAGGGGCAGTATTATAGTAGTTATATTCTTGTACATAGGAGCAGTATTATAGTAGTTATATTCTTGTACATAGGGGGAGCAGTATTATAGTAGTTATATTCTTGTACATAAGGGGCAGTATTATAGTAGTTATATTCTTGTACATAGGAGGCAGTATTATAGTAGTTATATTCTTCTACATTGGGGACAACATTATAGTAGTTCTATTCTGGTTCATAGGAGGCAGTATTATAGTAGTTATATTCTTGTACATAGGGGACAGTATTATAGTAGTTATATTCTTGTACATAGAGGGCAGTATTATAGTAGTTATATTCTTGTACATAGGGAGCAGTATTATAGTAGTTATTTTCTTGTACATAGGAGGCAGTATTATAGTAGTTATATTCTTGTACATAGGGGGCAGTATTATAGTAGTTATATTCTTGTACATAGGGGGCAGTATTATAGTAGTTATATTCTAGTACATAGGGGGCAGTATTATAGTAGTTATATTATTGTACATAGGGAGCAGTATTATAGTAGTTATATTCTTATACAGAGGGGGCAGTATTATAGTAGTTATATTATTGTACATAGGAGCAGTATTATAGTAGTTATATTCTTGTATATAAGGGGCAGTATTATAGTAGTTATATTCTTGTACATAGGGGATAGTATTATAGCGGTTATATTCTTGTACATAGAGGCAGTATTATAGGGGTTATATTCTTGTACATAGGGAGCAGTATTATAGTAGTTATATTCTTGTACATAGGGGCAGTATTATAGTAGTTATATTCTTGTACATAGGGGGCAGTATTATAGTAGTTATATTCTTGTACATTGGGGACAATATTATAGTAGTTCTATTCTTGTACATAGGAGGCAGTATTATAGTAGTTATATTCTTGTACATAGGGGACAGTATTATAGTAGTTATATTCTTGTACATGGGAGGCAGTATTATAGTAGTTATATTCTTGTACATAGGGAGCAGTATTATATTAGTTATTTTCTTGTACATAGGAGGCAGTATTATAGTAGTTATATTCTTGTACATAGGGGGCAGTATTATAGAAGCTATATTCTTGCACATAGGGGACACTATTATAGTAGTTATATTCTTGTGCATAAGGGGCAGTATTATAGTAGTTATATTCTTGTGCATAGGGGGCAGTATTATAGTAGGTATATTCTTGTACATAGGAGGCAGTATTATAGTAGTTATATTCTTGTACATAAGGGGCAGTATTACAGTAGTTATATTCTTGTACATAAGGAGCAGTATTATAGTAGTTATATTCTTGTATATAAGGGGCAGCATTATAGTAGTTATATTCTTGTACATAGGGGATAGTATTATAGCGGTTATATTCTTGTACATAGGGGCAGTATTATAGGGGTTATATTCTTGTACATAGGGAGCAGTATTATAGTAGTTATATTCTTGTACATAGGGGCAGTATTATAGTAGTTATATTCTTGTACATAGTGGGCAGTATTATAGTAGTTATATTCTTGTACATAGAAGGCAGTATTATAGTAGTTATATTCTTGTACATAGGGGGCAGTATTATAGTAGTTATATTCTTGTACATAGGGGGCAGTATTATATTAGTTATATTCTTGTACATAGTGGCAGTATTATAGTAGTTATATTCTTATACAGAGGGGGCAGTATTATAGTAGTTATATTCTTGTACATAGGGGGCAGTATTATATCAGTTATTTTCTTGTACATATTGGAGCAGTAATATAGTAGTTATATTCTTGTACATAGGTGGCAGTGTTATAGTTGTTATATTCTTGTACATATGAGCAGTATTATAGTAGCTATATTCTTGTACATAGGGGGCAGTATTATAGTAGTAATATTCTTGTACATAGAGGGTAGTATTATAGTAGTAATATTCTTGTACATAGGGGGCAGTATTATAGTAGTTATATTCTTGTACATAGGAAGCAGTATTATAGTAGTTATATTCTTGTACATAGGGGACAGTATTATAGTACTTATATTCTTGTACATAGGGGGCAGTATTATAGTAGTTATATTCTTGTACATAGGGGGCAGTATTATAGTAATTATATTCTTGTACATAGGGAGCAGTATTATAGTAGTTATATTCTAGTACATAGGGGGCAGTATTATAGTAGTTATATTATTGTACATAGGGAGCAGTATTATAGTAGTTATATTCTAGTACATAGGGACCAGTATTATAGTAGTTATATTCTTGTTCATAGGGGGTAGTATTATAGTAGTTATATTCTTGTACATAGGGAGCAGTATTATAGTAGTTATATTCTAGTACATAGGGAGCAGTATTATAGTAGTTATATTCTTGTACATAGGGGGTACTATTATAGTAGTTATATTCTTGTACATAGGAGGCAGTATTATAGTAGCTTTATTCTTGTACATAGGGAGCAGTATTACAGTAGTTATATTCTTGTAAATCGAGGGTAGTATTATAGTAGTTATATTCTTGTACATAGGGGCAGTATTATAGTAGTTATATTCTTGTACATAGGGGGCAGTATTATAGTAGTTATATTCTTGTACATAGAGGGCAGTATTATAGTAGTTATATTCTTGTACATAGGGGGCAGTGTTATAGTAGTTATATTCTTGTACATAGGGGGCAGTGTTATAGTAGTTATATTCTTGTACATAGGAGGCAGTATTATTTTAGTTATATTCTTGTACATTGAGGCAGTATTATAGTAGTTATATCCTTGTACATAGGGGGCAGTATTATAGCAGCTATATTCTTGTGTGTAAGGGGCATTATTATTGTAGTTATATTCTTGTACATATCGACAGTGTTATAGTAGTTATATTCTAGTACATAGGGGGCAGTATTGTAGTAGGCATATTCTTGTACATAGGGAACAGTATTATAGTAGTTATATTCTTGTACATAGGGAGCAGTATTATAGTAGTTATACTTTTGTACATAAGGGGCAGTATTATAGTAGTTATATTCTAGTATATAGAGGGGCAGTATTATAGTAGTTATATTCTTGTACATAGGGAGAAGTATTCTAGAAGGTATATTCTTGTACATAGGAGGCAGTATTATAGTATTTATATTCTTGTACATAGGGGGCAGTATTATAGTAGTTATATTCTTGTACATAGGGGGCAGTATTATAGTAGTTATACTCTTGTACATAGGAGGCAGTATTATAGTAGCTTTATTTTTGTACATATGAGCAGTATTATAGTAGTTATATTCTTGTGTATAGGAGGCAGTATTATAGTAGATATATTCTTGTACATAGGGGGCAGTATTATAGTAGTTATATTCTTTTACATAGGGGGCAGTATTATAGTTTTATACCCTTGGACATAGGTGCAGCATTATAGTACAACAGTTATATATCTTGTACATGGGTAACAGTGCTATATTCTTGTACATAAGGGTGTCTGTCAAGCGCAAGGCTGGCACCAGTTTGGTAAACCACTGGCCTGTACGGCATTTATACTGGGATGCCAGTGGCAGTAAAAAAAAATTTACTAGCAATTTTAAGTGTTGGTATTTTTGTGTAATAACACATTGTGCACACAATTAGATTGCTTTCCATTTCCACTGAATTCTCCTCCTTTGCCAGGCCACCCAGCCCTAGGAATGTCATCAGTGTCAAAATTCGGTGAAGTTTGGGATTGGCACCAGCAGGAATTTTCAGCAGGCAAGTAAGAATAGAGCCATAGACACTTATATTCAGCAGCCAGACATGTGTAGACAGGCAACCCCTCGTGCCAGGAAGGGAGATTAGAAGAGAATACTAACATTTAGTCATTGTCTGTCTGAATCTGCATGAGCTCAGTGGCCATTCACTGTAAAGTTACCCCCCCAAAACTACACCCATATTTTTTTCTATGTTAGAGTACTTTTACATGTGGCATTTTTTGCTGCAATTTGTACATAATCGCTTAAAATCTGGCATGTATAAATATACTCTGAACCTAGATGGTACTTTTGGGTGGAAAATATGGAAACCCTAATCAAGTGGGGCGTCAATCAAGTCAGAATGGGCATGCTAACAGCCAAAATACCATGACTCTTTAGTATCGTGCACTGTTTTACAACTTTTTTAAAATTCAGTATAGTGAAACAGCAGTTTTTAAAAGGGGCATGTTTATGTAATGTAGCTTCAGATTCAGGATAATTGGTCAAATTGTTTTGGAGTCGTCAAAGTCTTTGATGTCACATACCTCCATAGAATCATAGATAGAATAATAGAACGGTAGATTTGGAAGGCTCCTCCGGGGTCATCTTGTCTAACCCCCTGCTCAGTGAAGGATTCACTAAATCATCCCAGACAGATATTTGTCCAGCCTTTGTTTGAACACTTCCATTAAAGGAGAACTCACCACCTTCCGTGGTTACCTGTTCCACTCATTGATCACCCACACTGTCTAATATCTAATGTGTGTCTCCTCCCTTTCAGATCCCATTGCTTTCAGTCTTTCCTTGTGCAAATGGGAATAGGGAGGATCCCTTTGCACTGTGACAGCCCTTCAGATATTTGTAGACAGCTATTGAGTCTCCCCTCGGCCTTCTTTTTTGCAAGCTAAACTCTCCTTGATCCTTTAACTGTTCCTCATAGGACATTATTTGCAGACCGTTCACCATTTTTGTTATTCTTATCTGAGCTTGCTCCAGTTTGTCTGTGTCTTTTTAAAATTGGGGTGCCCAGACCTGGACACAGTCTTCCAGATGAGGTCTGACCAAGCAAGAGTAGAGGGGGATCTAGACTCCATGTTTCTCTTAATACATCCCAGAATTGTGTTTGCCTTTTTGGCTGCTGCATCACACTGCTGACTCATGTTCAGTCTATGATCTATTAGTATACCCAAGTCTTTTTCACATGTGCTGCTGCCTAGCTCAATTCCTCTTACTCTGTATGTATTTTTTTCATTTTTCTTGTCCAGATGTAGGACTTTGAATTCCTCCTTGCAATTGGTGAGGAGGATTATTGCTCAATATGTGTAGTATAGTGATGCAGTAGAATAGGATACAGAAAAAAAGAAGGAGGAGATTGCGAGTACTAGTTAGGAGAAAAGCTGTCTGCAGCCTGTGAGCTTTTAAAGTGTACTTTCTAAAAAATGATTAGTTTGGCTGACAGATGCATAGTGTCTGTGGACAAACAACAACAGAAGAAGATCCAGTCAGTATTCTTTTAGAAGGGCTTTACGCTATCATAGCCCACCACCATCATTACCTTAGGCTATAACTTTATATCAGAGTTAATAAAAGCAAACATTCTGGTAAAGCAGTGGTCTTGCAGTTCCTCAGTTGCCACCTGGCAGCCTACTCCTGGCCAACTGAAAGGGTTTAACCATGTGGGAAAAAAAAGGTCTAAAGAAGAATATAATGGAGAAACTTTAGGGCAAGTGTCAGAAAAGCTAATAATGAATTAAGGCTTGCAATGAATTCAAGTTTCCCAGTGCAAATTAATTATATGCTAGGATACTGAAGGAAGCAGCAAAGGTAATTGCTGAACCATAATCTTTGAAAATTCCTAGAGAACAGGAAAAGTCCCAGAAGATTGGAGAAGGGTAAATGTTGTCCCTATCTTCAAAAAAGGGAAGAAGATGGACCCAGGAAACTACAGACTAGTGAGCCTGACTTTTATATCATGAAAGATATTTGAACAAATTATTAAACAGCATGTATGCAAGTACTTGGATGAGAATCGAGTAACTAACCAGAGCCAGCTTAGGTTTGTAACAAACAAGTCATGCTATACAAATCTAAAATCCTTGTATGAGAGAATCACCAACTGGGTTGATTAGGAAAATGTAGTAGATATAATATATCTTGACTTTAGTAAGTCAAGAGGGGTGTCGTCTCTCCTTAAAAAGAGCACCCAAAAAGTGTGTGGAGACACCTAGGGGGTGAATGGGTCAGGGGATAGCATTGTCTCTTCCCAAAGAGAGCATCCAGTAGGGGTGTGAGAAGACACCTGAGTGGTAAGTGAGGAGACTTGAGGCCCATTTACACAGGATGAATGTTGGGCAAACGATAGCTGACACTCATCCTAGTGTTTCATCGCAGGAGCTAGCAGAGCTGGCTCGCTCACAGAGCAGCAAACATGGGGGTGGGGCAGTGCAGGAGATTTCTCTCCTCGCTCTCCCCCGCCCCTCTGCATTCACTTAATAAAGCGGCCGTTCAATACTGAATGGCTGCTATTTACACTGAATGAGTAGTTATCAGCTCATCGTTCATTTCTTTTGCTCATCATTCAGTGTAAATAGCGGCTGTTCAGTACTGCACAGCCGCTATATTAAGTGAATGGAGAGGGGCGGGAAGCGAGAGGAGATAAATCTTCTGCTCTGCCCCGACCCCCTGCTGGCTGTTCTGTGAGCAAGCCAGCATTACTAGCTCTCGTACAGGAGCACAGGAGCAAGGAAACACAGGGACAAGTATCGGGCATCGTTTGACCGACTTTCGTCCCGTGTAAATGGACCTTTATACAGTCATGCACGCTCCTCTGGGTAATACAATGTAATAACATACAAATAAGAAATATGAAACATTTCCTCTGCAGTGCCACCTATTGGATGGCAGCATTCATTCAAATCAATGTCAGAGCCTTTATACAGGGTTCCATCTTCCTTATTTGCATAAATTACCCAGAGGAGCGTGCATGGCCATATAAGTCTCCTCACTCACCTCTCAGGTGTCTTCTCACACCCCTTCTGGGTGCTCTTATTTCAACATTTTTATAAATGATCTAGAGGGGGGAATTAAGTGGAAACTGATCAAGTTTGCCTACAACACAAAGCTAGAAGGGATAGCTAACACTAGGGAAGAGAGAGAGAGAGTATTCAAAAAGATCTAGAAAAACTTGCACAGTGGGCAGCGACTAACAGGATGCAGAGGGATCAGCCCTATTCTCATTGGCACAAGGGAAAATTATAAGCAATGAGATTAAATTTAAAGTGAGGAGACAGACATCTAATGTAAATAAGCCTACATGCTTTTTCTTGCACCGCACTTTGACCCCTTTGCTGTAACTTTGGTGTATGATGTTGGGGTCATTGGATGACACACACGCTCACCGATGCCGTAAAATCATCACATGTGAGTTTAATACATTCAGGGACTGCCAGACGGGTGAAAAGTTACAATGTTAAGTCTATGGGTGGCGCTGCATTGCTTCAGGTATGCACTGGAATGAGTGAAGTGTTGCTAAGCAACACAGCATACACTGCTAAGCTGCACCATACACTGCCTAACCAAGAGAGAGAGAGACAGACAGAGAGCGATAGAGACAGAGAGAGCAATAGGGAGACAGAACGAGAGAGTGATAGGGACAGAGAGAGCGATAGAGAGACAGACAGTGAAAGAAAGAGCGATGGAGAAAGCAATAGAGAGACAGAGTGAGAGAGCGATAGAGGCAGAGAGAGCAATAGAGACAGAGACAGTGAGAGAAAGAGCGATAGAGAGAGACGATAGAGAGACAGAGAAAGAGCAATAGAGACAGAGTGAGAGAGCAATAGAGACAGAGTGACAGAAAGAGAGACAGTGAGAGGAGAGATAGAAACAGAAAGAAAGCAATAGAGAGAGAGATAGACAGAAAGAGAGAGATAGCAAGTGAGACAGAGAGAGAGAGAGCTATAGAGAGACAGATATAGAATGCAACAGAGAAACAGACAGAGAGAGAGCAATAGAGAAACAGACAGAAATAGAGAACGATAGAGAGACAGAGATAGCAATAGCGAGACAGACAGAAAGAGAGAACGACAGAGAGACAGAAATAGCAATAGAGAGACGAATAGAGAGAGATAGCAATAGAGAGACAGAAAGAAACAGACAGAAAGAGAGTGATAGACAGACAGAGAGAGAGCGATAGACAGACAGAGAGAGAGCGATAGAGAGACCCAGAGAAAGTGATAGAAAGACAGAAAGAGACAGCAATAGAGAGAGAGACTGAGAGACAGACAGAGAGGGGCAGACATAAAGAGAACAAAAGAGACAGAGAGGAACAGACAGAAAGCGAACAAAAGAGACAGACAGAGAGACAGAGTGATACCAAGACAGAATGAGAGAGATAGACAGACAGAAACAGACAGAGAGAGAGAGAGAAACAGGCAATGAAAGAGACAGATAGAGAGAGAGGCAAACAGAGAGAGAGGCAGACAGAGAGAGAGACAAACAGACAGAGAGAGACAGACATACAAACAGAGAGAAGAAGAGACAGACAAACAGAGAGAGACTTGTAGGCTTTTTATATTAGAGATCTGCTCCAAATACAAAGTGACACTCTAAATCACCTAACCAAGCAGAAGTTCACAACACCACTTTTGAAACATTTTATGTTCGCTACACAAACATCAGGTGTATCTAGTTAGGAAAAAATTCTGACAGTGAGGGTGATGAGTGAGTGGAACAGGTTGCCACGAGAGGTGGTAAGTTCTCCTTCAATGGAAGTCTTCAAACAGAGGCTGGCCAGACATCTGTCTGGGACGAGTTAGTGTATCCTGCATTGAGCAGGGGGTTGAACCTGATGACCCTGGATGACCCAATGGTCCCTTTAAACTCTACAATTTCTTTGAAAGAAACATAAGCAACATTAAAGTAGAGAATAACACAAATATAACACAATACGGTTATTGAATTGGCATTAGAGATGAGCGAGCACCAAAATGCTCGGGTGCTCGTTACTCGGGACGAAATTATCGCGATGCTCGAGGGTTCGTTTCGAGTAACGAACCCCATTGAAGTCAATGGGCGACTCGAGCATTTTTGCATATCGCCGATGCTCACTAAGGTTTTCATTTGTGAAAATCGGGGCAATTCAAGAAAGTGATGGGAACAACACAGCAACGGATAGGGCAGGCGAGGGGCTACATGTTGGGCTGCATCTCAAGTTCCCAGGTCCCACTATTAAGCCACAATAGCGGCAAGAGTGCCCCCCCCCCTCCCAACAACTTTTACTTCTGAAAAGCCCTCATTAGCATGGCATACCTTAGCTAAGCACCACACTACATCCAACAAAGCACAATCACTGCCTGCATGACACTCCGCTGCCACTTCTCCTGGGTTACATGCTGCCCAACCCCCCCCATGACCCAGTGTCCACAGCGCACACCAAACTGTCCCTGCCCAGCCTTCAGCTGCCCTCATGCCACGCCACCCTCATGTCTATTTATAAGTGCGTCTGCCAGAGGAAAAGCAGGCACACACTGCAGAGGGTTGGCACGGATAGGCAGCGACCCTCTTTAAAAGGGGCGGGGCGATAGTCCACAATGCTGTACAGAAGCAATGAGAAATCCAATCCTGTGCCACCTCCATCTGGAGCTGCACACGTGGGCATAGCAATGGGGAACCTATGTGCCACACACTATTCATTCTGTCAAGGTGTCTGCATGCCCCAGTCAGACCGCGTTTTTTTATAAATAATCACAGGCAGGTACAACTCCGCAATGGGAATTCCGTGTGCACCCACAGCATGGGTGGCTCCCTGGAACCCACCGGCGGTACATAAATATATCCCATTGCAGTGCCCAACACAGCTGATGTAACGTCAGCTGTAATGCAGGTGGGCTAAAAATTAATTTGATTACACTGTAGGCGAGGGCCCCCAAAAATTGGTGTACCAACAGTACTAATGTACCTGAGAAAAATTGCCCATGCCCAACCAAGAGGGCAGGTGAAATCCATTAATCGCTTTGGTTAATGTGGCTTAATTGGTAACTAGGCCTGGAGGCAGCCCAGTTAAAATAAAAATTGGTTGAGGTGAAAGTTTCAACGCTTTAATGAGCATTGAAACGTATAAAAATTGTTTACAAAAATTATATGACTGAGCCTTGTGGCCCTAAGAAAAATTGCCCGTTCGGCGTGATTATGTGAGGTTTCAGGAGGAGGAGCAGGAGGAGGAGGAATATTATACACAGATTGATGAAGCAAAAAGGTCCCCGTTTTTGATGGGGATAGAGAACAATGCTTCCATCCGCGGGTGCAGCCTACGTATTGTTTAGGTATCGCTGCTGTCCGCTGGTGGAGAAGAGAAGTCTGGGGAAATCCAGGCTTTGATCATCTTGATGAGTGTAAGCCTGTCGGCACTGTCGGTTGACAGGCGGGTACGCTTATCCGTGATGATTCCCCCAGCCGCACTAAACACCCTCTCTGACAAGACGCTAGCCGCAGGACAAGCAAGCACCTCCAGGGCATACAGTGCGAGTTCAGGCCACGTGTCCAGCTTCGACACCCAGTAGTTGTAGGGGGCAGAGGCGTCACGGAGGACGGTCGTGCGATCGGCTACGTACTCACTCACCATCCTTTTACAGTGCTCCCGCCGACTCAGCCTTGACTGGGGAGCGGTGACACAGTCTTGCTGGGGAGCCATAAAGCTGTCAAGGGCCTTAAAGAGTGTTCCCCTGCCTGTGCTGTACATGCTGCCTGATCTCCGCGCCTCCCCTGCTACCTGGCCCTCGGAACTGCGCCTTTGGCCACTAGCGCTGTCGGATGGGAATTTTGCCATCAGTTTGTCCGCCAGGGTCCTGTGGTATAGCATCACTCTCGAACCCCTTTCCTCTTCGGGTATGAGAGTGGAAAGGTTCTCCTTATACCGTGGGTCAAGCAGTGTGTACACCCAGTAATCCGTAGTGGCCAGAATGCGTGTAACGCGAGGGTCACGAGAAAGGAATCCTAACATGAAGTCAGCCATGTGTGCCAGGGTACCTGTACGCAACACATGGCTGTCCTCACTAGGAAGATCACTTTCAGGATCCTCCTCCTCCTCTGGCCATACACGCTGAAAGGATGACAGGCAAGCAGCATGTGTACCCTCAGCAGTGGGCCAAGCTGTCTCTTCCCCCTCCTCCTCATCCTCCTCATGCTCCTCCTCCTCCTCAACGCGCTGAGATATAGACAGGAGGGTGCTCTGACTATCCAGCGACATACTGTCTTCCCCCGGCTCTGTTTCCGAGCGCAAAGCGTCTGCCTTTATGCATTGCAGGGAACTTCTCAAGAGGCATAGCAGAGGAATGGTGACACTAATGACTGCAGCATCGCCGCTCACCATCTGGGTAGACTCCTCAAAGTTTCTAAGGACCTGGCAGATGTCTGCCAACCAGGCCCACTCTTCTGTAAAGAATTGAGGAGGCTGACTCCCACTGCGCCGCCCATGTTGGAGTTGGTATTCCACTATAGCTCTACGCTGCTCATAGAGCCTGGCCAACATGTGGAGCATAGAGTTCCACCGTGTGGGTACGTCGCACAGCAGTCGGTGCACTGGCAGATTAAACCGATGTTGCAGGGTGTGCAGGGTGGCAGCGTCCGTGTGGGACTTGCGGAAATGTGCGCAGAGCCGGCGCACCTTTCCGAGCAGGTCTGACAAGCGTGGGTAGCTTTTCAGAAAGCGCTGAACCACCAAATTAAAGACGTGGGCCAGGCACGGCACGTGCGTGAGGCTGCCGAGCTGCAGAGCCGCCACCAGGTTACGGCCGTTGTCACACACGACCATGCCCCGTTGGAGGCTCAGCGGCGCAAGCCAGCGGTCGGTCTGCTCACCGCTGTGCTGCCATGCTGCGCGACACCGACTGCTGGCGACGTGCTGCTGCTGACACATCTTGATTGCGAGACAGAGGTTGCGTTGGAGGAGGAGGAGGAGGAAGGTGGTTTAGTGGAGGAAGCATAGACCGCCGCAGATACCAGCACCGAGCTGGGGCCCGCAATTCTGGGGGTGGGTAGGACGTGAGCGGTCCCAGGCTCTGACTCTGTCCCAGCCTCCACTAAATTCACCCAATGTGCCGTCAGGGAGATATAGTGGCCCTGCCCGCCTGTGCTTGTCCACGTGTCCGTTGTTAAGTGGACCTTGGCAGTAACCGCGTTGGTGAGGGCGCGTACAATGTTGCGGGAGACGTGGTCGTGCAGGGCTGGGACAGCACATCGGGAAAAGTAGTGGCGACTGGGAACTGAGTATCGCGGGGCCGCCGCCGCCATCATACTTTTGAAAGACTCCGTTTCCACAACCCTATACGGCAGCATCTCCAGGCTGATAAATTTGGCTATGTGCACGTTTAACGCTTGAGCGTGCGGGTGCGTGGCGGCGTACTTGCGCTTGCGCTCAAACACTTGCGCTAGCGACGGCTGGATGGTGTGCTGACAGACATTGGTGGATGGGGCCGAGGACAGCGGAGGTGAGGGTGTGGGTGCAGGCCACGAGACAGTAGTGCCTGTGCCCTGAGAGGGGGGTTGGATCTCAGTGGCAGGTTGGGGCACAGGGGGAGAGGCAGCGGTGCAAACCGGAGGCGGTGAACGGCCTTCGTCCCACCTTGTGGGGTGCTTGGCCATCATATGTCTGCGCATGCTGGTGGTGGTGGCTCCCCGGCTGATCTTGGCGCGACAAAGGTTGCACACCACTGTTCGTCGGTCGTCTGCACTCTCAGTGAAAAACTGCCAGACCTTTGAGCACCTTGGCCTCTGCAGGGTGGCATGGCGCGAAGGGGCGCTTTAGGAAACAGTTGGTGGATTATTCGGTCTGGCCCTGCCTCTACCCCTGGCCACCGCACTGCCTCTTGCAACCTGCCCTGCTGCTGCCCTTGCCTCCCGCTCTGAAGACCTGTCCTCAGTAGGTGTAGCAAACCAGGTGGGGTCAGTCACCTCATTGTCCTGCTGCTCTTCCTCCGAATCCTCTGTGTGCTCCTCCCTCGGACTTACTGCCCTTACTACTACCTCACTGATAGACAACTGTGTCTCATCGTCATCGTCCTCCTCACCCACTGAAAGGTCTTGAGACAGTTGCCGGAAGTCCCCAGCCTCATCCCCCGGACCCCGGGAACTTTCCAATGGTTGGGCATCAGTCACGATAAACTCCTCTGGTGGTAGAGGAACCACTGCTGCCCAATCTGAGCAGGGGCCCGAGAACAGTTCCTGGGAGTCTGCCCGCTCCTCAGAATGTGTCATTGTAATGGAGTGAGGAGGCTGGGAGGAAGGAGGAGCAGCAGCCAGAGGATTCTGAGTTGCAGCAGTGGACGGCGCAGAACTGTGGGTGGACGAGAGATTGCTGGATGCACTTTCTGCCATCCACGACAGGACCTGCTCACACTGCTCATTTTCTAATAAAGGTCTACCGCGTGGACCCATTAATTGTGCGATGAATGTGGGGACGCCAGAAACGTACCTCTCTCCTAATCCCGCAGCAGTCGGCTGCGATACACCTGGATCAGGAGCTCGGCCTGTGCCCACACCCTGACTTGGGCCTCCGCGTCCTCGGCCGCGTCCACGTCCTCTAGGCCTACCCCTACCCCTCAGCATGCTGTATTACCAGTAATGCAGAAACAGAACGCAGTAATTAAATGTGCCGCTTATTGGCCTGTGGTTGGAGGCTGACTTCGCTTACGGAACGCCAGGAAATAATTTTGCGCAAGCCTGATGTAACACTTAGCTGGCTGCGTATGAATTTGGAGAACTACTACACCCAGCAGAGACCCAGAACACTGAGGACAGTCACAGGCAGCCCAAATAGATTTTTTTCCCCAAATGTTTTTGCAAAGGCCCACTGCCTATATTCAATCAATATGTCTTCTGTCCCTGCCTAACCACCACTTCTGGCCCTGGAGTATTACTGCAGGGCGCAATGCTCTGCACGGCCAATATACCAAAAAAAAAAAATGTGCAACACTGCAAAAAGCAGCCTCCACAGTACTGCACATGGTTAGATGTGGCCCTAAGAAGGACCGTTGGGGTTCTTGAAGGCTAAAATACTCCTAACACTCTCCCTATAGCAGCTCCACCAAGATAGCACTTTCCCTCCTCTATGTCAGAACGCATCTGAGGCGAGCCGCGGTGGGGGGGCGATTTTTATACTCGGGTGACACCTGATCTCGCCAGCCACTCACTGCAGGGGGGTGGTATAGGGCTTGAACGTCGCAGGGGGAAGTTGTAATGCCTTCCCTGTCTTTCTATTGGCCAGAAAAGCGCGCTAACGTCTCAGATGAAAGTGAAAGTAACCCGAACATCGCGTGGTACTCGTTACGAGTAACGAGCATCCCGAACACGCTAATACTCGAACGAGTATCAAGCTCGGACGAGTACGTTCGCTCATCTCTAATTGGCATTATACTTTGGATTACCCCCTTACATTTAGAAAGGTATTACCAAGCAGTACAACATTGTGACCTTGGTTTACTTGTGGAAAATCTAATGACAGGTTCTCTTTAAGAAATACATTTACAGACTGTAGGACTGCAGAGGGGTGTTACTGAGTAATCAATGTGAGTAAGACGCAGATTGTGAAGAGTGGGTGCAGTGAACACGTGTTAGACATTTTCTGAAGTTCCGTAGGAGTCAGAGATCACTTTGCTTGGTTACCCCTCTGATGATGATGGAGTGTGTGGTGTTATCATCGCGCCCTCAGACCGTCTACCTCACTAAGAGATCTGCCTTCATTTGGAGCTGAGAAAATAAGACATCATGTTAGAGTCATCAGTGCAGGCGAGTGTCTTTTATCTTAATCACAAAGTCTCTGCAACCTTCGGGTGAGAATACAGCAGTAAACCAGCAAAAGAACCTGGCTAATTTCTATTATCACTAGAGCACCGACACGTCGCTCGGCGCTGTTAGGATTGTGTCTCTATAATACAGACACTTAGAAACGTTTTCTCGGCTTTACTATTGATGACGTATCTTCAGGATAGGTTTTCAATAATTGTTTGCTAAGGATCCGCTACTTAAGATCCTAGGCGATCAGCTGATTACCTAGACCGCTGTCAGAAGTCTAAGACGAGGCAACTATTATTCTTCCGGCTTGGAACCAGAAGTGCCTGGAAGACCCTTTGGAAAAACTTGTATACAGTCTTGTTCTTAGAAGAACTTATAGGATATATATATTACTCAATCGAGCATCGCTTTTTTCAAGTAACTGCCTAATCGGGCAAAAAGATTCGGGGGCGCAGGGGGTGAGGGGGTGAGCGGGGGTTGCGGGGGAGAATGGGAGGGGGAGAGAGAGAGCTCCCCCTGCTGCCCCCCAAATCTTTTCACCCAAGTAGGCAGTTACTCGAACAAAAGCGATACTCGATCGAGTAATTGCTCTAAATGAGCACGTTCGTTCATCTCTAGTCTGGAGGTTTTAACTCCTCCAGACACACCCATACAGCTGCCCCTGCTGATTAGCACCCAGAATGCTTGCTTTCACGCCCGCTGCAGGCCATCTTGTGAACCACCTTGCCACAATTATATATATATATCCTATAAGTTCTTCTAAGAACAAGACTGTATACAAGTTTTTCCAAAGGGTCTTCCAGGCACTTCTGGTTCCAAACTCGATGCAAAGCCGGAAGAATAATAGGTGCCTCCTCTTAGACTTCTGACAGCGGTCTAGGTAATCAGTAGCGGATCCTTAGCAAACAACTATTGAAAACCTATACTCAGCATACATCATCAATAGCAAAGCCCAGAGAGAGAGAGCTCCCCCTGGTACTCCCCGCTCCACCCCGCCGCCCCCGCTGCCCCCCGAATCTTATCGCCCAAGTAGACAGTTACTTGAAAAAAGCGATGCTCGATCGAGTAATTGTCCTAAACGAGCACGTTCGCTCATCTCTACTCCAGACACTTTTAGTTACCAGCTGAAAGCCAGGGAAAGAGGCTACCGATGCAGCTTCTGGAGCTGCAAGCCTGAGGTCCGGCGTGGACCATACTATGTTGGCCGCTAGTGTGACAGGGGAGGACGCCCCCTAGACATGTACTCTTATGTTCCAGTATGCTGCTGCCTGTAATCCTTTCTTGTGTGTGCAATAAAGCTGGCTGAAGTGTTGAAGAATCCAGTCGTCCAGCGTCTCTGAGTGTGATGCCAACCATCTTAAAGGGGTTGTCCCGCGCCGAAACAGGTTTGTTTTTATTCAATAGGCCCCCCGTTCGGCGCGAGACAAACCCAATGCATGTGTTAAAAAAAACAAACCGTTTAGTACTTACCCGAATCCCCGCGCTGCGGCGACTTCTTCCTTACCTTAGCAAGATGTCCGCCGGGATCTTCACCCACGATGCACCGCAGGTCTTCTCCCATGGTGCACCGTGGGCTCTGTGCGGTCCATTGCCGATTCCAGCCTCCTGATTGGCTGGAATCGGCACACATGATGGGGCGGAGCTACGAGGACCAGCTCTCCGGCACGAGCGGCCCCATTCACCAGGGAGAAGACCGGACTGCGCAAGCGCGTCTAATCGGGCGATTAGATGCTGAAATTAGACGGCACCATGGCGACGAGGACGCTAGCAACGGAACAGGTAAGTGAATAACTTCTGTATGGCTCATAATTAATGCACGATGTACATTACAAAGTGCATTAATATGGCCATACAGAAGTGTATAACCCCACTTGCTTTCGCGGGACAACCCCTTTAAGGGAGAAGATCCTCAGGAGCAAGTAACCACCAGGTTACCACAAAATTTTAATATATATATATATATTACTGTGCGGTTCAAGGGTTCCATGCATTCTGTTACAAGGGTGTCAGTATAATTCTGCTCCATAGGATGGACTATATTAGCACATGGCACAGTAGAAAGTACGAGTGTTGGGTTCAACATAGAGATGTATAGAACCATACAGTATATCATATCACTGTTCCCACTTATATATGAATAAAGTGACATTTTGGTAGCCACTTGGTTTCTTTCCAGAGAATATTTGAAAATGCTGAATAAATGTTCTGCGAAAAATGGAGTAAATGAGCTTGGCGGGCTCTTCACTACTGCGCAGATTTTGCTTTACATAGATGTGTGCTGCATATGGGAAAACCGAAGCTGAAATGCCCATCTATGCAGCTCCGTTATAAGAAATTGATGCCGGTGATGCAAATCTTTCAGCAGTGCCTAAGAAGTCCTTTCTCAAAGTGGTTATATTCCCTCCTGTGAACTATCCACTTTACCTAAAACCAATGGGATCCAAGCTTCTCCACCTCGGTGATGACAGACGCCAAGTCATTTACTGCTTCATGCATTGAATTATTTCAGGGAGAACAATAATCACCATTGCAGATTTCATCAGGTTCATTAATTTAACACCATTTGGTGTCATCCTATGTAAGCAGCTTGTGGGAGATGGCAGGTGACGGACCAGCTGTCCTGTGTATGTATCCTGCACCCAGTGATCTGTTGCTCAACGGTCACAGTATTAGGGGATTAAAGATCCGCACCATAAAAATGCAGAAATTGTGCGCGGACCCGTTTGTCACAGCCGCATGCAATGTCATTCATTCCTACTGGGATTCTTGTAGCTGCATTCTGTGACAGTCACCGAAGTGCAACTGCAGTAGTGGAGGATTGTCACAATCATGTATCATTTCATATAATCTATTGGTTCTTTATGACATGTTTCTTGCTGTGATGTCATGTTGTTCTGACTATAAGGCCTCAATCGCACGAGCGGGGTTTTAGCACAATATAGGCGCGTGAAACAAAATGGCCCCAATACTGCACTAAAAATCACGTGAACGGGTAATTTTACATGCGCACAAAACCCGAGCTTCATGCTTGTGAAAATCTCACATTCACTAGAGCAGCATGTTGCTTAAAAAAAGCGCAACTGTTCCAGGAGGACAGAGAGAAGAAGCCCAGCAGGGCTTTGGGATTTCCCCATAGCAGGGAAAGAGAGAGTGGGGCTATGGGGGATTAACCGAGGGGTTTCCCCATAGCAGGGAGTAAGAGGGGGCGGAGCTGCAAGGGATCCCCAAGGAATATCCCTATAGGGCAGGGAGGGTGGGCAGGGCTTGAAGCTATATTCCTCTAGCTCTGCCCTCTCTCCCTACACTCTCCAGGAAGCCCTGTAACCCCTCCGAATTCTCTCTTACCACTATAGAGAAATCCCTTGGGGAACCCGATGCTGGAGAGAGAGGTGAAGGGAGTACCCTACTGCCCCCTGCTGCTGGGGAATTGCCCAGCAGCGGGGTTGGAGGAATTACCCATTGCTTACAGCGGGACATTTAAAACTTGGTGCCGAGAAACACATTTTAAATGTCCTGCTGTAAACTCCTGTTAGTCCTGTGGGGATTAAGGGAACCCCCGTGGGGAGATGAATGGAACCCTTGGGGCTTCCCCTCATCCTCGCATGGACTAATAATAGTTTTAAAATGTGCTTCAGGGTTTAGCGCTGCTGTTTTAAATTCCCTCAGTCGGCAAAAATCCTCCTAATGACTTCTAATCTTCTTTTCCAGCGTTAGACACAACTTAACTCCAGCTCCCATAGGAGTCTATAGAGACTCCTGGGCGTCACGCACCAAAGATAGGTCAGGTCCTATCTTTTCACCTAGCACGGCCCTAAGTTGCGAGCATTGTAACCATGCATGACCTATTTTTTGAAGGTGCGTCTAAAATTCCTTCATCTAAACGCTTCTATAGGAAACCATTGGTTCTATTGGATGCGATTTTTTTTTCCCACGCCTATTATGCGTGAAAACTACACATGTATAAATGAGGCCTAATCATGTAGCCCTAGTCTATAACAGCTCTGATGATGCGATACAAATACCGGCGTACTGTTAAATGTTCTGGAATGATGACTAGAGGCGTTCTAGATCAACAGAAGACCTACCTAGAACAGACCTTTGACTGCATCATGGTCTCCGTTTTCTATGTAGGGTTTTCCTGTCATTTCTGAAATACCTAATCTTGAAGCTCTCAATGAAAATTCTCAGCATTCTTTGAAGTGTGTCGTAGTATAATTAGGTTGGCCTTGATAATGTGATTTTTCTCCTAAGGGAAGACAGTGGCCACCTTTAAAAGCTCATGACTTGTTTTTTTTCCCCCCACCTTTAAATCCCAGTAATCGACAATTATCCCAGCTCTGCGCTCCCGCTACATTCCTGCTACATTATCCTTTAATTAGAAATTCATACAATTGATTCAAATCCAATAATGGGCTTTAAAAGGCTTACTCCTGCATTATGGGGCGGCTGGAGAGGTGTTGATGGAGAGATGATTATCTGTTTCCCTGCTGGGACTCTCCGCTCTCGAGGAAGGTTGCTTGTTAATGCTGCCTGGACATGAGACAAGAACAGCAGCAAATCGAAATCTATACCCCAGACCTCCAGGACTTCCACATAGAAGCCTCCTTTCAGGCTTATAACAACGTGCGTACAACAAACTCCTTGGCAGATAATGAGAAGATTTTCATGGTTTCTGGCTAAACTTGCACGTAGCTTTCTTGTGTATAAAGCAAATTCTTGCGTTCTGTTATTTTATAGTAAGAATATAGTTTTCTTCTTGAATGAGAAATGCTCAAAGTCCTTGGAAATTACACTGATATTCAGTAATAGAGGTGAGCAAACTTTCCAAAAGTTCTGTTTGGCCGGTTCGCCAAATTTTGTTTAAAAGTTTGGTTCGGTCAAATTAGTTTGAACAGAACTGAAAGTTCATAAGAGCCCCTACAGCAAGTACTGAACACTGCCCTGAAACAGAGACAGTGCTGCTGCTCCTGCTTCCTGTGCCTTTTCAATGGATGTAGCTTAGTGGTTCCTTCTTCTAGGAAGAAGGAAGAAGAAGGAGGAGGAAGAAAGAAGAAGCAGCAGCACAGTGGTTGGCACTGTTGTGGTTGTACCTTCAAATCTGACCAAAAAGACAACATCTACATGGAAATGGAAAACTCCATGCGGATGTTGTCTCTGGTGAGAGTTGAACCAAGGACTCCATCACCGAGCCACCATGTTTCTTCATTCTCTGGAGAAGAAGAAGAGAGAAAAGAAGAAACACAACGAGATAATAGAAACTTCATTCAGATGTCTTCATCCTCCTCTTCTGTCCTAGGTTCAAATCTGGTCAAGCACAACATCTGCATGGAGTTTGTATGTTCTATTTGTGTTTATTGCTTTTCTACTCCAGAGAAACAAAATAGTCATTGTGGCTTAGTGGTTAGCACAGTGGCCTTGCACTGCTGCAGTCCTTGGGGTTGTCCATGGATGGCATAACTTGGACAACCACTTTAATCATGTTTAATCCATATACATTTATTAGTAGCAGTCGTCATCTTTGGATAACTTTAGATTTCCGAAATGAGGCCGTAATATTAGCCTGTTTAATTCATGCCAACTTTTGAATTTGTATTGTACTTAAAGAGACTCTGTCACCATGTTTTTGCACCCCTCACTGAGAGCAGCACAAGGTCGCTCCTGTCACACTGATTACACTGGTATGTCTGCTGTGTGGATCTGTTCAGTAGTTTTGGAGAAACTTGCCTTTAATCAGTAGCAGCACATGCATAGAAGACTACAGGAAGTAGTCTCAGATATTCAGGAGCTGCAGCTAGCTCCACCCACCCCGCACTCCAGCCAATGATTGACAGCTTTCTGCCTATTACTGTGCATAGTGGAAGAGCTGCCAATCATTGGCTGGGTGGGTGTGGCCAGCCTACAGCTCATTTATATGGAGGACTAGTTCTGTACCTGGGTGCTACTAATAAAATGCAAGTTTCTACAAAACTACTGCACAGATCCACACTGCAGACATATCACTGTAATCGGTGTGACAGGCGCCACCTTATGGTGCTCTCAGGAAGGGCTGCAAAAACGTGATAGATTTCCTTTAAGACCTAATACCCTGTACGTGTGCATATATTCTAATCATGGATGGGGGGAGGGGGATACCGCAAAGCGCATTATGTTTGGATCTTAATTAGAGATGAGCGAGCATGCTCGGATAAAGCAGTTACTCGAGCGTGCATCACTTTTCTTAAGTAACTGCTTACTGGTCCGAGTAGGCTCGTGTGTGGGGTGGGGGGGGGGGTTGCAGGGGGCGGCAGGTGTTAGCGGGGGGTAGCGAGAGAGAGATCTCTCTCATTCTCACCCCCATTACCCGCCGCTGCCCCCCGCTCACCCCCGAGCCTGCTCGGACCAGTAAGCAGTTACTGAAGAAAAGCGATGCTCGCTTTATAACTGCTTTATCTTATCTATTGTCATTTCGTAGTACTGTATCACACATCACAGGATTAGATACACCTGCTCACTAGTACTGTATCATACATCACAGGACTAGATACATCAGCTCACTAGTACTGTATCATACATCACAGGACTAGATACATCAGCTCACTAGTACTGTATCATACATCACAGGATTAGATACATCCGCTTACTAGTGCTGTATCATTCATCACAGGATTAGATACATCAGCTCACTAGTACTGTATCATTCATCACAGGATTAGATACATCAGCTCACTAGTACTGTATCATTCATCACAGGATTAGATACATCAGCTCACTAGTACTGTATCATTCATCGCAGGATTAGATACACCTGCTCACTAGTACTGTATCATACATCACAGGATTAGGTACACCTGCTGACTAGTACTGTATCATACATCGCAGGATTACATACATCAGCTCACTAGTACTGTATCATTCATCGCAGGATTAGATACATCAGCTCACTAGTACTGTATCATTCATCGCAGGATTAGATACATCAGCTCACTAGTACTGTATCATTCATCGCAGGATTAGATACATCAGCTCACTAGTACTGTATCATTCATCGCAGGATTAGATACATCAGCTCACTAGTACTGTATCATTCATCGCAGGATTAGACACATCAGCTCACTAGTACTGTATCATACATCGCAGGATTAGACACATCAGCTCACTAGTACTGTATCATTCGTGACGTTGTAATGATTTTAAAACCTTGTCATCCCTGTGCTCCTGGTCAGTATATAATGTCCTTTGTTGTACTTTCAGTGCATTAACATATATTTAGTTAATACTGCACAAACATGAAGTACAATGCCTTGCCGTAGACCATGGCCCATTCTTTAAAATGTCATTTCCTTTCTATAATAGTATTTTTTTAGTTCCCTTTTCTTGCACAGAATATAACTGTAAATTGTAGCTTCTGACAGTGAAATAATACCGTATAGATGCGTGTGATATTGTTTGTGAGCCGCCTGTATTTACTCATTTCCATGTTTCTCACAGTAAGCCCATAAATCCTGCATGCAGATGGTTTTGTTTGAGGCGTCAGAAATAAAGGCCGGTATCTCTCGCTCACAAACACAAAGACAATATGCTTCAATATTTTAACACAGCGCAAGACGTTGTTTGCAGATTCCCGGCGTTGGCAGGCAGGATTCATGTTGCTCCATTGATCTGCCGCCTTCTTCCCGTGTAAAGTTATTATTTTTCTTTCTTTCTGTAGATGGAAATTTTAATGGGAGGGTGATATATTCCAATTTAGAAATAAGAAAGAAAACCCATCCTGAGGGTGTGAGATGAAGCAGATAAGAAGGGGCCAGGTTACAAAGGAGAAGAATGGCAAGGAAGGAGAATCCAGTTCTCTTTAAAGTCAATGAGGCCTATCTTTCTTGTTGTGAGCACGAGAAATCAGAGACCTACTTAAAAGAACACGGGCGCTTCAAAGTCTCTCTAAAATCCATTCTCATGTTTACCCTGGTGCATTTTAGAAGCAAGCCTTGAAATATTGTTTTATATTCTGCCTCATTTTTACATACAGTTGTGAGAAAAACTAAGTGAACCCTTTGGAATTACTAGAATTTTCATATTGATTACTGATAAAATGTGGTCTCATTGTTATCTACGTAAGCCACAATCGTAGACAAACACAATCTAACTAAACTAATAACGCACAAACAGTTTTACCGTTCATGTTTTACTGAGCATATTGAGTAATCATCCACAATGCAGGTAGAAAAAAAAAAGTGAACTTCTGTGTTAATGACTTCTCCAAGAGCTAATTGGCAAAAGGTGTTTTGATTAAGGAGAGGGTATTAGAAGAGTGGGTTTCACAGGCGCTTTGCCTATTAAATAAAGGTCTACAAAGTCTGGTTACTGACAAGTCTGTTCTTCTCAAGAAAGATTGGTTAGTGTGAATTATGCCTCAAAACAAACAACTTTCAGGAGACCTCAGAAAATATGTAACAGAGATGCATGAAGCTGGAAATGGCTAGAAAAGCATAGCTAAAGACCTGGGTGTACATCAGTCTATGGTTAGACAAGGTATCTACTATCAGGTAGATAGATGTGGATCCACCTTGCCAGTTTGGCTTTGGGCTATCTGAGGAGGCAGCACCTGGGGAACCCCAGTTTTTACCCTTGACCCCTCCAAGCAAGATACAACCTTTGCTGTGGTGTCGCCAAGACGTCAATTGCACAGATAGTCTTGGTAGTGTGGCTGCTGATACTGTACTAGCCAAGGAGCAGTACCTGGGGGCATGAACAGGTGTGTATTCAGAAGATTTGCTATGATTGGCAAAAGAGCAATAACTAGGTCAAAGCTGAAGATCAGGCCAGTCAGCAGGCAATAGCGAAAACTGATAAAAAGAGTTGAGGTTAAGGGGCACAGAAGTCAGAGTTGTCAGAAGTCAAACAGGAGTCAGAACTGGAATAGACACAAATGGGGGTTTCTCACAATGGCTAGATGAGACCAATTGCTTGAGTATTCTCCATATGGGAAGGATGCCTGCACACACTGTTCCTTTAAGAAAAGGGGCCGGGCACGCATGCTCACCAGGGAGAATGATCAGTGCAGGATGGGGGGAGAAGAAGTGACTCATAAGTGGATAAAGGGGTATTTTTTCTAAAAAGATTATAAATAGAGATGATCGACCGTGCTCGTTTACAGCAATTACTCGAACGAGTATCGCTTTTTTCGAGTAACTGCCTACTGCCGAAAAGATTCGGGGGGCGCCGGGGGTGAGCGGGGTTGCGGAGGGGAGAGAGAGAGAGAGAAAGCTCCCCCCTGTTTTCCCCCCTGCTACCCCCCGCTCCACCCTGCTGCCCCTGGCGTCCCCCGAATCTTTTCGCCCGAGTAGGCAGTTACTCGAAGAAAGTGATACTTGTTCGAGTAACGATCAATGTAGTTATGTGATGTGCAAGTAAGACCACTTTCACATCTGCACTGGAACCTTCTCTTGGAGTTGCCGTCGCCGATCCTGCACGAAATACCAGAAGAAAAATTGCTGCATCCAATGTCGAACAGCTGAGCGGAAACCAAACCGACCCCATTACAGCCAATGAGGCCCATTCTGCAATGTTCGGTTCCGTCATAAGATAGATCCGTTCTCCCAGAGTATTCCCCTTTCCAACTTCCATAATGGAGCAAGAAAACAGAACCCCGATGCAGATGTACATTCCCATATAGAGATGAGCGAACGTACTCGGTAAGGGCGATTTCGCAATCGAGCACCGCGATTTTCGAGTACTTCACTACTCAGCTGAAAAGTACTCGGGTGCGCTGTGGGGCGGGGGGTTGCAGAGGGGAGTGGGGGGAGCAGCGGGGAACAGGGGGGAGCCCTCTCTCTCTCCCTCTCCCCCCCACTCCCCTCTGCAACCCCCCGCTCACCCACAGCGCACCCGAGTACTTTTCACTCGAGTAGTGAAGTACTCGAAAATCGCGGTGCTCGATTGCGAAATCGCCCTTACCGAGTACGTTCGCTCATCTCTATTCCCATACTATATTTTAGCATAAATATACTAATTTAAAAAATAAACAACTATAGATTTCCAAAAAAAAACCCTTTTTTTCACTAAAAAAAAAAAGATACGTGAAAAAGGAAATAAAAAATAGCCCTATAGGTCACAGAAAAACAATACCGCAAAAAAATTTGGTAGCTGAAGAAAAAAAATAGGGCAGTAAAACCACCACATGGGTAAAATCCCTAAAATGTGTCTGGTCCTTTCAGACCAAAACACCCAGGTCCTAAAGGGGTTAGCTATATTTGAGTCTGTGAAAGCGGTTTGCCAGTACAACACTGAAAGGGGGTGCCATACGTTTTTTCCAGACCCTTGAATAGGACACTGTCTAGTTATGCATTAGCATATCCTTGACATGGGCGGATTTGCTTAGTTACTGACACCGGCGTGTACAGTGTAGGCATATGTGCCACTAGCAGTGTGTTATGTTAACAGGATAGTTTGAGTTTTTCCATCCTCGTATTACCTCATTTTGGCCTTTTTTAGCGTTGCGTTTGTCTGACAGTTGTCTATTAGTTTTGTATTGGGTTACACCAGAATTCTTTCAGACTTGTAGTTGACTCAGATGTAAAGGAGTGCAGGGGATGAGTTTGTTGTATCCAGATAGAAACACATAACTTGGCAAGAAGATGACCCTTCTTGGCTAAGCATCTCCAGAGTTACACAAGGAGGGTCATGTATCAATAGTGCAAAGTGTTTGCTTCCAATCTGATGCTGCAGGTTGAGCTGGAAAACTATAGTCTCCATTTTTGGGGGCGTAGGTCTGACCTAATAACTACATACATGTCTCAATTATACAGTGACCCAGTAGTAGATGGAAAATGACAGTGTGCATTCATAAAATAGTGCCGGCTTTTATGTATCCATTTCATTATCTGTGTTAAGCTAATCAAGTCCCAGCTTGACATGGGTATCGCCTTTCATCTCTCCATCACTAATTGCGCTCCCATCACACATATTTCCATAGACTAATACATTGAAAACTCACAATCTTCTTTTTTTTTTTTTTATTAACATCCCCTTATAATATTAGTAAATCTGGCGTCTTGATTTAATTGGCGACTCTTTGCTTTGAACCCCCCTTCTTAAATCAATTTTTGCCTCTTTCCTTAAGATTTATCCTGTTCCAATGCACATTTTAATAAATACCTAATCCGCTGAGATTAGATTGATTCTTATAACGGGTCTACCCAGGAAATCTATAAATAAGGTGGGTAATTCTCAATCTTGGGCATCTATAAGGCCCATGATAAAATTAGGTCACAGCCCTGGAACCCCGCCATTGATCATTGTGTCAGCTGACAGCGAGATTACAACATGGTCGGGCAGGATGATGAATATTCCTTCCTTGCACCTGCATGCCTGCCTTCAGTGCTAATTCTGATGCCGTGATACGGTGTATTCAGTGTTACATTCACAGCACGACCCTGCGCAATTTATTATCCTCTCCATATAATATTCTCCCCAGCACGTCTCCGTGCAATATAATATTCACTGCCTACAGTAGGGTCCGGTGTAACGCAATATTATGCTCAGGATGTGTTACGCTATGTGCAGCACGGAGCAGATCTCACAAGACCTTAACACAACAAGATCCACATATCCCTTTTCCTCCATAATTTCGCCTTGATTTTCAGGCCGGAAGCTGAGTGACTCCAGGGTTGTATTTCTTGGTGGAGGTTCTCTAGTATTTTAATATTTGGTCATTTTTCATATTGGAAAGTTGATAAGGAACAGGTGGTGAGTTCGAACGACCCAGAGTAACGGGAAAAAATGAGAGCACGGTATATTGTGTTTTCACAGACAATTAATTACTTTTTAAGAGTCTTCCATTCTATCCTCAAAATTTACAGAAAGTTTATGAGTTGTCCTCAAGTTGGCTAAACTTTTATGTAACTATTTCTTGGTTTTCGGTTAGCCATTTTGGCCATCATTACACTGGTGATGTGGTTTGTCATAATGGGTGTCAGGATCGGAAGCTCGCGGGTCCCTCGTGTCCTCACCGCCGATCCTGTCACTTGGGCGGCTGTGGGAGCCCCGGTCCTCGTCACCTTCCCTGGCCGCCGGGCTCCTCCCCGCCGCTGGGTATCTAGGGACACAGCGGGCGTTGCCCCGCGCCGCATCCTCGGTACCATGGCAACCCGGCATGCGTCTCCTTCTCTGCCTCCTGCAGGGCTGGGGGCGGGTTCCACAGTGCTGCTGGGTGCACTCAGCTGCTGTCAGGCTCCCTGTCCCAATCAGCTGCTGGGGCGGGAGCTCTGACAGCATTTAAACCAGCTTGTGCCTGCATACCAGTGCCAGTGTTAGTTTGGTTCTCCTGCTACACCAGTGTACTTCTTGTTGTGACTCCTGACTTTTGACTCCCTACTTTTGGACTTGACGTTGCCTTTTGCCTTACCCTCTTGTACTGCGTACCCTCTCGTTGCCGACCCGGATTGTCTGACTCTCGTTGCTGTTGTTTGTTCCAGTGTCTGTCTGTTTGTTAGTCCCAGTATTCCCCTTCCCTAGTGAGTGTAGGGACCGTCACCCAGTTGTCGCCCTGGGGTTTAGCCCAGGGGGCAAGTACGTAGGGACAGGGGTTGCGGGTTTCTCAGGGACCTCCCGTTTCCCGGACCCCAAGTCCTGACAATTGGTTTCTGGGGTATGGTGGGGATGTGGCACAAAGGATGCTTTGGGTTAGTGGTAAGACACAAGTGGTTGTGGGGGTATACATGTCTAGCACAGAGAATTTTGGAGGATATTGGTGAAGCCCAGCAAAATCTGGGGGCAGAGGCGTAACTTGAAACTTCTGGGTTTCAATGCAAATTCTGTAAAGGAGCCTCCAACTATTATGGTTTATTCATAGTACGGGGCTCCTTTTATTGAGAGGAGAGGCCTTATGGGCCCCCTAAGGCTCCTGGGCCCGGGTGAAACCGCATCCCCTATAGTTACGCCCCTGTCTGGGGGTATAGTGGTCAAGTACAGTAATTTCTGGGTTATTCCAGGGATTCTTTGTGTAGGGATTTTTTAGATGAGCTGGTTATCGTTTGAATGAGTGAAGAGGCGAGCGATGACACTGCTAACTCGTTGGCTCTCATGCAGCCTGTTTAGACAGGCAGATACATCATTGGCTCATTCAAACGAGAATCAGAGTCCTGCAATCTTTCACTTTCACTGTATAAGCGAATGAATGGGAATGGACGAGCGCTATTTAAACTGAATGATAAGTGAATGAGCCAACCATTATTTTTATGCTTGCATGAAATGAACGAAAAGTGAACTATTGTTCATCATTCAGTCGTTGGCTCACATTTAGACCGGATGATTATCGTTCACTCTTGCTTGTTTGAATAATTATTTTGAAGGATTATCATTCTGTCTGGAAGCACCTTAAATGGTCTGGTCTGAAATAGAGAGAAAAGAGATCAGTATACGATACGCCAAGCCCATCAAGTTCTGAAGAACAGAAGACTCTTCCCATATCTTTTATTGAGATCTTGGGTTGTGGGCTAGGATGACAATGACAAATTTCTCAGACCTTCCAGGTATAAAAGACCAAATTTTGCTTTATGTATAAAGTCCGACAAAATAACAGCAGCAGTAATTTGCAGGTTCATTTAGCAGGTCAGACAAACAAAGAGGCAAACAAAATAAACACCTGCCCACCTGGACTCCAACTAAACACAAATGTAGCAAGTTTCCTCGGCTATGCAAGCACAGTGTTTCATGGGTCAGGCTTCCCACAGTCAATCCATATGTCTTCCCGGCACTGAACTGCTTTCACTGCACTAACAAGCTTGCCTGAGGGGGGGGGGATCTGGGTACTGGAGCCGTAGGGAATGACAGCTCTCGCTTCCAACCCACTTGTCATTCCATAGGAATTCAGGCCCAAAAGAGAAACTTATCAAAACACTCAGTGAATTAAGATCACTAGGAAATATGCTTTCCTGGATTTCTTATATCACTCATTTTCAACCTGGGTGGTATATACAACCTCTCTGGTACTTTCTCTTCTACAGGCTTACATATCCTCTCCCACATCTTCTACAAATTACAGCCCAACACAACACCCTGGCCTTCATACTACAGGCTAGTATTTCCCACTGCCAGTCCTCAAGAAACCACAACAGGTCATGTTTTTTGGATGTCCTCAGTGTTGCACAGGTGATGTAATTTTTGTCAGTGCCGCAGACATTGCCACGGGTGTTCTTACAATAGGATACCAGCCAGTTACCAGGCTGGTGTGAACCAAAGCTCAGTCTCAAATCCTGGTGATACAACACTAACAGGTGCCACAAACATCAACGGATGCCAGAAAGCATCATAGTCTATGGGATCTGAGTTTAGATGCCAATGGGCAACAATAATTGCTGCTCTAACACCAGATTAAATTTGGTGTCCTTTGCAGGAGTTCCTTCTAGAGCTATATACAGTATCTGTCAGGGCTCGAACCCACAACCTCCTTGCACTCCAGTTGGTAACTTTCTCCAGGATTTGGACCCTTCCTTTGCTGAAACCTAGCCTTGTTCTCTATTCCTCCTGATCTAGTTCCTACTTCTCTGTCCTGGCTCTGCCCTGCCATTAATTGGGAATCTCTATAGAAGCCTGGCCCTGCCATTTCCTCCTTGGCTTCCATCTGACTACACTTTCCACCTCATCCATTGTACTGCAACTGTGACTACCTGCTGACGACCTCCAGCTTCCTCTTGACTACTCTCTGGTCCCGCATGGCTACTAGATCCGTGGCTCCTATCCAGCACCAATAAGATGTTACAATGTTGCTTCTTTTGTCTATAAGAGCCCTCTAGAACCTTTTTGCCTTTTTTTGTCACTCTTCCACACTCTGCCAACACATGGAACTTTCCTAACAAATGGAAACACTTCTGGGAGATGATTGTGATACAGGGACATCACCAAGGTAGTCCTCAGTTGTTTGGAACCTTTCCACCAAGTTGATGAGCTGTATCCTTAGAGCCTGTATGTCCTAACCAGTGTTCAACTGAAAGGGAGCAGATCTAGTGGTCTATTACCACCTTCTCATGATCTGTGCAAGTGTACAGGAGTCTGGATTCAACTCCTTTCTCATCAGGTTCATGAGACTAAATATCTATGACTTGACAGGCTTGTCGACATTGAACCTCCAGCTATAGACCCTCCTGACATGGACAACAACTGTAACTCCCAAACGGGCAAGAATCTTTGCTTTTAATGTTGCATTTTGGCCGTAGTATGCCTGTTGTGACTTCAGGTAAGGTGCTTGTATATCTGCCAGCTCAGACACCAGGAGCCTTTCTTATTCAGGCCTCTATGTTGTCTTATGGTGTCATCTTCTACAAAGTAATATGCACAGGACTTTCCACAATTCTCTCTGGATGAGCAATAACAGTCCTGTAAGTTAAACTGTTCCATCAACAAACAATTGTCTTTCTGGTGTTGAGCTTGTAACTCTTCTGTTGTACAGCCAATGCATATTTGCATTGCACATTGGCCTGCTCCAGTTACTTAAAGGGATTCCTGCACTAAAAAATGCTATCCTCAAGCTATCCCCAAGATAGGAAATAACTATGATCGGTGGGAGTCCTACTGCTGGGAAACCCACCGATCACAAGAACGGGAAGCCCAAAGGTTCCCAAATGAATGGAATGGTGGTCATGTGTGTGCATTACTGCCCCATTCATCCCAGTGAGACTAATGGAGATTGCTGAGCTCAACTATCTCTGGCAGTCCTACTGAAAGGAATGAAGCGCACGCATGGCCACCATTCCAGACTTTACATTTATGATTATTTCTAAAGAAGCAGATGTAGAAGCTCCAGTTATTTAGAAGACCTTATGGTAGAGCAGTCTGACAGATTCATGTTAAGTCTACCACCTCCTAGTCCAACATGTCTCTCACTCTCTCTTTCTTTCTGAATGGTCTGGCATCCATCAAAAATAATACAAAACCCAATTTCACTCTGGAATTACCAGATGGGCAGAATTATCAAGATCTAGATGTAAAATTAGTGAAGCATCTGTTTAGTGATTGGAAGGATTGGATTGTGTTGCGACTCCTGATGATAGGACATCCGATGCAAGGTCTCCCCAATGTATAAATATATTTTCAGTGCAATGTATGAAGTGACGGGCTCTCAGCTTTGAAATATTCGAGCACCATATGCAACCATTTGTAAATGTAGACTTAGTCGCCTGATCGCCTTGTTAATTACCTCGCCTCCGCAGCCATCTGCAGTTGCACTTGGGGTCACAGTAATCATTTGTGTAATCTTGTGGGCAAACACCATCCATTACGACTTGAACATATGTGTGTTACCTCTACAAGAAAATAATTAAGTTCTGTGTCAATAACATTATTTGTCAAGGTCCTGAACGAGCCAGAGCCACGTTTATTTAACTACTATTAAATTGTAGTTTCACATTCACACTACAGACTGTTTGAGTAAAGCCTGTTTGACTCTCCATGCGTAACATTGACTTATTTCCACTAAACGCCTGAGACGTATTGTCTCTGGGGGGGTGTCAATAAAGACCCTGCCTATTTTAGAAATCAATATTGACTCTACATCAATAAATCTTATGGCTGGATTCCGTCAGAGTAAATGCTCGCTAATTGTTCTGCGCTTGGTAATGATTAGCCGGCCATAATGCTGAATATTCATACATTATTACAGTCATCAAACCACAGGAAGAAGACAGATTTCTCTAGGAAGAAAACAAGCAAAACATTTTCGCCTTTTCTCAGCACCTTGTAACCATTGGAGAGGCGAGATATACAGTACTGTTTACACACTAGAGTGTCCTAAATCTAGGGATTAAATAAAAGTTATTTTTCTCTCCCAATTTTTTATGTAGAAATGATCGATCAAACTACTAACGATGACCTGTCCGTCCGTGCGTGAGTGAGTGGGTTTGTGAGTGACTTAATGCTCTGCCCCTGATCACATGATGGTGATGTCATCAAAGGTCTTTTATCCCCAGTGAGGGAGTTACATGCTCCGCCCCTGATCACATGATGGAGACCTCATCACAGGTCCTGTACATACATGGCTGTTGTCCAGCTAGGTGTTCATTAGTATTCCATAGCAACTGAGGTTGCAGGGGGTTTGTAGTCTGCCTGTAATTTGCACAAGGAGGCAGGACCTTTGAAAATGTCACCATCATGTGATATGGGGCTGAGCATGTAAGTCATTCACTCGGTATGAGCCTCACTGTCATGTGATCAAGGGTGGAGCATGATGGTGATGTCATCACAAGTCGTTCATCTCCACTGCTGTGCTCATTCTAATCCCTGTTGTATGGGATGAGCAATGTATGTAGCAGTGCTGTGTGTGTGTGACGTGCATGTAGCAGAGCTGTGTGTGTGACATGCATGTAGCAGAGCTGTGTGGAGCATTGCGCCACCAGAAACACTGGTACTATAATTTACTAATAACTACTAGTATATTCATAAGCATGAATATGTAGAGCATTAAAGGGATTGTACTAGAATAGCATGTTATCACTTATCCACAGGGATAAATTGCTGATTGGTGGGGTCTTACAGTTGACACACCTGCTGATCACGAGTCCTGTATGCCCCGCCCTCTTCACTGTGGGGAGGAGACTAAATGGAGCACTGGTCATGCAAGTGCACCAGCGCTTCATTCACTTTCAATTGGACTACTGAGTATCCAAGCGGCACCCACTTGGGTATTTCCATCACTACCATTGAAATAAATAGAGCACGACCCTTGCAGTGACAGAAGAGTTGGACACGGTAGGCCCATTCCCCAGATCGGTGGGGGCCTCAATGGTGAGACGCCCAAAGATCAGCAAGTTATGCCTATCCTGTGGATAAGGGATAATTTATATTCTGGTACAACCCCTTTAAAAAGTGTATTCATATTGCCGTGCCAGTGATAATGAAACTTCCAGAATGCAGACAGTGGGCATTGGTGGCTCAGTGGTTAGCATATCTGCATGGATTTTATGTGTTATTCCTGTGTCTGCTTGGGTTTCCTCCAGTATTCTGTTCCTCCCACACTCCAAAAACATAATAAGTGAATTTACAATTTAAGCCCCAATGGGGACAGGGCCCAATGTTAAGTGTTGACAATCTTCGTACAGCGCTGCGGAATACTTATGTGATATCTCTTGTCAATGGTACCCTGTACTGTCTCCAAAGGCAGAAATTACCGAATGTTCCTTGGTCAGTGGTAGATACATCTGACATGTTCTCCTGGAAGATGAAGTGCTGGTTGTGGGCCATAGAAGGTGACACTCCCCCTTTGGTCATTACAAAAGCATCAAGACCCATGGTGGCCCCATTAGATGTCCATGCCTGTTGCTAGGCAGATGTTGAACTTCATTTAAATGGTGCCTAATAAGCTGAGCTCTTATTTTTAATTCTAGAGTCTGATTGACGACTCAGTGTATAGTTAGAGCAGAAACCTCCTGGGGTGTCTGCTGAGTAACGGGAGAGACCAAAAAAGGAACAAATACCCTGTGTGCTATTTTTCACATTTAAAGGGGTTATCCAAGCTTTAAAGGTTGATTGTGTATCCTCAGGATGGGCCATCCATATTTGGACAGTGGTGGTTCCCCCCTCGGGATCCCCAACGATCAGCTGATTGAAGGGAATACAGCGCTTATGCAAATGCTGCAGCCTCTTCAATTTTCGAAGGCTGGATAACCCCTTTTTACCCCACAATGCCAAAAGACGTAAGTTTACATCCTGGCAGAGTGGCACTCAACACAACAGGGCATCAACGGCAGATCCTGCAGTGGGAGACGGCTGCGACTGTAACAGCAGGGATTGACGTGAACATTGATCCCCAATATTAACCCTTTACATGTCAGGATCAATTTACATCATAGCATGTAAAGGGTTCACAGAGGGGTTACCATGACGACTGGACGCCAGACACTCGTGTCCGGGCCTGCCATGGACTGCGATTGTTATTTTGAGCGATAATGCATTGCAGTACAGAAGTACTGCAATGCATTATCATAGCGATCATAGCTTTTATGGTTTAAGTCTCCAATGGGTTCATAAAATTTTTTTAAAAAAGTTTAATTAAAAAAACAAGCCCTCACAGAGCCCTGTGTTATGGAACTTTGATTGGATCGATATATATATATTTTTTATATAAAAAAGGGGTTTTATTGTGCAAAACTAGAAAAACCTAGAAAATACTAATAATTTTGGTATCATTGTAATCGTAGAAGCCTGCAGAGAAAATGCATCATGTCATTTATGCTGCATGATGAACGCTGTAAAAAAAAAACAATGGCAGAACTGATTTTCCCTGCCGTCCAAAAAAAAATTTGTAAAAGTTTTACAATGAATCACCCAAAAATGGTACCAATAAAATCTATAGTTCGCCATCCCTCATACGGCCATGTCGACGGGAAAATAAAAAGTTATGGGTTTTGAAAAGTGAAGATGAAAATCTTTGCATTCTTAAGGGGTTAAAGCGATTGCCCTCTTGCCTCACACAGAAGGGATGGGGTGGGATACCTTCTAGCCTGAGCAGATGCCCAGCTCAGAAGATTGGCACTAAATGCCCTAAATTCTTGATGATTGTCATATTTTTATTACTGCCGTTGGCCCAAATCTAGCATTCTCCATAGACATTTGATCTTTTGCAGATTCCGATAGAACCATGATGTAAAGGACCAACTTCAGGTCATGGGTGAGCGGACTTTATAGCGTGGAGAAGGGATCGTGACTGTGAGCAGCAGTGGCTTCTGTTCATCTATGTGAGCTTTCTCTGCCTGACAGGTTTGGTAACTAATTTTCCACCTGATGAGAAAGTAAAAGTCCCAACCCGACAAAATAATTTACTCCGTGTGTGGAAAGAGTAATCCTTCAATCATCGCTGTTCCTAACCTGTGGCAGCCTAACATGTCAAACAAGAGTATCAGAGCGCCGTATTGTGTGGCTGCGGTAACAAATGAGAGCCGGACTCGGCCATTGTTCCAGCTGCTGACCTGCCAGAACTTGAATGACTAGCCTAGTGTAAGCCTTCCAGTTTTTCTCTGCCTCAGACGGTGTGGCAAAGTGGAATTTATTACTCTGGCCCATTCTACTGTTTTGTTTAACCTCACATCTGGCTATACGAGTCAAAATCTGATTCGATATATGGCATGTAATGGAGCATGATGCCGCCGTCACCCTGTTTTCACAGAAAGAAAAAATATAGGCTAAATCAGAATTTTAACAGCTTAAGACATTATGACTTAGGTTTACGTTCTGATTCGTAATCTTTTTTTAAGTTGAAGGGGTCACAAAATGGTGAACCTTTGTACATTGGTGCAAACCAAAGCCCCATTTACACACACAGATGATCACTCAAAATTCATCAGAAACTCACAGTTTTGAGAGATGACTTTGCATTAGCTACCAATAGGCTAATCAGCCCATTAGTAGCTAACTAGCTTCATTTACATGTATTTAGAGAACAGTGGGTGGTCTGTTCTCTAAATACATCACTATTGTTCTCCATCAGGGCAGCAGATGAAAGAATGTTATCAGCGCTGCCCGTTGAGAACTCAGTGTGCGGTCCGTCTAATCAGGGACGCCAGGTTTTAAGCTGAGCTGAACTCAGCGATGGACGAAAAGTACCTGGTAAGTGCTTGATGGGCACACATTTACAAACAACCATTATTGCTCAAAAGATGGCTTTTGAGTGAATTTTGAGCGATAATCGTTGTGTGTAAAAGGGCCTTAATAGATTTCTGTCTTTAGAGGAATACAAGACAGTGTAGACGGTTTGTGCAAAGAGGAACTTGTTATGATTGATCCCTCATATCACTTGTAGACGCTCATGATGTACCACAATGGACTTGGCCTCTTATTATTTTGAGGAGCGTTTCCCTGGCATCTGAGCGTCTATTGTATTCATTGTTTCCGGCCATATGTAAGTCCTTTGAAGTGAGAGAACTTGAGCCAGCCACTGTTTTCATTAAATTGTCTGCACTGAAATTTATAGTGTTAAAATTGATCTCGTTATGCAAAGTCCATTGTGTAGGATTCCACCGAATGGCACATGTTACGGTGGGGTTTTGTCATGATGGTTGCTTTACTTTACTTTAAAAGGATCATTGATCCATGGAATTATTCCGATTGTCAGTCTTGGAATTGGGATGGGATTTTTTTCCCCTCAAATGAGGTAAATTGGCTTCTACCTCATGTTTTTCTTTTGCCTTCCTCTGGATCAACAGTGTAGGATAATAGGCTGAACTGGATGGACGTATGTCTTTTTTAGCCTCATATACAGGGTGCTCCAGAGGTATGGAGACACATGTATAAGTTGGAAATGGTGGTCGGGAACACCATCCTGTGTGTAAGAGGAAGGAAGAAAATCTTTAAGGGGCAATATCCAACACCATGGTCATTTTGAGAGTTGACATCTGACATATTTTCAAATGTGAAGGGGTGCATGTGACATATGTATTTGATAGAGGAATACAATATGCCTAAATGTGATGTACCTTTATTTCGGCCAAAGTTATTATCAATTTTCTCTTTGTTACAGACACAGGTATGGCTGCGAGATTAACATGTGAGGAGAGAACAGAGATTGTGCTGATCTCCGGGTTACGAAGTATCTGAGTCATTGCAACGGATTTCAATTGTCGGCATGCTAACACACAACCCACCCACCATTGCACAGTTGCCAAATTGCTTGCCAAATTTTGCCGAACAGGATTTGTATTAGACTGGGGTACGGCTGCCCGACTTCCCTTCTGTCGGTCAGGGTGTGGACACCTGGTTTCCCTTCTTGCAGTCGAGCACGGACGCGTGACTTCTCTTCCCATGGTCAGCGTAGAGGCCTGACTTCCCTTCGATGGTCGGGGCGCAGACACCTGGCTCCCCTTTCCTGTGGTCAAGGCGCGGACGCCTGGCTCCCCTTCCGGTGGTCAGGGTGTGGACGCCTGGCTGCCCTTCCGGTGGTCGGGGTGTGGATGCCTGGCTCCCCTTCCGGTGGTTGGGGCGCAGACGCCTGGCTTCCCTTCTAGCAGTGGGTGCGCAGACGCCTGGCTTCCCTTCCAGCGGTCAGGGCGCGGACGCTGGGCTTCCTTTCCGGCGGTTAGGGCCCGGATGCCTGGCTCCCCTTCAGGCAGTTGGGTCGTGGACGCCTGAATCCATGTCTCATTTGGTTTGTATATGCAGTCATCTGTGTGTTGGATACCTATTGGGTTTAGCTGACATCTGTCTGGTTCTGTCCTCTTTCCTACTTTCCATCCAGGTACCAGATGCAGGGCTGCTCTTTCTCTGCTTGTAAGCAGGATCTGCTCCCCCAAGAGTTGCTGGTGATAACTTTCCCTTTTATGTTTGCCGGTGTGGTCCTTCTTGGACCATTATGTCTTGGTGTGAACCCTTTCTTAGTTTGTTTGTGTAGGCCAGGTGCATAAGCCCTGCATGAATGTAACAGTTATGATCTTCCCTAATCCCCATAGGGGTCATCCTACTTCCCGGACTCGGAGCACACGATAAACGTACTACATCATTTTTACATTGCTGTCGTCCAGCATGACTGCTGCTCTTCACTTTATAATAACAGCTATAAAAGTAGCATTGAAAAACTGACTGTTCCAATAACATCTGAACTGTCACATTCTTTGTCCAGACACTTAATAAATAGGGATCTTGATTTATGAGCCATCTCTGGGACTATTTCTTCTGTAATGCTGAGTTTGATGGCTATATGTGGAACCTGTTATTTAATGAACTTCAGTCTTGGCAGCAGGTTATACCTGATAAATTATTTACAAATTTTATTTCTTGACCTTTTTTTTCTTATTTTCACCCCTTAATAATTTATTCCTCTGGAACACGCTAAACTGTACTTACCATGTTACTACAGTTCGGCACGACCGTGCATTCTGATTGTCTCAGGCCTTGGCTGTTTGATTTTATATTTATGATGCTTGACTGCGTTCCAAGCTGCTTTGCCGGCTCTAACGGAATATAATGTGCTATCATAAAATACAGTATCAAAGACTAACACTTTAAAATCACATATGGCTGTCAGGAGAGTGCAGGCAGTCTGAGAGTTCTACCAGACACTATGTGGAATATATTATGGGCCCCAGCCAGCGGTCACCAGTAGTGGACACTATGTGTTGTGCAGCTGCACAGGTTATATAATGTAGTGATGACCATCGCAAGCACTTGGCTGCACTTGAGCTTTGCCTGGCCAATACCAATGTGGTCAGATAGAAGCTCAACTACCCACAAAAACATAGATCCCATGTTTCCAGACCCGCAGAGGTTTCTGCTTCTTCATCTAGTACAGAGGTCCCCAACCTCTTGCACTTTAGGAGCCAAATTCAGCTTTGTGCAATGGCCGAGAGCCACATATTTAACTCAGATGTGGAGAAGCCTGCACAGCCAGAGATCGCTCTACTGCTCTGCTACATTGTATCTTAATGCAAGTGAATTCAAAGAACCTGATGGATTTCAGTTCCATTGCAACTTGCATTCTGATACAATGTAGCAGGGCCGTAGCGTGATATTTGCTTTGGCATGTGTGTTGCTGCCAAAGTCATGTGTAGCTCAAAGCCTAAATGTTGATAAACAATAAATGATGATTTTGTAAACATTTGCTGATAAATATTTCACTGTGAAGTTTCCTGCCACGGATCTAGAAGAACAGGCAGAAGGAAAAATTCAACATACTATATATATATGTCTATATCTCCCTTCTGGACCTCACCAGGTTGATATGCATTGTCCTATAAGCGATTTCATTTTCGCTACACTCAAACATGTAGTGGCCCTGACTAATGACATTACATACTTGCTGCACACCACCAGTCACCACGCACTATCTTGGCTTGTATGCCTGCGCAATACGTGCCAAGGTAGAACATGCTGCCATCTTTAATGTGTGCGTATATCATGCAAATATGTGTGAGCGGCAACATGGGGGCCTATGGCAGATTGGTAGATGGTATTACGTGCACATAGCCCAAGGGTGGAATATGCTGTCACCCTACATTCATGTGAAGGAGCTCTAATAAGAGTTTATTGTACTCTGGAGAAATGGGGTAGGATAATTATATGTTTTAAGGGTTTTTACATATTCTGATGATTTAATATCCTCTTTGTATGGGCTAAATTGATGGCTATGTTGGAATTGGTGACTGATGGACCAAGGAGGTTAGATCAGAGGGACAGAGTAGCCCCTGTGACTTACCATTATTCAGCATCTGCATGGCCACTAAGGTCTATGCTACCCGAGGACCCCAGAAGTCTATTAAACCCCTGTTTAGTTGTAGAAGCTTCAGACAAGAGAACACATCAGGTGTAGCAACAAGTGCAGACAGATGATTAAAGGAAAGTGACCTACAGTCTTAGGCCTCCATCACACGGGCATTGCTGAAAGCACTGTGATTTAAATCACGGCACTTTGCCACGTTTTACTTTCGTTTTCGGCCGCTGGCTTTTAGCACTCCTCATCATTGATAAGGAATGCTAAACACTTAAAAATAGGACAGACACCGCTCGAAAATCGCTGCAATCGAGCTGCTGTGTGAGAGGCTCTATTGAAAATGATGGGAGCCACTGACAGCGTTTAAAAAAAACGTCTGTATGAGGGAGGCCTTATTCCTACGTCTAGGAAGGGAGCAAAGTGCCAGATACAAGGTTGTAAGAGTCTTCCCATGGCCCCAATGAAAAACTTGGATAAGAAGTTTATGTAGAAACGACAGGAATTTTATGTAGAAACAACGGTATCTCCAGTCGCCATCTCCTGAGCTGGATATATGGAAGTAGACTGTATTACATGTCATCCGGTCTACCACCTGAAGAAACAAAAAAAACATGAGTTTTGCTGTTAACACCTTCCTGACTGATGGTGTTGTGGTATAGTCTACCGACCTGCACCGCACTACACCACAACACCGTCCACAGGAGCGGAGGACGGCGCATTCCGTCCAGTGCCCCGTCATATCATTATGGTGCAGCCTGGTGGGGGTTATACACTGCAGCCCCCGTGACACCAGCCTCCTACCCTGGTTCACCACAAATGTAATTCTGATTTCAGGATGATCCATTGTCATCTCTCACAAGCTGCGCAGGTAGATTGCATTTTCATGGAAAGCAGGTGAGCCTGTGCAATCAGCCACAATCAGGAGTTGAGGAAACATTGTCTTTTCCGTCAGCTCTAGTTCTTGCAAAATCTGAGAACCAGCTGATGTTAAGATTAGTGTTGCTTGTCTCGATCGGCCGAGATTTTTACCAAACTGGATCGGGTAAAAATACCTGCTGCACAGGTCAACATGCAGCCATTCAGCAGTCAGGGCACCTTGATGATGTCACCAAATGTGTCCTCCATTTTGCATATGGGTAGCAGTTTCATTGGACGCCTGCCTCACATGATCTAATGGCTCCCACTGAAGCAACAGCTCAATGTTCTGCAGGAGGTAAGGCGAGCCCGCTGCCATTCATTAGAAGTGGTTCTGCCCAAGCATTATGTCCACAGCACACAGAAGAGGTCATAGAGTTGATGGCACAGCATGCCCCATGTGCCACCACATCCTCTTCCTCCCAGTCGCAGGCACACAGCAGTCAGTTTGCACCAGTCGGCCATGAGCATCCCCCCACTACTTCACCCTGTGCCAAATCCCCTCTGAAGCGGTCTTCATGGATCAGTCTGAGGAGCTGCTTGATCATTCAGTGTCATGGATGTCAGCCGGGCAGTCCAAACAACCAGAGGGAGAAGACCGAGACATTGTATGCACTGATGCCCAACCACTTTTTCCTCCAAAGAGGTAGATGTGGGTGGGTCAGTATGTGCGGTCAGCCCTCCACAAGTAATGTATACCGAGTGGCAGGGGCAGATTGGGAAGCATATATTTATATTTCACAAGACTTCTGCTCGATTCACAACCTGAATGGTTTTTTGGGTTGGCTGATTCACAATTTCAGCAACCTGATTGGTTGTTTGGGTTGGCTGATTCACAGTGATTGGTTGTTTGGGTTGGCTGATTCACCAAATAACCAATCAGGTTGTGAATCGAGCAGAACTGCTGTGGAATATAAATATATGCGATTGGGAACCCAAAGTGGCCCCATGTTGTGGGTGGGCCCAAAGCAGCTGCAAGTAGGGCAAACACAAGAAGGCAAGGGTCAGAAATGACATTAACCCTTTGCAATCCATTTATTTTTTTCTCATCCATTCTCCCCAGCTCCTAATAAATTGGAGCTGGGAGAATGGATGAGAAAAAATAAATTCTCCCTTCACCTTCCTGATCTGAGTTCAGGAGGGTGCTGGCAGTCACGTCATCATCGGGGGAATGCAGAAGTAATACTTCCACATTCTCCCTTCAGCCTACCGCCTCGGTAATCATGTGACAGCTGAGGTCAGGTGGCACCCGGCGGTCACATGATTGCCGGGCGGAATGTGGAAGTAACACTTCTGCATTCCCTCTTCATCCTCTTAGCTTGGCGATCATGTGATAGCTGAGGTCAGGTGACAGCTAGCTGGCGGTCACATGATCGCCAGGCGGAATTTCTATGTATTACATAGCGCTAATTGAGCACTATGTAATGTGTAAAGGAGAAGGCAGAATGGGTTAAAAACACTTTCTGCCTTCTCCTTGGGGTCCTCGATGAGGATCAGTGCAGGAGTGCATCTGCATCCGATGTGTCTGACGATCAGGTGTAGATGCACTCCTGCACTGCAGTGGCGGGCCTGTCCCAACATCGGAGCTGTGGAGGAAAATGATGATGTCGAGGCAGGCCCGACATTGGATTGGAAAGGGTTAATATGCCACATATTTTAACCTATTAAGCCTTCATAACATAAGTGAACATCATAGACTGGCTTGCCTCTATGATGGACATTTTTGTTATGAGTCCTGTTGTGGTGAGCGCTGGGGTGATACCGCAGGCTAGCTGGGTGTTGAAGTTCTGTGTCACGTGGCAGGGTGGTCCTGCTAACCTGAGGTCCCCGGGTCCCACTCTACCCTTTTGTCAATGTAGTTGTTTCATTGATGCAGAGTGCAGGAAAGAGACTTCTGGCGCTAGGATTCTGGGAAACAACTTTAAGAACTTTCCTGACCCTTCTGATGTGGCTGTAACGCAGCTCTGCGGCTCAGGGCAGACCACCACCACCAGTGTCAGGGGAAGTCTAACATAGAGTAAAATGTGCAGCGATGCATAATAGCACTCCATTCACAGTGCAATCATGTCATCCTCTCGCATGCGTATATATGTATACTCTCATAGGGTTAGGAATGGAGTTATCTCCGATCCCAGTAGGATGCCGACTGTATATTGCTGATGAGTAAATGTACAGTACGGTGTGTCAATGCATTGCTGCCCATGCTGTACATTTGCAATGGTGAGAAATAGCGCTAATTCGGTGATATTAGTAGTAAAGCAAAGTTCAGACTAGCATACCAGAGGAGTTTCCAATGGGCCCATTTTCATTACGTTAAAGGGGTTAGCTAGTTGTAAACTATTAATTATCTATTCTTAGGATAGGTCATCAATAGTAAATCGGTGGGGGTCTGTCGCCAGGGTCTGCCACTGATCAGCTGTTCATTGAACCAATGACCTCTTGCACTGTGCTGACTTTTGCAGGAAAAGGCAGCTCCGTTCCAGCTGCAATGATCTGGCTTGGTTTTGCAGTCCAAGTACGCATTTATTTTAATGGGAACTTAGCCTGCACTACCAAGCCTGGCCACTGCAGTAGGGAACAGAGCTGTCTGCTTCCTGCAAAAATCAGCTCAGTGCACAAACACACTGGCCCGGATAACAGCTGATCAGTGGAGGTCCCTGTCAATGTCCCGGAGGAGAGACAGTCAATAGTTTACAACTGGACAACCCGTTTTAATACATGATGATTGTAGCCCTCTGTAAATATACAGAACAGTATCTCCATTAACAAAAGTTTGTTTTTCGCATCTACAGTGCACTTTGGTGTTTAGGAACTTCTTTGGATCTACTTTTCTAGCTCTACTACAAGTAAATGTAGGTTTAATCTCTCCAGATGTTCCTCTTTTCCTGTCTTCAAAACCTGACAGATTGTAACTTCCTCACTTAGTTGGCCTTTCGGAAAGTGACTGGACTTCCTACTAATGCGGTTTTACGCGGTTCACTTCCAGGTCTCTTAACCTCGCTGGTAATTGTGCTCTAGCTAATTGCATTGCTGCTGGTCTTTGTATCCAGGGATGACAGCCAGTTGTTATGTCAGGGTGTGTTCACACGGCGAGGTTCAAGCGTGAGCGCCATCCGATAGCGATATGTACGGACCTTGTGCGTGCTAATAACACACTGACTTCAATGTGTTTATTCACATGATGGACTTTTCTCCGTCAGCAATGCCCCGAGATTGTAAAATCACTGCATGCTGATTCCTTGTAAGGAATCGCTCGTTGTGTCCTATGGGATCTTCTCGCATCCAATGTGATTTTTGAAAAGTAATGGACGCCCTTGCGATCTTTTTCATGCATGTTCAGATCGCCGGTACATAGATGTGTTTAATAAGAAAAACGCATTGTGTTCGCATCCAGAACCACAATTTTACAAGCGTGATATCCGTCAGAGTTTCTCGGACCGCTGTCGCACTCGCCCCTGTGAATGCCCGTCTGTCACACGGCCGTAGGCGTTTTTACGTGTGCCCGCCGGTGCCTGCTCTCCTGTCACTGTGGGGGTTCCTTCTCCCTCCACATTGACGTCACTCTAAATGGAGCGCTGGCCGAGCATGCACAGTCAATGCTCCATTCATGTCAATGCAAGTGACAGAAATACCCTAGTGGGTTTCGCTCAGGTACTCGGCAGTCCCATTGAAAGTGAATGGAGCACTGGTGTGCTTACATGAGCTCCATGTAGTCTCCTCCTCACTGCGGAGGGTAACCATGCAGTGAGGAGGACAGGAGTCATGTGACCCCTGTTCTTGAGATTGGCAGGGGTCTCTATGGTGAGACCCCCAACAATCAAGAAGTTATCCTCTATCCACAGGATAGGGGATAACTTGATATTCTGGCACAATCCCTTTAAGGTAAGCCATCAATATTATAGCTCCTGAAAATCCCTTTAATAGTAAAGGAAACCTGTAACACTGAAATGCAGTTGGATTTGCAGGTATCATGTTATAGAGCTTTATGGGGAAAGATTCAGTAGAACTTGTAATTTATATCTCTGCACATCCTGAGTTTAAAGGTCCAGTAGGCGGTCCTGTGTCCTGTGCACAGAGGAAGAGCTGTCAATCACTGATAGCTCCGCCCACTGGACTGTTCGGCTCAGAATGAGCAGAGATATAAATGAATATAGTACAAGTTCTATTCAATCTTTCCCCATAAAACTATATATCAATCTGCTCGGCTCCTCCTGCTCTATAACATAATGCCTGCAGTTTGGACAGTGTGTTCCAGCTGACAGTCTCCCTTTAAGACTTCTATGAAGTATTACTTAAGACCACTCCTGCTCTGTTAGATATATCAACGGTTGCATAGAAGCTGACAACTCTGTGTACTTTTTGATCCAGGTTGTCAGCCATGACATTGCTTTATTATTTTTAATGGGGGCTACAGTGACTCTCCTTCATTCATAGAGAATGAATAACACAAACTATCCGGCAGTCTTCATCCTGGAATGTCACAATGCGCTCCATCCATGCACACGGCACTCCTTCTCCTGCTCTCCTGAGGCTTCAGCTTAGCTGGTTTACTAAACTAAGCACCTGTCAGTAGCCGGCTAGCAGGCGATCGTGTTACTCCGTTCCGGGTCCCTTGTGACTTTGTTATACCTTAGCAACGTGTCCTGCGCTGGTTGTTATTCTAGGGTCTAAAATACAGAAAATTAACCCAGACAGCTGCGGTCTTGGAAGAAAAAAGAGAATCCTAATAATAATCCCACACGTTTTCTGTGGCCGAGGACCACCTTGAGAACGTCACCTGAGGAATACAAAATCTCATTTCCTCTGCCCGGGGGCGGGAAGGTTGACCGTGTCAGGTAGGCTCCGTGTTGGGTCTTCAGATGACGAGGCTATACCAGGAAGTTTAGATGTGCCTCACATTGTCAAAATTCTTTTGGGATCCTATGATTTTTCCATAGAATTTTTTACAATGTGGAAGATTTAATTTAAGGTAATTTTTATTTATTACCCCCCAGCAAGCTGGGTTCTCATTTTACCGACCTCGGAAGGATGGAAGGCTGAGTCAACCTTGAACCGGCTACCTGAACCAAGCGGGGATTGAACTCACAACCTTCATGTAAAACATTATGGGGCAGATTCACTATTCAAAAGTCAAAAAGTGCACCAGAAAACTTTCTTACTTTGCGCCACGTTTACTATGTGTTTTTGGACACTTTCAGACACTTTTTATGACTTGTCTGAAAAAGAAGCATGGATTCGTTAAAAGAAGTGTGGTCTAAGTAGCGCCAAAAATTTTGCCAAATTATGGCACAATTTTTGGTGTAAACTAAACCTACTAATAGATGATATAAACGTAGACTAGACAGTTTTAAAATTTGACAGATTTGCCGTCCAGCTGTGAAGAATCTGATGCGTTTTTAGACTGTCCATCTTGGGGCTTCTTCACACAAATACGTTTGCACAATAATGTACAAAGCGCCCATGATTTTCTTGCTGGTGTGAATGTTTTAAGAGTTCTGTCGCTTTAAGAAAGAGTTTGATACCAGCTTATTATGTAACATTAAACATTCACGGACCTTCCTATGGAAAGCAATTACAGCTTATTATGCAAAGGCTCAGTAAAGATATATCTTTTGTAAAACTGTGCCTCTGCCTCTGTCTGTCATCGCCATGCCATCCCGAACTTGGCTGCTACCCACCAGTCAATATACATATATAGGGAAATATGTAGAAGATGCAGAAGACGAGTGGTGCTTCATTTTTTAAATAAACCCTATTAAAAATGATTGGCAGCTCAAAACACATGCATTTAAGTGAAAACACTGCCTCACAAAGATGATCATAGCCTCCATTGCCTTCATAGCTTCCATAGCCTTCATAGTCTCCATAGCCTACATTGCTTCCATAGCCTCCATTGCCTTCATGTCCTCCATAGCCTACATTGCTTCCATTGCCTTCATAGCCTCCACTGCCATCATAGTCTCCATAGCCTCCGTAGGCTCCACAGCCTTCATAGCCTCAAAAGGCTTCCTAGCCTCCATAGCCTTCATAGTCTCCATAGCTTCCATAGCCTTATAGCCTCCGTAGGCTCATAGCCTTCATAGCCTCTATTGCCTTCATAGCTTCCATAGGCTTCATAGCCTCCATAGTCTCCATAGCTGTGGTGCTGTTAGGGGAGGTGACAGGGACAAGTGTCCAGGACAGCATGCACACAAGAACCTGAAGAGTCAAATTTTTGTGTCCTGCGCAATCTTCACCGGGTGACACTGCGGGATTGTGGGAGCGGGTGAATATAAAAAATACAACCCCAAGTGATCGACTGGTGAGAGAAAGGTGCTAAATCAGTAAGGTAAGTTTATGGATAAGTTTGTTACTTTACTATTTTTTTCCCCATAAAACCCGTTTTCTACATCCTGGAATTCCTCTTTGATTCTGAGAATGATTACGATGTCCACTATGTGCGAGTCAAGCATGTTTTATATGTGCATACATAGAGCATGTGTGTTATATATGGACTCAGGTATCCACTCACATCCATCACATTCACTACCATGAGAACAATGGAGGAGTTCTGTGCAGATGCTGCTGGCCAGATATGGGAAAGAGTTTTATAGCAGCGATGGCTTCCAGATGTCCCTCGCCGTGGTCGCGTTCGCACACTCTGATTGGTACAACAAATACGGTAATGTCTTATTTATTTGTGTTTTACAAACTCTGGCTCTACCTAAATAGCCATAGATGATGAGAAGCCCCCAGGACCCCTCCGGTTATAAGTAGCCCCTTCCAGCTCTGTGTGTCTGGTCCTTCTTATTTGGTGATTATGCAGATCTATCCAGTCCATTATTTAGTAGTTTAGATAAGGCGTATGCAGAAGTTTTAGTTTACAGTTTTTAAAAGTTTTAACCCTTCATGTCATGTAGAAGCGTAATGGTTTTTTTATGGATCCGACAGATAAATGATGGCATGCCCCACTTGAATCTGTATGTATGGAGGTATGGTTCCAGGGAAGTACATATAGAATGCTACGGAGTCTTGCGTCAATACATGAAAAATTTTCACTTTCCGGGCTCAGTCACACGGGCGCCGATCCGCCCATGCTTTTGCCTGATACGACCGCTGCACTGCAGGTGCAGACAACTCTCCGCATTGGCTGTCAGAAAGAACACATGGCCAGCAATGGAGCTGATCATGCAGAGAGTCGTCTGGACGCAGTGCGGCCACCTTATCGGGCAGAAACACGGGTGGATCGGCGCCTATGTGACTGAGCCTTCCATGATACAGACTATAAGGACATGAACCTGCTGTGTGCATGGGACTTTAGAGAAGGAACTCACATTAAAGGGGTTTTTAAGTGAAATACCATTGATGACCTGTCCTCGGGATAGGTCATCAATAGTTGACATGCCAGTATCCGTCGATCAGGACCCCGACCGATCAGCTGAGCCATACATGCTATCAGAGCCGCAATAACACAGTCTCCACACCGGCCTCCGTGTAGTGGCCGGCTCTTGTAATCAAGGGGAGCCGTGCCTGCAGTTACAAGCGCCGGCCACTACATGAGAGGTCGGCACGGTGGCTTCTGCTCCAAATACACAGAGGCTGGAGCAGAAGCCTCTGCGTATACCCATTTATAGTGGCCGGCACTTGTAACTGGAGGCATGGCTCCCACTGATTTCCATGAGAGCCGTGCCTGCAGTTACAAGCGCCGGCCACTACACAAATATTGGCGCAGAGGCTTCCGCTCCAGCCTCTGTGTATTTGCGGGGCTGACAGCATGCGCCCGCTCAGCTTGTGGTCCTGAGTGACAGATCCCAGCCGATCAACTATTGATGACCAATCCTGAGGATAGATCATCAATAGTATTTCCCTGGAAAACCCTTTTAAGTGCAAAAACTCTGTGATAGTGTGCGCTAGTTTGAAAAAAAGGCGTGAAGATAGGTCATGCCCAAGACCTAAGGGCTTCAATAGACGAACGTATGCGCAAATACACTCACCGCAATGCAGCGTATCTGCGCATGGGGCAATAATCAGGCTGTTGCGCACGTCTGTGCATAGTACAGTAGTTTTTGCACTCCCATGGCCAGTTCCCCCGTGTGTGTGATGCTCCCTTTCCATGGAGTTGATTGGATATTTAAAGCCTATTAAGGGCCAGCCGTCTTCTTTTCCTGCGTTGTCTGCCAGGTCACACCCTTCCTTCCTATTTTGAACCTGCCATAGACGTCTATAGAAGCGTACTGAGTAAAACACAGAAAGATAGGGCAGGTCCTATCTGTTCTTGGACACAGGAATTGCGCAAGAAACATGCTCATTAAAATGATTGCAGCAGAACACTCATTGAAATCAATGGGTTCTGTTCACAACCGCACACAACGAGCTGCTCGACGCACACGGAGGCCCAGAAGAGGAGGTGGCCTGACTGTGAGTAAATATAACAGACCTCGAGGACAGATCAGGAAAAATAACCTGAAATTCCAAGGTATCCTGGAATCCGTGTTACCGGTTGACATCCCCCTCTACCTACGTAAGATGTTACAAACGTTCCTCCCAGATCTACCCCCCTTGGAATACTCTATCGATAGAGCCCATTGGATTCCAAAGGCCCGCTCTGTTCCCGAAGAGGCCCTGAGGGATATCCTAGCTCGGATTCATTTCTACAAAACCAAAGGGAAGCTTCTTCAGTGGGGAGACGAAGAGGATCCCTGCCAGCCCCCTACGAAAATATCCTGATGTTCCCAGACCTCTCCGCAGCAACACTGCAGGCGTGCAGACAATTCTGGGCAGTCACAGCAGAACTCCAGAGAGCAAATGTCACTTACAAGTGGGTCTTCCACACTAAACTCCTGATCGCCAGAAGCGGAACAGTGCATGCCACTTTTTCAGTGGAAGAAGGCATGTCTCTCTTGGAATCTGGGGATATCCTGATGGCCCAAGAGAACCTTGCATGTCTAAGATGGTCAACTGCGGGCAAGCAGGGTCGCCACGCTTAATTCAGCTTCTCCCAAAAATGAGGTCATCTGTGATAATATCTATCTGTTCCCTCTTTTTCTCTACTACAGTAATTTTAGAGCTATTTTCTGATGGTTTGACATGCTTTCCCCCCTAATACCTATTCACCCAAGCCCAGTAGGCTCTGGGTGATGAACACCATTTTGTGGCTTTTTAGCCTTGCAGTTATAGTCATGTTTTTTTTATTGTTTCAGTTATAGATACAAGAGGCCTTTCCTTTTTTACAGATGGCTCACTCGCCCGATGGACCATGGTGGCATCTCAGCATCTACACTACCCATGAATCATGCCTGTTTCCATTTCATCACTAAATGTTAAGGGACTATAAACGTAGTTTGTTCTGGCGAGAGGCCCTTAGACTCCAGACTTTTTGCGCAGGAAACGCACTTCCTGAAAGACAGACACCCCAAGTGTACGCACCCCAAATTTCCAAATCTATTCCTAGCCTCGAATCCAGAAAGAAAGAAAGGAGGAGTTCTGATAGCTACAAGTCACTCAGTAGCTTTTTCCCAATGAAATCTATGCTTGGATCCAATGGGACGTTTCATGATCTTGGTCTGCGAGATAAACACTGCCATTTCTGCATTAGCAAATGTCTATTACCCTCCTAAACGACAAGCCAGATTCTTTACACACATTTTGAAAGAAATAGCTAAAATCCACAAGGGTACATTGGTCATCAGAGGTGACTTTAACTCCGTCATGGACCCAATCCTAGACTCTACCACTAATTCCAAAATGCGGTCACCTATTGCTCCGATCCTACACAGAGAGGAGTTGTATGATGCATAGAGATGCCTTCATGGTTCAGAAAGGGACCGAGCTCTCCTTTCCCTACCCCACTCTTCTTACTCCAGGATTGATATGTTGTTACTGTTGAGTTGGGGGTTGGCAGGGGTCATCCGGACCGAGATCGAAACTATCACATGGTCAGACCATGCCCCTATATCCCTGACGCTTCAGGAGAAATGTAACAATTCTCCATCCTTCCCATGGAGACTTAACGAGAACATTCTTAGTCATCCCGAATATTACATCCATGGGTTCTATTCGTCACGTTTTGTAGGCGTGATTTTCATGCGGGCAATAATGAAATGGCTCCTTAAGAAAAGCTATAAACTCCAGGGTTGTGAACCCCTCACAACAGTGCAGTCCAGAGGTTCTGGAGACTCCAGGGCTGTGAGGATATCAGAGCAGTGCTGTACAGAGCACCAAGATAGCTTGAGAAGATTACAGCCACCACCAGTACTGAAACTGATGGTTTACAGGAAATGTGCCTTTATCTCTGTATGTTGTTAAATGCAAGTAAACTTAAGTTTTAACTTTTCCTCTCCTGACTCTCTGGACTTATTTGGGGGTAACAGACTACACCAACACCATCTACACAAGGAAGTGGAGACCATCCTCAGGGCACATCACCATCATCACCTCATACAATTGTAACCACTGCAGAACTGTTTTGGGGAGCGTCACTGTATTCAGCCACCATGGAGGCTACCATGACACTATACAGCCCCTCACCCATCATCCCTATCACCATATAGTTACAACAAGAACAGCAGCTCTGGAGCACAAGCTGCTTCTTTGATGGGTGAAATACTGTGCAGGTTGTGAAGTCACAGATTCAAGTCTAGTGGAATCAATGAAATCGGGAACTCATTGGAGGACCTGGTTCTGACTCTATGTTGGATATGTGATTTAGATAAATTCCCAACCCTAAAAACAAATGTGCTTCTAAAAAACGCAAATGTTGGTATAATTAGATTGTGAGCTCTGCTTAGTTTATAGCTTTAATCTGCTCTATTCACTGAGTAATTCCCCTTGTTAATTCCTTTTCATGAACGGTTATACCCAAGAGCATTCTTAGAAATGCAGCATAAACAGCGTGTTATCTCTAGTGGATGGTGTGTTTGTGCTAATTGCTATCAGTTAATGCCCAGATCCAGCCCTTGAGCAAAAGGTTTGGTGAATGGGCACATTCATAGGCATGTCAATTGGACAGACTGATCCACTTATTGACACTTGTGTTTCAGAGGTGATATCCTCAACACCTGGAAAGTTCTATATGGGCACTGGTAGTGTCTTTGCTAGGAATCCTACCTCAATTGAAATTCTGAATTTCTCTGACTTGTAGGAAGATATTGTAAGCTATGACAATACCATATCTTAATCATCTTAAAGGGGTATTCCGATGTCGGGTTCTCATAGTCAAGATCAGAACCCACTGCTATAGTTTCTGGCTACCTCGTCAGTACCTACAAGAATAGACTAGAGGCTCATTTTAGCGCTGTTGGCGTAGATCCCATTGAAGTGAATGGGAGCTATGGTAACAGCATAGCGTGCTACACTGTTTCGATAACTTGGGGAGACACGGCAACAATGTAACGTACTGTGCTATGCTGTTTCCGTTGTTCTCATTCACTTCTACACAAGCTATGTTTCCGACCACTGGTGAAGAGCCGAGATGGGAATACTCCTTTAATGCTTGTTCACTTTGAATATTTGAGGCTGGATTGTCCTACTTTTGAATTCAATTTGCATCCATGCCCCTTGCGTGGATTTCAATCTGTTTTAGGCTGGGCTCACACAGGTGGATTCCAATTGTGGAATCCACGATCGGCGTCAACGTGGAGGATCCACGGCAAAAAAGCTCACATTCACGGATACGAATTTCGTATTCCGCAAGCAGAGGAAATTTTGCGGCATGCTCTATTTTGCCACAGATTCCACACGGCTGGCCTACACTGAAGTTAATGGAGGCCACCCAACCCGCAGCCCATAAGCTATTAACATTGTGCATGGGCCGCGAGTACCAGCATCCTAACTAAGCGACTTTACTACAATTGACCAATGGCAAGCCGCCACAGTCATACACAATACAAGAAAATAAAGTACACTGGGTCGCCGGCAGGGCTCACAGCATGCGGAATCCTGTCTGCCTGTGTGAGCCCAGCCTTAGAAGAGCTTAATTTTCAATTACTGCTGCAAGGTGGAGGAGAATTCTGACAGCGAAATTTGAAGGGTTTATAGCTCCGATGAGCAGCACGGCTTATCGGAGCTGTTGTAGGCGGGTGTCGGCTGTAAGAAACAGATGAACAGTCTTGTCACCAGAGGTCCTAAAAGTGGTTCCCCCCTTAGTCTATAAAAAGGCTCCTTGTGTGTAGTGACCTCTTCTTCCGCTTGTGTAGAGCTTGTTGACCACTAGACACCTCTACGACGCAGAGAAGAGATTTCACCCCGTTACCAGAGTCTGAGAGGGGTACGTTATAGGGATGTGAGAAGCTGGATGGTCGCATCGATGAATTGTCTCCCACGTGGGCCGTTCTGACCAGACTGTTAGGAGGTGTTGGGACCAGTGGATGTATAAGGGCACATACACAAGGCAACCGGACTCAGGACGCCTTCGACAGACCACCAGTAGAGAGGATCATCTGATCATCCAACAAGCTCAAGCACAATTAATGATCCTTTTGCTCTGAAGTTGTAATCACTTACTTATATCAACGTTACAATCACAGATAAAGTTTTACTCGATTCAATCTTAGGGGGGGGGGGGATTGTTTTTGGCAATGAGTGCCATGTATATAGTGCAAGGTGAAGTCAAGTTCATGACGTGATCCAATGGCCACAGTTTATATAGTGGAGCGATTCAGCAGCGAAGACCCATGGTGATAAAAACTTCTTGTAGGAAACAGAAGAACTGACCTTCAGCTGGAGCCTCGTCACCTCTAAACAAGACCAGTACTTGTGTATAGTAACTGCATCAAGAATTTACCAAGTTTCTGGCGGGAACCTTATTGCCAAGTGCCCTGTTTATTTTGTTTCCTAGCAAACTTTGAATGCAGCTGTTTGTAAAAGTGTGTCCTTGCTTCTGCAGCGTGCCGATGGCTTGCATCCTTGAATTGAGTTGGGGGAATAGATAAGGCCAACTGTGTCTGCAAACTGACTTATTAAACAGCCAGGCAGGAATTTGGTTTAATCATGTGGCTTTCCTTAGATAAACTGTTTTTCCAAGGCCATTACAGACACTGATACGTTATCACAACAAATAGATTTGCCCCTCGGAACAGTGAAACTCTTTAATGCCGAGTAATCTTCGCAAGCGGCGGAGGTAACCCTAAACTGACTGCATTATAATCGGCAAATATACATCCTCATTCCAGGCTACAGTTTTTATTTTTAAAGCAAATTATTTTCCCAAATGTGATACTTGGAATGTTGCATTCTGGTCTTAGACCTGGCTTGTCTTACGGGCGCTGGACAAGTTCATTGAGACATACAGCTATTCGTATTATATGACTTTGAGTGGGGGTAAATGCAATCAGACGTAGATTTTATCTGGATTCAGGCATAACTGCATAAAAATTCCAACTTTTACAAGTGAGAGAAATATTTTAGGTGGACTTATGGGAAACTGTGAACAAAGTTTCAGAGTTTGTTGGGGTACTAACAGGCAGAGGCGTAACTTGTGGCTTCTGGGCCCCAATGGAAAACCTGTAACAGGGCCCCCAATTATAATGCTTTATTCATAGTACTGGGCTCCCTATATGGAGAAGAGGGGCCCCTTAAGGCTTCAGAGCCTGGGTGCAATTGTATCTCCTGCATCCCTATAGTTACACCCCTGAACAGGGGTGAAGCTGAGACAACACTAGTTTCTGGCATAAATTATGCTTAAAAAGACTTACACCATCATTTGCATCCTTTTTTGCATATGGTATATGGCAGTATATGGTAGTGCCTGTCACACTGATTGCAGTGATATGTCTGCTGTGTGGATCTGGGCAGTAGCTTTGGAGAAACTTGCATTTTATTAGTAGCAGTGCATACATAGAGGACTACAGAAAGTAGTCCTGGATATTCATGAGCTGCAGCTAGCTCCACCCACCCCACCCTCCAGCCACTGATTGATAGCTGTCAGCCTATTACTCTGCACAGAGAGAGAGAGAGAGCTGCCAATCATTGGCTGGAGGACAGGGTGGGTGTGACTAACCTGCAGCTCATGAATATGCAGGACTAGTTCTGTGTCTGGGCACTACTAGTAAAATGCAAGTTTCTCCTAAACTACTGCACAGATCCCCAAAGCAGACATATCATTGTAATGCGTATGACAGGCACTAACTTTTGCTGCCCTCAGTGAAGGCTATAAAAAGATGGTGACAGAGTCTCTTTAATCTGTCAGGCAGAGTGACCACACCGCTCCTGATAAACCATGCTTACTTTTGTAAAGCTGTTGTGAGCAGCAAAAATTTCAAAAAGTTGAACAGTTTTTGGGTACTGTTGTATCTTGTCTACACCGGAAGTAGGGGTGTAGACATGGGTTGGCTGGGGAAAGCAGTAGGGAAGGGCCAGGATGACAGCTGTAAACGGCCCCTCTGGCATGTACGCTTCCTAATAGCTGTTTCACAGCTGGCCTCTGTGGCATGCTATGTCAGTTGCTGGTGAACCTGTGACTCTCCCCCCGCCAGTGGTCTCAGACTTTTACAGCCGCCGGCTCCTGCCAACCCTGTTAGTGTCTTGCCGCCGCCGAGGTGGCATCTCCGCTCACTGCCTCCCTGTCACATTTGTGGAGGTCTCTCATAGCATCCTCCATCCATGCTGAAGCCGAGCCTCCCTCCCCTCCCCTCCCCCACCATCTTAGATGGTTCCATGTCATCCGCGCTGAGCTGACTCCGAACAGCGCTGTTCGGGGCCCTGCTGTGCTGGCTCATTGGCGCTGCCGCCAGCAATGTTGTCGCTCTTCTTGTTCTCCCTGCGGCTTCAGGACCGGCCCCGCTTCCAGTGGCATATGTCTGTGTCGGGCCCAGGAGGATGAGGCAGGAGGTCCAGCTCAGGAGGGCACATCTGCAGCAGCCAATCAGCTGCTGTGGGCGTGTCCTTCAACTCAGGACTGCCAAAGCAAGTCCCTTTACTCTGGTGGAACAAGATACAACAGAACCCATTTTTTGCACAAGACTTGCAACAAAATTTGCAATTTTTATATGCAACTTTTAGGTTGTTAAGTTCCATCTACTGTTTTTACCCAATGCTTCATCTGCTCTGCGCTTCTGTTTAAAGGGCAGGTAGTAACATTTACGGTAATGTCATATTACATTGTCATGGCAGCAAAGCATAGCACCAAACTGTGACATTGAGCATACCGTTCCTCATCATGATATTAGATCGTCTCTAAATGGATATTTTATGTTTTGACCGTGGGACCAGAGTATATTTACAAGTTTTTTCTTTTCCTACATTTAGCACAGTATAAGGCCTCTTTCACACAAGCGTTGCGATTTTCAGCCAGATGCATCATGGACGAAATTCGCACAAACAAGAAAAAGCCGCAACCAAATCATAACCAAATCTCACCTTTTCACACCCATTCACACGTACAGATGCGCCTATAAATGCCGCAGCCCAGAATTCCTTCGGCCAGCATAAATGCTCAGCAGGGCTTCTATTATTTAAATGCAGACAGCTGACATGGTATAGCAGTGCTAGCCGCTGCTAAACTCCCTCCCCTTCCCTTTGCCGGCAGCTCCCATAGAAGCCTATGGGAGCCGCTAACTGATTATGGCCCAAAGATAGGCCTATCTTTTCCGGCCATTTCAAAATAAGGGGTTTTCCAAGTTCATCATTTCCTGGCTGAGATGGGAGATCCATTGCTGGTTTCCTGATCCCCTTGCGGAAACAGCCTTATGGTGTTTCCTTGACTCCTATTAAAGTGAATGGGAGTTACGGAAACAACGTAGGACAGCGTACGTGGCCGTTTCCACAAGGTAGTCGGGTAACCAGAAAGTGCTGAGATAGGACAACCCCTTCTGATAATTCAGAAAACTCCATAACCATTAATATAGCGCTACTGTGTAACATTTGCATATACCGTTAGACTTTCCTGCATCCCTATTTGAAGCTGAAATGATCCAGAAGAGACGTTCTCCAGATTTCTCCATTACTGTAATTAATGCTTTGACACGTAACAGATTTGTCTTCATTTTCTTACTGGAAAAAGAAAGTTTTCTTAAGATTTTGTCCGATTTTACAAGATTTGTTAGTGACTGTCAGTGTAATGTGCGGAGCCCTCAGCGTGTGACTTATCCCTCACATAAAGTATCCTACAGATTTAGCAGAATCAACCCGTTAATTACTGTGGGGTTTTTTCTTGGATAAATTAATACATGTTCAGGATGTTGTCGCTGTAACATCCTGTGTCAGTTTTATAGTCATTTAGTGTAAAACACTTAAAACCGCTTTTGCAAAGTGCTGCCATAAAGTGATTCCAATAAGTTATATATTGTTCACATCCGCAAATAACATTTTAATTGCAGCTGAAATTAATTTATCCAGATGGCTTGTTTCAGCCGTTCACTTTCCAGTCCTTGACTTTGGAGGATGTTCTGATGGGGTTGGAGACGGCCAAATTATGGTGAACAATTCATTGAAATACTGTGTCAACACAAGTCTTCCGAGAGATGAAGGGACTAGAAATGAGCGAGAACGCTCGTTTAAGGCTGATACTCGAGAGAGCATCAGACTTTTCGAGTAACTGCTTACTCATCCGAGTACCATGTGGGGGAAGGGGGGCGAGGGGGAGTGGGGGGAGAGTGAAAGAGATCTCCGCCCCCCCACGTTGCCCGCCGCTCCTCCGCATGGTGCTCGAACAAGTAAGCAGTTACTTGAAAAGACTGATGCTCTTTTGAGTATCAGCCTTAAACAAGCGTGCTCGCTCATCTCTAGAAGGGACACTAATCTTAAAACTCCAGTGAAATAGTATTGAGCACTAAGTAGACACTTACCTATCGGCCATTTCTCCGGGTCTCCTAAAATCTGCCATAATAATCTGCCAATAAGAAGCCTTGGAGATCCATAATCATCGTAAGCAGCCCAAGGCCCACCGGTAAAATCCATCCTGGTGCAGGTACATGCAGATATTACTTGATCCTCATTCATCAATTCCTCACCACTGTATTCTCCATATACTTCAACAGAAAGGTAGCTACATTTGCAAGTGGCCATGTTTCCAGTGAAGTATATGGTGTGGGCAGGAATTGCTAGACTCCCAATTACTCACATGTGCAGATCCTGTGCGCATCTCATGCGGAAATGGGGGCCTACCTTGGCTTAGGGCCCACTAGGGATTCATCTGTTCTCCTGTAGGCCAGTCCAAGCCTTATTGTGAGATCCAGTCTGAGGTAATAGGGCTATGTATGAAGGGTTATAGCTTGAAGCAATGCAATGAAAGCCCTCAGATTTGCAAGAAAGCATACAGCTAGATATAAGCCACACAGTGTTTATTGTACAAGGCCCTATGACATCACTCTTCAAAAAAGTAGTACTCATAAAGCTTACTAGAGCCAGACGTCAGTGCTCCAGATTTGGATAGAGGTGTTCTTGTTCTTGTTCTGTGTACACCAGAAAGCATCTATATGGTGCCAGAACTTGAAACTGTTACTGTCTGTAGGTCTGTAATGGGCTTTCTCAACCATAGCTGAGCAGGAAGAGACAAGGATAGATGTGAGTTAGTAGCACTGAAACTATGAATAAGTAGTAGAGCATATGACCCTTGATCGGGCAGGTCGAAGCTAATCCCACAAATCAGAGCTCAGCCCATTGTTACTAAGTTTTTGAAAGTTTCTTACTAAATTAATGTTAGGGATTAAACATTATGTTCTGTGGAGATGAGTGGAGACCTTTGTTTCCTATACACCCTTTCACCAGACCCTGGCAGAAAATATAAGGAATCTTATGGATGGGGGCAAGTTTTACCAGATTTGTATGAACTAAACCTGCTCTATAGCATTCACCTGTGACCACCACGTCAGTGAAATGTCATCTGTATGGTAAATTGTATTGGATTACATATACCGTAGGCCCTGTGCTACCCCATGCGATATCTAAAGTTAGCACTGCCAAGACTCTAAGGCCTCATGTCCACGGGGAAAATCAGATCCGCTGCAGATTCTCCATGGAGAATCTGCAGCGGGTCCCTCCTGCCCCGCGGACATGAGCGCTGAAAATAACAATAAATAAGAATAAACTCACCTCCCATCTGCTCCGTTTCTTCTCTTCGCTGCGGCGTCATCTTCTCTCGTCGCGGCCGGATCTTCTTTCTTCGGCTCGGCGGATGTGCATGATGACGTCGGTGACGTGCCCCGCGCATGACCGGGCCGAAGCAAAATGATCCGGCCGCGACTGAGAGAAGATGGCGCCGCGCCGAAGAGAAGAAACGGAGCGGGTGAGTAAAATATGATTTTTGTGTCCCGCGGATCCGGACGGCTTCCATAGGCTTCAATAGAAGCCCGCGGGAGCCGTCCCCGCGGGAGACCCGCATGAAAATGGAGCATGGTCCAGATTTTTCCATGCTCCATTTTTTTTAAAATCCCTTTTATTGACGATCCGCGGGTATTTATCTACCCCGCGGGTGGTCAATGCATCCCTATGGGGTGCGAATCCGCGGGCAGGAGAAGAGTTAAAATCCGCTGCGGATTTTAATTCTTATTTTGCCCGTGGACATGAGCCCTAAAACCCCATTTACACACAACGATTATCACTCAAAATTCATTCAAACGACGGCATATGAGCGATAATCCTTGTCTGTAAATGCTACCATCATTCACTCTTTGGCTGAATGATGATTTTAAGGCGAGCTTAAAATCCATTGTTCATCCAGAGAGTTGATAATACAGACCACACACTGTGTTCTGCACTGGAGCAGCTGATTAGCTGACAGTCCATGCGAAAACAAAGAAGCTAATTGCAGAGCTCAGACTACTTGCTGTGTTCCGCAAGCATCTCCTGGAGGCTCATTTACATGCAAATAAGGTGCCAATGGGCATTAGTGTCCAATCTTTCAATCTTTTAAAAAATTGTATTTGCGTGTAAATGAGCCTTAAGACTGTTTGACTCAATGTCTGGAAGTGCCAGGTGGAGTTCATAGAGAATTTGTCAGTCAGGACCACAAGTGATACATGCTGTGCTATCCAATATACTCATATAATCTAAATGGTACAATTCTATGTGAACCCCGATAGTGGGGTTTTCCACTGAGTAAGAAAGTCCACGTCCAACATAGTTGACCTTGGTTGGGGTTGTTTAGAAAACTGGAGCTCTCTGGGGGAAGCAGATGTCTGTACTGCTAGGTGGCAGATCTAGTGGACACTTTAAGGGACAGGTCTCAATGGTACCCAGTGGGTGAAGCTCTATTCACATTTGCGTGCCAAATCTGTCACATGACAGAACCCATTGACTTCAAATCCAGTTTGTTGAGTTCCAATATGTTGGGTTTACCAGTAAAAAAATATTGCTGCATGCCGTACTATTTTTCTTAGTCAAATGTGACGGAATCTGCAGAAAAGCCTCCAATGCAGCCGTATTCAGAGCCTAAGGGCTCATTCACACAGCTGCTCTGTGTCTGACTGCAGCACCTCTGTCAGTAGGAATGACCATTGGGCCAGGCCCGACATGGCAGAGGTATAAGCAGTCGATATCAGAGTAGGCTGGAAACTCACCCATCATGGGTGACAAGTGAACCCAACCCAACAGGAAACAAGTGAAGGAAGGTGAGGTTGGCAGAAGAGGAGCGCTAGGTAGGAAGACGTTGGCTGGGGACTGGAGGAAGGTAGAAGGGCAAGGTAGAGCTTGTGTAGAAAGTGAGGAGGGTGAGCAGCAGGAAAACTGAGAGAGACTCTGGACTGAACAAATAAGCATTTGATAGACCAGTGGACCAAATGGCTGCAAGGAGATGGCTGACGGAAGGACCCATAACAAGTGAGCCCAGCGTAAGACTTAAAAGGTTGTGTGGTTTCAAATTAAAAATTCTTACTGACTGGACAAGGTTTAAAATAAAAAATAAAGCCTACTCACCTGTCTACACTCACATCCTGGGTGCCATGATGCCAGGAGTTCGGTGACGCTGCGGCCTCTGATTGGCTGCAGCAGTCACCTGATTTTTGCCGCTCAGTTATTTCTCAGGGGGCTGAAGAGAGGCAAGTATTGTTTTTTTTTATATTTTACACCAGTCTAAGCTGTTCCCTTTAATGAAGCTTGCTGTTGTTTATCGGCAGCCTTCCCCTTTAAGTAAATTGGCCCTACAAAGGCAAAAAGAAGCTCCCTATTTATTCCTTATCAAACCAAAGATATGGCTGCAGTCCCGTCTCAAGAGTGTAATTACGGTGTAATGGACTTTGTAATATTCTGTGCATGTGTTTCGTGCCAGCTTCAGAACCCCCTAGCTGACCAGCGCAGATCAAAACCAGGCCCGCTTAGAAGCGATAAGATAATGCCAGATGTGGCATTTTAATTAGCACAATTTGCTAAACACTGGCTTAATTAAATGCAACTTGATAAGCACGCTAATCTCTGTACATGTCTTTCCCAGCTGTTTTTGCTTCTACCCAGTCCTATTCCCAAGACTAATTATGCGGGGGATTAGAGAGCTGAGCCGCAATCCACGAACCTGTCCGTGGTCATTTCACCAGACTTCCTGCAAAGTGTGTCAAGGGTCTGCAAGTGACAACTGTCCATTCTTAAGAAGAAGCGTCGGATAATTAGAGAAGCTGTTCACAACACTCACGGGATGTGTATGTGTTGGTTATGTTCTTTTACATAGTGGGGTAATGGGAAAGAAAGTGACAGCCATTAGAACGGCTGTCACTCCGCTTACCTTGGGCCTGATGTACACCGCAAAACAAAATGTGCGCAGAGCCTCTATAGAGACCTTTCATTTCCGTATTCGCACTCATAGGCATTACATGGATGGGGGTTAGGAGATGGTGGATTGCTCTTATATACTTCAACTATATAATTTAGACACGTTAATGGGGGCGAATTCGCTGGAAAAAGAGATGCTACTTGGAATGGCCAGTGGTTAAAGGAAACGGGGCAGACAAAAGACACGTAGGCTGGACACCATCAAGAAGGACACAGGAATGGACATCAGGCCATAGAGATAGGGAAGCATGGAGTGGAGCGGCCTACAGAGTATCCAAGAGTTGGACACAACTGAACGGGTAGAATTGGAATTGAACTCCAGTCAGCTCTTACTCATATCTATGATGTTATATATGAAGAAATCAAGTTTTCTTCTTTGCTGCTGAACTTCCCCCACTTTTCTTAAGTTATGATGTTATTTTAGGATATGCCATTATAGTGGCCCGAAACACGTATATATCTGGCCCCTCCATAATTGTCATACATGTCCTGTCTTTTATGTGGATGTACTGTGCAAAGTGTCTTGTCTGCTGTTATGTCTATTGCACAGCTGCAGCATGTAAAAGGTTAATGTCTGCAAGTGGCTGGGACATGTCTGGAAAATGTAACAAGTTGTCTAGTCACGTGATGTTGTATGATTATAAATATGAGTGATTGGGAGTTAGCTGTGTTTCGTCTTCAGTGATCTTCGATGGTTAAGAGTGGAGTAGGAGTGCCGGCCGCATGGGGGTACCTTCAATACTCATATGGTGAAGTGATGGAAGCGGAGGAGAGATATCCTGATGTCGACAATGGCAGGAGCCACCTCTGAGTTGTGAAAGAGACGAAAGGAGTCCGCCGTGCAGCGTCTGTCTAGGGAATATCAAGTGAGTGTCAGTGGAGAGTTGTCTCCCCCTCTGGAGTTATTCTGAGTCCCAGAGTGTGCGTGTGTCCAGGAGCGGAGTCATACAGATAACTCTGTAGGCCCGGTATCATTCTGAGTTGTTCCTCCCTGACCATCTTCTAAAAGTATTCTTCACCTGCACAAGCGAGTAAGCTGTATTTCTGCCAAGCATACAGTAAAGTTCACTACCCGTACCCAGTGATTGAGTTTTACAAGTTGCATCGTGTGGAGAGTCTCTTCATTTCAACCGCTGAAGAGTCATCGGTGTGAAAGCAATAGTGGCGTCATACGTGACAACTCACTTATTCAGGTAACCACCACCCTGGAAGAGGCCTGGTGGTGCCTTGGCCGAGGTTCCGTGCATCTCCCCAGGGAGGAGTCTGGTAGAGCCACCGTGACAAGTGCCATCTCTACCCCTGCCAGTTCCTTGGCGTGGGCCTCGTTTCTTAGTCACTGCAGGATCCCCTCTTCTTTTGGTATCACGAACAGGATAAAATGCCTCTGTACCGCATCTATGTTTGCGCGTTACCACACAGGATAGAGAAAATTTCTTCTGGCGTGTTTGGAGTGAAGTTAACCCTTCATGTCAAGTTTTCCCCCATGTCTGTAGCTACCTTACAGGAAAGTTCCTCTCAAGCTGCAATCTCAAGAAAATGCTATGCCATGAGAGATGATGTGTTAATACTGTTGGACCATGTGCAATTGGTGGACTTTGATACAGAGCCCCATGTGAGTTCCAATATGGACATCCAAAATTGCACCCAGCCGCCTAGTCTTTTTCCTTCTTCACAGGGTGTTCCCGCCAAGAAATTGTGGGCAACAGTCTCCCGCCAGGTAGTGCCGCCTTGGCTATCCACAAAATAGGGGGGAGCACTACCCCCACCAGAGTGTCTTCACACGAAACCCAGGACCGCCCCCAAGAGATGGAGTCCACTGAAAAAGAGGAGCCACTGGATCTGTCGATACAGAACGCCTTCAGCCAGCTAACTGCCAAGATGTTTTTCCCGCGCAGAAACCTTAGATGCACAGACTGAATTTCCCTTTAAGGCGTCCGCAGTACTACTGGGTGGAGAATCCGCAGCTTCTACCACAGCTGCCTCGGGACTCACCCACTCCCCTCCATCGGAGGAACACCTGGAAGAGCCTTCAGGAGAAGCCGGTGCAGCTGCGGGCCTGTCTGCCCCATGTGCCTTTTCATATACAGGAGATTCCCAGGTTATACCAGCATGCTCCATATCACAATATATAGGGAGATGTATAGCATACCATCTGTACATATATAATTATACACATGAGGTATACAGATTATACCAGCATGCTCCATATCACTATATACAAGATGTACATCCCCCTGAAATTGGCTGCCGGCTCCCTGGGCAACATCCCTCCCCTCCCTGAGTGCCACCCACAACCGGTCCGAGGGCAACAGCAGTGAGAAAGCATATGGACGGGGGCAATTGCTATCCTGAGTGGCACGCTGCTGCCTCGGCTGTCAAGTGTCTTATAATAGCTGCACTTTAAAATTCTTTACCATAAGAAACCAATTTTATGCCACTTGTAGTGAACAGGCCGGCTTGGGTAACTGCAGGAAAGCACCCAGGAGGCCTTTTAATTTGTCCCACAATTAGTTCAACCTCTACCCTCTCATTACACCTGGAGCCGTAAACATCCATCCCTTCAGCCAGCATGTAATGGTTGCAGGCTGCATTCCTGATGTCCTGAGAACGGGCGATAATGGTGAGGTTTACGGGCAGGTATTGATCTCACTAATCCTGCAGAGCACAGAAAGACTAGAGGCAGCTGGGAGACCCATCATCTCGGGAGATTCCTCATAATTAGCATGCTAAGGCCAGTTTGTCAGGATAGATAAAGAACAATGACCAAGCATGAGCGCAAACCTAACCATGCAGCTGCGTGTGGCTTAGGGCTCTGTCTCATGAACATAGGCATTTTTATGTGCTCCCGCCAGCGCTGTAAGAACACGTGAACATGCGCACAAATCTAATGTTTGTGCACCCGTTCAAACGGCATGAGCCCGCCGCATATACGCTAAGGCCGCAATGCTGTTGCCTCCCCTTCCTTGCCGGCTGTTTGCAATGGAAGTGGGCGGGGCAGAGCTAAGCACCCACCCCTTGTCTGCAGCTCCCCTCCCCATCCCGCCTCCTCCCATTGCAAACAGGCGGAGGGGAGGAGAGAGGAGGAGAGAAGGAGAGGGGAGTTTAGCAGTCACGCTATTAAACTCCCTCCCTTCCCTGGTCACTATCATTGGCTCCCATAGGAGCCCATGCAGTGCCCGACGTATTACGGGCAGAAAGATAGTTCCAGGACTATCCAGCCCGGTGTAAAAGCACCCAGTACTATATTGGCCCATTGGAATCCAATGCATCAGATCGCAGCGTATATTGGCTGGCTGTGAAAACGGCGGATTTAACTTTCACAGTAGGAAATCCTACTCTGAAAGCCCTAAACTAAGCCCTGGCTGCAGAAAAAAAAGAATACATCACCTAAGAAGCACTATACGGCTCCGCTGCATCTTCTTCCCAGGTCTTCATCATCTTTTCTGGCCAGGGATTGAAAGATCCCCACCTCCTGGAAGCGCTGTCTCTGATTGGCTGAGGCTGTGATGCTTAGCCAATCAGAGCCAGCGCTCAATGAATGACTGTGATTGGTTCATCGAGCGCTGGCTCTGATTATGGAGCATGGATATATGTATATATTGCAGTCACAGGGCTACTTTAGAAGTAGCAAAGTATAACAAAACAATATTTGGTATGATAAAATGTTAAACATTAAGATGTAATTTCTACTGCAAGAGAACAAAGTGAGAGCAAAACCCAAAGAGAATCTCAATAACTGGGATGATGAAAAGTGTTGGAACCTGACAGGTTTGCAGTGTTTTAACTTGTTATCACCCATCGCCCATCAGCCATCACCCTTCCCCCATCGCTCATCACCCATCAACCAATGCACATCACCCATTGCCCATCACCCTTCACTCATCACCCATCGCCCATCACCTATCAACCAATGCCCTCGCCCATCACTCATCACCCATCGTCCATTACCCATCGCTCATCACCCATCAATCAATGCCCATCGCCCATCACTCATCACCCATCACCCATCAACCAATGCCCATAACCCATCGCTCATCACCCATTACCATTCCCGTTTTACATTATTATCACAGTTGTTGACAACAGAAATAATGTAACATTTGATAAATAAGGAAAAACTTTATTTTAACACATTTACTGCAGCCCAGGAATCACTAGACTTTCAATGGCAGATCCCAGGAACATCTAAGTTCTATTTTGACTTTATTAACCCCTTAGTGACAGGGCTATTTTTTGCTTTAAGGACCAAGCGATATTCATCATTGCATTACACGTAACCATGTTGGAGGCGGGGCCTAATAAGCAGAGTTAAACGGCAAACATGAAGGTCTTTGTCTGGCTTCCGGCTGCCATGGGAACCCATTGGTAGCTTGCAATCACACCGTGGGGTGCTGGGGGTTGACAGAAGCAGCCCCTCCACCTGTCACCTGCTTAAATGCTGCTTGCTATTGATTGTGGCATGTAAGGGGTTAAACAGCCAGGATCTGAGGTCTCTGTACATTTGGCTGTTAGAGCAGGAGCCTGGCTGTCAGTAGTCAGCTAAGCCACCGCCTTAACCCATTGGTATAGCTGTATGTGAGCTTGTTTATGGGGCAAGTTGTATTTTTTATTGGCAGCACTCTAGTCATTCAGTAAAAATAACATGACAGCTTTCTTACCTGGATCAGCACGATTACTGCAATACGTTTCTTATATAGATTTTTTTCATTTTTTTATTACTTTTGTACAATAAAATACACTTAAAAAAAAATCATTGAATCTGTATCAACTCATTCTAAGGTCGGTAGCATTTTTATTTTTCCGGCGACGGAGCTCTGTGAGGTCTTGTTTTTTGTGATAAAAGTTTTACTTTCTGCTGGTACCATTTTGAGGTACGTGTGACCTTTGGATTGTTTTTATTATGTTTTTTAGTGAGGCAAATAAGAGAAAATAGCAATTCTGGCAGTTTTTCAAAAAATAACTTTTACGGTATTCAATAAAAGCGATAAATAACAAAATATTTTCATTGTCTGGTCATTACGAATGCGGTAATACCTATTATGTGCTGCTTTTTTAAAAATTTTCTTTAGTATTTTATTCATTTAAAAATGGGTTTTGTATGTAAAAATGGGTATTTTTATCTTTTAACCCCTTAGTGACCAAGCCTGTTTGCGCCTTAATGACCAGGCCAAATTCTGCAAATCTGACATGTGTCACTTTAACATGGAAAAACACCAGAAAGGTTTTGCATATCCAAGCAATTCTGACATTGTTTTTTCGCAACATGTTGTACTTCATTTAGGCGGAAAAAATAGACCGATAGAATTGGTGTTTATTTATTAAAAGCGCCAAAATTGAGAAAATTTTGAAAAAATCGTCATTTTTTCACATTTCCAACTGCAATATCTTAAATATGTGCAAACATAATATAGAAATTTTTGCTAAGATTTATATTTCCACCCGTTTACTTTATTTTGGGCGCACATTGGAAAAACTTTCGTTTTTTTTAACCATTTAGGAGACTTACAAATTTAACATTACTTTTTAGCATTTTGAGGAACACTTTGTTTTCCTATACCAAACCAAGATTGGAAAGGCTCATGAGTGTCAGAATAATAGATACCCCCACAAATGACCCCATTTTAAAAACTACACCCCTTAGTGTATTCACTGAGGGGTGTCATGAGTATTTTGACCCCACAGTTTTTTTTCAGGAATTAATTGAATTTAGAGGAGAAAAAGTAAAATTTCATATTTTTGCAAATCTGTCATTTTAAAGACAAATTTTTGTCCTATAGTTTACATGAAAATGAGGATTTACACCCCAAAATGGATACCCCTATTTCTCCCATGTTTAGAAGAATACCCATTGTGGCCCTAATGTTATATCTGAGTCCACAAAGGGGCCCAAAATGAAAGGAGTAGTCAGTGTCTTTCAAAACAGAAATTTTGCTTGAAGTCCTTTTAGACCCTATAGCACACATGTAGAGTTCTTGAGCGCCCAAAACCATAGAAACCCCCCACAAATGACCCCATTTTAAAAACTAGACCCCTTAAGGAATTTATCTAGGGGTGTACTGCATATTTTGACCCCACAGTTTTTGAATGAATTCAAGCCAAGCAAAAGGAAAAAATTGTGATTTTCGTTTTTTTGGCAATTCGGTCATTTTAAAAACAGCTTTTTTTGTACAGCACACATATGAATGAAGACTTGCACCCAAAAATGGATACCCCTGTTTGTCCTGTGTTCAGAGACATACCCATTGTGGCCCTAATCTTATGTGTGCATGCACAACGGGGCCCAAAATGAAAGGTGTAGTCAGTGGCTTTTAGAACATAAATTTTGCTTGAAGTCCTTTTAGGCCCCATTGCCCACTTGTAGAGTTCTTGAGCGGCCAAAACCATAGAGAACCCCCACAAATGACCCAATTTTGAAAACTAGACTGCTTACGAATTTATCTAGGGGTGTACTGCGTATTTTGACCCCACAGTTTTTGAATAAATTCAAGCAAAGCAAAAGGAAAAAATTAGGATTTTTGTTTTTTTGGCAATTCTGTCATTTTAAAAACAGCTTTTTTTGTACAGCACATGTGTGAATGAAGACTTACACCCCAAAATGGATACCCCTGTTTGTACTGTTTTCAGAAACATGCCCATTGTGTCCCTAATCTTATGTCCGCATGCACAACGGGCCCAAAATGAAAGGAGTAATCGGTGGCTTTCAGAACATAGATTTTGCTTGAAGTCCTTTTAGGCACCATTGCCCACTTGTAGAGTTCTTGAGCGGCCAAAACCATAGAGAACCCCCACAAATGACCCCATTTTGAAAACTAGACCCCTTAACGAATTTATCTAGGGGTGTACTGTGTATTTTAACCCTACAATTTTTGAATAGATCTAAGCAAAGCAGTAGGAAAAAATTACGATTTTCATTTTTTGGGCTATTGCATCAATTTAAAAACAGTTTTTTTTGTACAGCACATGTATAAATGAAGACTTTCACCCCAAAATGGATACCCCTGTTTGTCCCGTGTTCAGAAACATACCCAGTGTGGCCCTAATAGACTTACAGGACACATGGCTAGGCCTACAATGAAAGGAATACCCGTTGGATTTCAGGGTACAACTGAATAAATTCCAGGCCCAATTGCCCACTTATAGAGCCATTGAGCGGCCAAAACTATAAAGAACCCCCTCAAATGACCCCATTTTGAAAACTAGACCCCTTAACAAATTCATCTAGGGGTGTACTGCGTATTTTGACCCCACAGCATTTGAATGAATCTAAGCAAAGCAGAAGGAAAAAGTAACGATTTTCTATTTTTTTGGCAATTTTTTAAATTTAAAAACAGTTTTTTTGTACAGTGTACATAGGAATGAAGACGTTCACCCAAAATGGATACCCCAGTTTGTCCCGTGTTCAGAAACATACCCATTGTGGCCCTCTTACAGGACGCATGGCAAGGCCTATAAAGGAGGGAACACCCGTTGGATTTCAGGGCACAACTGAATAAATTCCAGGCCCCATTGCTTATTTGTACGGAATAAAAATTGACTCCTTAAAAATCCCCCCCCTCCCCCACACACACTCCGCGCCCTTTTCGGCGTTCGCAAATCTTAGATAAAAGTAATAATGTGAACTGTGTAGTATTTCTGAAGACAGGGGTAATTACAGAGGCTGGTTGAAATGGGCCCATGGGGTAATAAAACCGTGTATCCCCCCTCCTCTCATGCTTTTTGGGGGTCATTTCTTGACCTCAGTGGCGGGTATGGGGTGTAAAAAGTGGCGCACTGTGAGTCTCCATAAGCTTGCGGAGGTGCGGCAGTCTCACACAGAAGGCGCTCAACAAGCTGCTCCTGGAACTGCAGGAAGGCGAGCGTTCCCGGGGCTTCTTGTAAATTACGTATTACAGGTAGCGGTCTGAATAACGCCGGGCTCACGCAGCTGTAGGCGGAATCCGCTTGCGGAGGCCCGCAGCGGATTTCATCTGTGAGCCCTGCTGTGACCCTGCGTACAGCCGCGTAATGTACTGCGCATAACTGCCTACTCACACAGGCGGTCATGCGCAGTACACCTTTTTTGTTGTTTGCATTTCCCGAACCCTCGCTTAGCGATGACGCGGGTACCCGCAGCCCGTATACAAGGTAGTTGCGTATGGGCTGCGGGTATATCCGTGACCATGGAGCACAATAGGCTCTATGCTGCGGATAGCCGCAGTAAAATAGAACCTGCTGCGTTCTCTTTCCTGCGAGTGGATTACACAATTCTGACCCACTAATGTGAGCGGAATTGTGTAATCCAATGCGATTGATCTGCGTATTACCGCGGATCAGACGCATGCGGAATCCGTAATTCCTATCCGGTCATGTGAGACCGACCTATGTTAGAGCGCTACTTTTTTATTACGTGACCGGCGACCGCTCAACGAGGCCACCCGTCACTGCTCCAGGCTCTTGGCGACCGTTGGTCGCTGGGAGCAAGGAGATTTTAGGTTTCCTGGGCTCCCCGACTCCTGCACGTGTGTCCAGCATTTTGCCGGCAATCGCATGTGCAGAATTCGGGAAAGTTCACGGAAGAAGATCGCGTCGGGGTTCAAATACGGAGCCTCCGGTAAAAAGTTTCATCTCCTCTCACCGATCGCATCAGTGAGGGGAGATGAAACTTCAAATTATTTTTTTTTACTTTTACGTGATCGCCATTATCCATTGTATAACGGCGAACACGTGATCAGGAACTGCTCACCGCGGCGCCCCGTGAAATCTCCAGGCTCTTGGCTACGTTTTGTAGCCAGGAGCAGGGAGAATTTAAATTATCCTGGCAATCCACAGCTTTTGCGCATGCGTCTGCCATTTTGGCTACGGGCGCGTGCGCAGAAGCTGGGGTAAGGTCCACGGATAAATCCGGGGGCCTTATGTACATACTTTCAGCCTCCCTCACGGAGGAGATGAAACGTACGCTTTTTTAACTTTTTTTAAACTTTTTTTTTACATCGGGCACGCATGCGCAGAGGGGGACTTCGGGTCCCGGAACACCAGGGACATCGGCGGACCTGAGGTGAGTATTTTCACATCCCCTCATGGATCCGATCCATGAGGGGAGGTGAAACTTTACTGTTTTAAAACTTTGACATCTCCTGCCTCCTGGCTACCTACAGGAGCCGGGTGCCAGGAGATTTTAAATCTCCCACGCCGCCGGGCCTTCTGCGCATGCGGCTGATGTAATGCTGCCTAGCGCGCATGCGCAGAAGACCGGCTTCGGGGCCCGGAGCAGCAGGAGAGCGGGGAGCAGTGCGGCGGACCTCGGTAAGTATTTTCAGCTGCCCTGATGGATCCGATCCATTGGATATCGCCGATCGCTATTCCGGGGGGGGGGGGGGGGGGGGGCGTACAGCCCGGGATGACAGCTCCATGCTGTCGGCTACCTGCGGACACCGACAGCGTGGAGCTATCACGTCCACAGCCCGAGGGGCTTTATTCTCTGCAGGAGACGTGTTTTTACGTCCTCAGAGAATAAAGCCCACTTCGGGAGGACGTAAAAACACTATGGGCTGGTCGTTAAGGGATTAATTACACTTTTGAAGTTTTTTGATGTTATGTTCTATTACCTCAATGAGACCTGCAGATGCAATAGTATGATTACTACTGTGTTTCTCTGAAAATAAGCCACTCTCTTCTATTAATTTTTGCCCCAAAAAGACACAGTGTCTTACTTTCGGGGGAGCTTATACTTACCTGATCCGCAGCGTGCGGATGCCTCCCGGTAGTCTTCGGCGGCACTGCGGTAAACTGCGTCCCCCTCGTCTCACAGCTGAGCTTCCTACTGGTGACGGGGCTTTCAATACCCCGCCTCCAGCAAAGCGAGTGCTGTGATTGGCTGATCGAGTGCCAGCAGCCAATCACAGCCGGCGCTCGATGAGCCAATCACAGCCATTCAGTGATGTCTTTCACTGAATGGCTGTGATTGGCTCATCGAGCGCTGGTTGTAATTGGTTGTTGGCGCTCGATGAGCTAATCACAGCACTCGCTTTGCTGGATGCTGGGAATTCAAAGCTCCGTCACCAGCAGAAGCTGAGATAGCAGACGAGCAGGACTCAGCAGTTTGCCGCAGACCATTGGGACGCCGTGAACCAGGTGAGTATTGATTTTTAAGGGGGGGGGGGGGCATGTTAGCTATGTCCTATTTTGGGAATCTATTAATACATTGCGATTGCAGTATAGGGTGCAGATGGGTGACAGAAAGAGACCCATCCTCCTGTCATCTGCTTACATGCTGCCGTTGCTACTGATTGTGGCATGTAAGGGGTTAGCCTACCAGGATCTGAGGTTTCTCCATATCTGGCTGTTAGAGCAGGAGCCTGGCTGTCAGTAATCAGCTAAGCCATTGCCTTAAAGGGGTTGTCTCGCGAAATCAAGTGGGGTTATACACTTCTGTATGGCCATATTAATGCACTTTGTAATATACATTGTGCATTAAATATGAGCCATACAGAAGTTATTCACTTACCTGCTCCGTTGCTGGCGTCCCCGTCGCCATGGTTCCGTCTAATTTCGGTGTCTTCTTGCTTTTTTAGACGCGCTTGCGCAGATCCGTCTTCTCCCTTCGGCTCCGCTCAGCAGCATCGGCGTTTTGGCTCCGCCCCCTTGTACGCATCATCACGTAGCTCCGCCCCATGACGTGTGCCGGTTCCAGCCTTCTTACTCGGTTCCAGACCGATCTGCGCAAGCGCGTCTAAAAAAGCAAGAAGACACTGAAATTAGACAGAACCATGGCGACGGGGACGCCAGCAACGGAGCAGGTAAGTGAATAACTTCTGTATGGCTCATATTTAATGCACAATGTATATTACAAAGTGCATTAATATGGCCATACAGAAGTGTATAACCCCACTTGATTTCGCGAGACAACCCCTTTAAGAAGATGTATGTGTAGGTTAAAAGCCCATTAGTGAGGTCAGTAAAAAAAGTATTGGCGATCAGAAAGTGGATAAACAGATTAATTAATTTTAATAGGTCTGAGGGGCCCGAACTTAGGCTGAAATCCCATGCCCACACCAGGTCAGGAGAGAATAGGGGACCCGCTGCACAACCCAGGTCTGTGGGAGTCACAAGTTCTTGTTATGAAAGGAATGCTCCATCAGTCATGGAGCTGCGTTTGCAATTTCCTTTACAAATAGTCGCCGTCAGGAAATACATTTCTTTTCTGACACTGAACAGACATATTCGCATTAATTTTGAAGCTGCAATTCGAAAGTTTCTTAATTGCCTTTCTCCCCCCACCCCCCGCAGAGGGAATCCTGGCAGAACTTCATCTATGTACAACGGCTTTGCTTTCCATCATCGTCATTTTTACAGAACCAATACATTAGGGTCGGTTCATATCAGGCTGAGTTCTGTCTTTCATTAAGATGATGGACGCCATGATGGAAACCTGACGGACTCTTTTAGTGTCAATAGGGTCCAACAAGAGCCATTGTGTATCTATCATGTAACGGATAGTGCTGTCCACCATTTTTGTTTTTTCCTATTCTTGTGACGTAACAGAAAAGTTTAGGAGATATGACCTTCGCTTATGCCTGAGTACAGTCCGGTATCATTGATTGGTTCTATTCTCATAATGACCCCTTGCGACTTGCAGTCCAATTTCAAAAGGTCATTTTTGGCTAGTAACTAGAGATGAGCGAGTATACTCGCTAAGGCACATTACTCGAGCGAGTAGTGCCTTAGCCGAGTATCTCCCCGCTCGTCTCTAAAGATTCGGGGGCTGGCGCGGGTGACAGGTGAGTTGCGGCGGGGAGCAGGGAGGAGCGGAGGGGAGAGAGGGAGAGAGGGATCTCCCCTCCGTTCCCCCCCGCTCTCCCCCGCCGCTCCCCGCCTCTTGCCGGCCCCCGAATCTTTAGAGACGAGCGGGGAGATACTCGGCTAAGGCACTACTCGATCGAGTAATGTGCTTTAGCGAGTATACTCACTCATCTCTACTCGTAACGTTTATTTTCAGGAAGGTAAAGTTCCCTGGTGCAAGCACCGAGTCATGACTGACTCCTCGGGTGATGTCACGTCGTGACATTTACTCGGCAGACTGTTTTTGCGGGGTGGTTTGCCATTGCCTTCCCCAATCATCTTTTATCCCCCCCCCCCCCCATCAAGCTGGGTACTCAGTTTACCGACCTCAGAAGGATGGAAGGCTGAGTCAACCTTGAGTCGGCTACCTGAACCATGAACCCGCAACCTTCAGGTTGTGAGCAAGAGCTTAGGACTGCATTTCTGCTGCCTTAACACTCCTTGCCACACGAGGCTCTTCCACTAGTGAGCAAATTGGGGCAAAATTTGCAACATCATTTCTTACAGTGCTAGGGTACATGTAGCATACTAGTTTTACCCTCCTTAATAACCCTGTGATAGTAACTCAGTGGTATATACAATGCTCCTCCCTTGGTGACTCATTTCTAGTGACTAACTCGTATGTCAAACGTGCCATTCCTGGTGGCCCCGTGATATATACAGTTATCAATCCTTGGTCTCCAAGTGTTACAAACAGCCTTCATCAGCAGTATAGTGTCACATTTTCCGAGCATTATATCTAGTGCCTGGTCAATGTTGGCGTTCTCTTGTATACTTTACCCATGTCTTGGTTTCCATCTAGTATATACCGTGCCCAGGTGTTGGTGACTTTATGTTATAAAAGGACCTTTTGTCCAGTTCCCGATATCCCCTTGGAATATGCCGAGCCTGGGGTCTGGTTTCTCTATAGTGTAGGCAAAAAGTAAAAAGAGAAACTCAGCATTTGCCAAGCAACAACTTTACGTGTTTCTCAGAAATTTCATTTCACTTCTTAATTATCCTGAAATGTAGATTTTACAAAATGATGATGCGGTGTTATTCTGCGAGAACGGCGGTCTTCACTTTTCACTCCACTGAACAGAGGTCACCGGTAGATTTATTCTCCGTCCTGTTCTGTATTCCGTATGTTGATAGCACTATAACCGTGAAGAGCTCCCCTCGTTCCGCCTCATTGTAGAAGTCACATCATCTGGAGCATGACAGGTTCCGGAAAACGGAGCACTTATTAAGGGAAATGTTCGGTAACTATAAACCTCGTTTTATGATTCCACCTCTGCTCACAGAGCAAGAATCTCAGCATATTAATGGGAACGAACTGGAAGGGGAAGAAGCAGTGGTCAAGTGCCCCGAAGTCCCGCAGTTTACCATAATGAATGGAGGTCGTTACTCTGTCAGACACACTCAGCATTTACAAAGTGCTATTTTCGCTGAGGATTGCCAGTCTTTTAAACTATTTCCTCGTAATTACGAGATTTGCATTGTCCTTCAGGCTAATAGATTCTCATGACATCTAGAGACCTTTTCCAGTCGTGTAGGAAGAAGAGATGTGACCACAGAGTAACCTGTAGGACATCAAACGAGACGGTTGAGTTTATTTATGTTCCTTTAAGAAAAGTTAATTGTGATAACTATAAATACATGAGGGGACAATACAAGGATCTCTACAAAAACACCTCGCGTCTGCAGGGAATTCACATGTTCTCCATGTGGCTGGTGGCAGCAGCATCGGTCCCATTGGAAACAGTGGGAGAACATTGTGATCCCCTGCTGCGGCTGTGACAGCCGCGGCCGGATGAAGAGAACTCCCTCAGTGATGCCAGGCTGTTTCCATGTGAAAACGCCTCGCATCCAGGGGTGTTCAGAAGGATTACGAGGGCGATATCGGGCCATAAATCACAGCACCATATCGCCCTCATCAGTGTAAAGTAGCCCAGAGAGATGAAGCCCCGCAGGATTTCCCCTTAGCAGGGAGAGAGCCTGGCCATCTCTCTATCTGCTATGAGTTAGTCCCCCAGAGCCCCTCTCTCTCTCCCTGCTATGGGTTAATCCCCCATAGCCCCGCTCTCTCTTTCTCTCTGCTATGGGTTAATCTCCCATAGCCCCGCCCTCTCTCTCCCTGCTACGGGTTAATCCCCATTGCCCCACTCTCTCTCTGCTCTGAGGATCCCCAAGGAATATCCCCATAGCCAGAGAGAGGTGGCAGGGCTAGAGAGATAGGATGGGGCTATAGAGCTTCTCATAGGGATTCTCCACAGTGAAGAGAGAGGGAGAGTGCTAGAGGGGCAGAGCTAGAGGGCAGATCCCTTTAGCTCCACCCTATCCCTGCCACGCTCTTGGGGAAGCCCTGTAACCCTGCCCTCCTCTCTCTCCCCGCTATGGGAAAATCCCTTAGGGGAGAGAGGGGGAGGAATTCCCCTATTGCCCCCCACTGCTGGGGAATTGCCTAGCAGCGGGGCTGGAGGAATACCCTACTGCTTACAGCGGGACATTTAAAACATGCTGCCCAGAAGGGGACTAACGGGGGGACTAACAGAAGTTTACAGCTGGACATTTAAAATGTGCTTCTGGATGTAGCTGCGCCGCTGCAATCCTCCTAATGACTTCTAATCTTCTAAACTACACTCCAGCTCCCATAGGAGTCTATGGAAGTCCCACGCATCACGCACCAAAGATAGGTCAGGTCTTATCTGTTCACGTACCACGGACCTTAGATGCGGACATTGTAGCCGCGCCTGTCCTATCTTTGGAAGGTGCGAGTTTTTTGCGTGTCTAAAATTCCTTCATCTGAACGCTTCTACAGGAAACCATTGGCGCAATTTTTTTCATGCGCCAATTATGCGTGAAAACGACGCCCGGGTGAATGAGGCCTAAGAGAAATGACTAGTCTAGCCTAGCAGCCCCCAAATCTTGTCTTCAGGCCACCAGAATATGGTGCCAGGTAAGAATTCTGCACCCATCTGGCTTGGAAAAACAATCAAAGTTTCCGTCTGCCTTGTGAACAGGATCTGCCGATCCTTTTATCTCTGCGGTGTATTAGGTAGCATCTTTTATTGTCAAGCCCTGTGATCTCGTAAAACAAAGCCTCCCGCGTCTTACCTAAACTGCAGAATTGATATGTAGAACGGACGGCTCGCGCTTCCAGCCGCCATCTGCTGCTGCAGGTTCGCTCGTTGCGATGGATGTTTTATAACCTGTCAAGTAAATGAACTGATTGAATGAAGTTTGAAAGGCGGCAGATAAAGACATTTTTATTGGCCCACAGACTGATTGATTGTTTGCTTTCCTGTTTAATCATATGTCAAATAAAAAGGGAAGATGCCTGGCGCGCTACGGGGAGCGAATGTGCAGAAACCGCACTTTACAATATAACCAGAGAACGGGGGAGAAATGGGGAGTTCTCTAAAATAGTGTCTATCGTTTTACTACTTCCTGCTGGAGATGATAATTATTATGGTTGTTAGTTGACATGAGACCGCTCTACAACTTTAGGGCTCATTCACACGAGCGTGAAAATCACGCCAAAGTTACCTGTGCAAAAAATCGTAGCTAGCTGCACAAAAAATAGCATGAATGGACAATTTCCCATAATCATATCCAAAGCTTAATTAGCCCATTCACATGATTGGGAGCTGCGTGTTGCATTTAAAAAGCACTGCTGCTCCAGGAGGAGAGAGAGGTAAAGAAAAGTCCCGGGGAACCCCCTTCTCTGCGGGGCTTCCCTTCATCTCAGCGGTGCTGGAGGCATATCCCCAGCAGCTGTGAGACCAGGGTTCGCCTGCAGGGTGGAATAAGGAAATCCCTAGCAGTGTGATGCCAGGATTCACCTGCAGGGGAAAATAAGGGATTCCCCTACTGCTGGGGATTTCCTTATTCTCCCCTGCAGGGGAACCCCGGTCTCGCTGCTGCTGGGGATTTCCTTATTTATCCCTGCAGGGGAACCCCGGTCTCGCTGCTGCTGGGGATAGCTCTCCAGCCTCGCTGAGATGAAGGGAAGCGTCACAGAGAAAGGGGTTCCCCCAGGGCTTTCCCTCATCTCTCTCACTCTCTCCCTTAATTATCCCTTTGCCGGCAGCCTCGCATAGTCTCCCATAGGTCCTATCTTTTCACGCAGCAGGGAATTTCAGTTGCGCATGTCCTATTATTTTAGGTTCTTTTTTTTTTTTAACGCGCCTGAAATTCTTTAGTCTGAACATTTCTATAGGAATCCACTGGTTTTAATAGTCGCATTTTTTTGCGCTTGTAACTTAGCTGCGCTAACACGCTCATGTGGATGGGCCCTTCAGGGCTTCATCACACAGAATTTGCATACTCAATACACATTGAATAAAACCCATTGATTTGAATGGCTTCGATGAGCGTGTTTGCGCAAAAAAATACATAGCGTGTTCTATTTTCGTGAATATTGCATAGAACACGGCGCACATTAAACTAATTTTACTCTATTGCCCATTGAAATCAATAGGAGCATGCTTGCGCAAAACTAGATAACAAAAAGGGGTTTCAACTACTTTATTTGGGAATTTTGAGTTTACGGAGGGGGATCTTTTTATGAGCACTATCAATCAGCAAAAGGAGAAGCATGTGCAAAGAACGCCTGTCACTGGAGGACCTGGCCATTGATTTCAATGGGTAACATGTAATACTTTATTTGCCCTGTGGGTGTGCTGCAAATATATGAACACTTGCTACAAGGTCCTACCAGCTTGTTTTTTTTTTTAGGGGCTTCTAACAAAAGGGGATTGTCCAAAGCAGCCAACCCCTTTCAGCAGTTCTCTAACACATTTGACAGCGTAGGTTGAAAGTGAACTGTCACCTTAAGGCAATGAAAAGAGTTTACAAAAATACACATATCCACCCACCAATGACGTAAATGTTGGTAAGACCCTCAGCTGTTGAAAGTGTATTAACAGCTCAGCTTACTCAGTGCCCCTAGTGGGTCACTGTGTGGATGGAGATTAGCATTGGCCATAGCTTGTGTTTAATTACTGTTTATACAGTTACACTGCACAGTTATGTTTGACTAAATGCCCGCTCAGAAATGAATATAGTAGTATCTTGGAAAGAAGCCACCTGTTCCCCACTGGGTTGCAGAATCTTAAAAATGGTTTTGAAGTTTTAGCTTCTACGCATGAGCTAATTTCTCTGAGCCCTTGAAAGGCTTTCCAAATCTTATGTTAAAAGGATGAAGGGTTGTATAAGTGGTCCCCCACTGGGAGCTGGTAAAACAGCACCTATTATCAGAGGGGAGAAATTTCGGATTATCTTGCACATCTACCCCCCTTTCCCCTTGCCTGTGGTAAAGCTAACTGTAATCCCGGTACTCCAGCACACGTCTCTCTGTGCATGGAACATAGAGGTGAGATGGCTGGGTAAGATCAATGACTGGTCCTGCAGACTTGCTCCAATTAAACTACTCCTTGAATGGTTGCACTGTACCCGCTTTGGCCGGGATCTGATGACACGAAGGTGAGAGGTCTGAAAAAGGAATGTAGTTTATCCCATGCCAAGTCATGAAAATACTTAACTGCTTCATCCCCAGAAGCAGGTTAGATGCAAGCCTACCGAAGACCAACAGCGTATATCAACCACATAGAGTACAGGCAAAAAAATGTCTGGATTCACGAGATCTTGTACTTATGCTCTTTAATGTACAAATCAGTATGTGTATCTACATCAATGTGAAAAGTAGGACTATATACATGCCTTGTAATAAAAACAATCAAACACCTAGAAGAAGTTGTTGTTTTGCTGCAATACTTGGCATGCAGTTCCATCTCAGGCAGTTATACAAATGATCGGGGTTGTGGTGATTAGATGGACGGTCTTGTCACCCGAGGCCCTAAAAGTGGTTTTCCTCCCTTGGCCTATAAGAGGCTCTCGGAGGCCCCTTGTGTGTAGTGACCTCTTCTTCCGCTTGTGTAGAGCTTGTTGACCACTAGACGCCTCTACGACGCAGAGAAGAGATTCCACCCCGTTACCAGAGTCTGAGAGGGGCGCATTATTGGGATGGAAGAAGCTGGATGGTCATATTAACAAATTGTCTGCCACTTGGGCTGCTCTCACCAGACTGTTAGGATGTGTTGGGACCAGTAGGTGCGTGAGGGCACATAAGGTTACCGAGCTCAGGACACCTCCTACAGACCACCAGTAGAGAGGAGCGTCTAATCGTCTGACAAGCACGAGCAGCTCCAACTGTTTCATAGTCCACCATCCGGAGACAGGGATACCATTGTTACACCCCTGTGTCTGTCAGAACCATTTCTAGGTGCTTGGCTAAAGGACTTTTGTTCTAATGGTGCCTATTACCTGTACTGCCTATGACTGTTTGCAGTGGTGTCTTGAATGACGAAACTGGACTGCTATGGAGTGGAACCAGGTTGTCCTTAGCAACGAATCCAGGTTTAGTTTGGGCACGGATGACGGTTGTGTTCATGTCTGGAGACCTCGAGTTGCGTGCCTCAATCCTGCCTTTGCTGTGGAGCGACACACCACCCCCACTGCTGGTGGGATGATCTTGGGGGCCATTACATACGACAGTCGGTCACCTGTAATAGTTGTATGAGGGACAATGACAGCTCAGCGATATGTTCAGCACATCCTGCAGCCACATGTGGTCCTCTCATGGCAGGGTTGCCCTAAGGCATTTTCCAGAAGCATAATGCTTGGCGGTGCACACATTTCTGTGGCTGCCCAGTCACCAGATTTATCACAAATAAAACATGTATGGGACCATCTTGGATGCCAACTTCAACAGCCTACAAGTTTGACCTATCTAGAGTCTCAGTTACAGCAAATGGGGAGCGATATATCCCACAGGATACCGTATGGAACCTGTATGCCTTCTAAGGGTGACTACCCACTACAGTTTTTTTTACTGCGAAATTCGCAGCATTTTTTTTTCTGCAGGGGTCTATGGGACTTGTAAAAAAAAAACGCTGCGAATTTCGCAGTGAAAAAAAAACTGTAGTGGGTAGTCAGTCACCCTAAGGGCGAGCACCCACTGACGTTTGCGTTTTCGCCGCGTTCCCCGCGGTTTTTCCGCGGCGTTTTTCGCGGCGTTTTCGCGGCTTTTCCATTAATTTCCATGGAGAAAAATAAGGACACATATGCAACTGACAGCTCCTATGTTAAAAACGCAAACGCAATGCAAAAAAAAACGCCAGTGGACAGGAACACATGTTATCTCTATGCCTGTGCAGGAAAAACGCAAAACGCAAAACGCAAAACGCAGGTAAAAAAACGCCAGTGGGTGCTCGCCCTAAGGGCAGGATCTTTTTGACAATCAGGTGTATATAGTGCAAGTTCCAACATTCTATCCTTCTTAAATATTGCTTCAACATCAGCCATCCTAAAATCCACCAGTACTGACTCTTTGAGAAGAGTGTTTAAAGTCCCATTTAGACACAATGATTATCGCTCAAAATTCACTCAAAAGCCGTCTTTTGAGTGATAATCGTTCTTTCTAAATGCACTGTTCATGCACTATTCATTCATCGCTCATTTCCAGCAAGCTAGAAATGAGCGATGAGCCATATCAGTGCCGCACGCTGATTGCCTCAGTGGGTGCACTGGTAGCATTGTTTTTGGCATGTAGGTCTTTAACATCTTTAACATTGTTTGCAATTTGTTTTTCTATGGCCGCCTGTAGACGGCCGGGTCGGATCCGGCAGCGAGAATTCTCGCAGCGGGACCCGACCCGAGCGCCTGCAGAGAGCACCGCGGACTCACCTTTCATGCGCAGAGTGGAGCCGGGGGCCGGTGAGTGACATTTCTGGGCGGGGCTCTGCGGAATTAGGACATGACGCGATTTGTTTGCTGCGCAGGATATTGCGCAGACAAACCGCGGCCGTCTGCATAGGATTGCGTATTGTAATGCAATCCTATGCAGGCGTCCAGGGGCAGAATTTCCACCCGTCTGCAGGCGGCCTATGGCTAACTTTGCTCATATTGAGATTTTTGTAAGTCTTGAATGTTATTTCTGGACCCTTAACATTTAGTGTTATAATATCATTTTGCTATTGTCTTACTAATTTCAGCACTTCTCTGTTTAGCCATACTTGTTTCCTTTTATTCCTAGACATTTTCTCACCAGAGGATATAAACTTACTATACGAGCTTCAGTATTCCTATTTAGCAGCCCGTGATCCTGGTCTACAAGACTAAACTCTTCCATTGGTTGACTGAATTTCACTTTTCTAAGCATCCAGGTTTTTGTATCTCCTCTTTGTACTGTTGCAACATAGTAAGACAACTGTCCATCTAGTTCAGCCTATTACTCCCCAATATTGATCCAGAAGAAGGCAAAAAAAACCCCAATGAGGCAGAGTTCAGTAGGCTGCTGTGATAGGCTTAGTAGAATAGTAATATAATATGTTAGGCCAAAAAAAGACATGTCCATCCAATTCAGCCTATTACCCCCCAATGTTGATCCAGAGGATGGCAAAAAAACCAATGAGGTAGAAGCCAATTTTCCCAATTTTAGGGGAAAACAAGTTCCTTCCCACACCAATCTGGCAATCAGAGTAATGTCCGGATCACCGACCCTTTTGAAGTTATTACTGATTATAACATGTAATATTGTATCACTCAAGAAAGATGTATTTCCTCTGCCCATGTTCAGAACCTTACATTTATCAGCATTAAACCTCATTTCCACTTTTCTGCCCCCAACTTATCAAAATGCTCTTACAATCTTCTTGCGTCGTCTCCTGTGTTAATATCTTTATATAGTTTTGTATCATCTGCAAATACTGATATTTTAAGGCACAATCCTTCTACCAGGTCATTAATAAATATATTACAAAGCATAAGGCCCAAAACCCAAAAGTAATGCAGTGTACTATGCTAGCGAATGAACTATGGCCTCTTCAAGTCCCATTGAAGGACTAAAAAATGACCCCCCCCCCCCAAAAAAAAAAACTCAATAAAGCTTAATTTTAAAAAAGTTATTCATCTAAGAATGCGGTGATGCAGATTCAATTGTTTTTCTTTGAATCTGTGTTTTTATTGTGCAAAAGTAGTCAAAAAAAATAAAAAAAATCTAGATAAACCTGGTATTCTGCTGATCCAGATAAGAAAAGGATCATGTGAACACCGTAAGAACAAAACCCAAAAACAATGGCGGATATATCATCCCCCCTCCCCAGCAACCCAAAAAAAGTAAATGTTAGAAATTACAATATATGTACCCCAGAGTGGTGCCATCTATATATACAGTATAAAGACGAAAGCCCTCACTGACTGACTGACTCACTGACTGACTGACTGACTCACTAACTGACTCACTCACTCACTGACTCGCCACTAATTCTCCAACTTCCCGATGTCGTAGAAACATGAAATTTGGCACAAGGATTGATTATGTCATAAATAGGAAAAGCTAATGGGTCCCAACTAGAGATGAGCGAGCATACTCATCCGAGCTTGATGCTTGTTCGAGTATTAGGGTGCTCGAGATGCTTGTTACTCGAGACGAGCACCACGCGATTAAACGAGCACTGACCATTGAATTCAATGGAGCCGGCAAATATAAGCCCTTACCTGAAAATCATCCTAAAATGTGTAAAAAGAAAAAAAATATATATACTCACCTGGTCCCGGCAGACGGAGTTCAGCTGCGGCCAGCTGGCAGTTCTCCCGAACTGCTCTCTGTAGTATTCAGCAGCCGGGGATTTATAATCCCCACCTGCTGAATGAGCTCCCTCTGATTGGTCACAGCCTGACCAATCAGAGGCAGATCTCACTCACACCCATTCATGAATTCATGAATGGGTGAGTGAGTGCTGCCTCTGATTGGCTCAGCGCAGCTCTCAGCTGAATGACAGCAGTTCAGCACCACAGTGCAGGGGACAGCAGGAGAAGACGCAGCTGTGCCCCGGCAGCTGAAGGGAGGTGAGTATCTATTTTTTTTGTTTTTTTAAATCACATTTAATTCATTTCCAGGGAATGGCTTATATGTAAAGACATTCCCTGAAAAATAATTCAGGTGTGCCAGCGGACCATTGTCTTCAATGGAGTCGCCGGCAGCAGCAGCGGCTCCATTGAAGAGAATGCCTGCATTTTTATTCTTTTTTACACTAAAATCTTTCTTTTTCAGGTGAGGGCTTATATTTTTAAGCCCTTCCCGAAAATTCATCCCACGCTCGCTGGCAGCCTATTGCTTTCAATGGAGTCAGCTGTATTGCCGGCTCCATTGAATTCAATGGGCTAACATCGTTCTTCTCTGCCACAGCTGTTACAGCTGTGGCAGAGGAGAACGATCATTATGCTGACAGTGGGGGGGGGGGTCTCACTCTTGCCACTATTGTGGCTTAATAGTGAGACCTCGGAGCCCGAAATGCAGCCCTGCATGTTGCTCCTCGCCTGCCCTATCCATTTCTGTGTTTTTTACATGACTTTGGTGATTTGCTAAGATTTTCACAAATGAAAACCTTAGCGGAGCACCAGTCATATACAAAAATGCTCGAGTCGCCCATTGACTTCAATGGGGTTCGTTACTCGAAACGAACTCTCGAGCATCACTGAAAGTTCGACTCGAGTAACGAGCACTCAAGCATTTTGGTGCTCGCTCATCTCTAGTCCCAACTCGATTATTCAATTCTATGCGCAAAAGAATTAGCGTCCAAATTTTATGTATGTAATCTAATTCTACAACTTCCCAATGTCATAGAAACTTGAAATTTGGCACAAGCATTGATCTATATATATATAAAGACGAAAGCCCTCACTGACTCACTCACTGACTGACTGACTCACTGACTGACTGACTCGCCAATAATTCTCCAACTTCCCGATGTCGTAAAAACATGAAATTTGGCACAAGCATAGATTATGTCCAAAATAGGAAAAGTAAAGAGGTCCCAACTCGATTATGCAATTCTAGCATAAAAGAATTAGCGTCCAAATTTTACGTACGTAATCTAAATCTGTCACTTCCCAATGTCATAGAAATTTGAAATTTCGCACAAGCATTGATTATGTCATAAATAGGAAAAGTTAATGGGTCCTAGCTCGATTATTCATTTCTAAGCGCAAAAGAATTAGCGTCCAAATTTTACATACGTAATCTAATTCTCTCACTTCACGATGTCATAGAAACTTGAAATTTGGCACGGGCATTGATTATGTCATAAATAGGAAAAGTTAATGGGTCCCAACTCGATTATTCAATTCTAAGCGCAAAAGAATTAGCATCCAAATTTTACATATGTATTCTAATTCTCTCACTTCCCGATGTCATTTTTTATAAAGGAAACGTCACATGGTTACCTCCACATGGTGTTTCCTGGGTAACGCAAAGAACCATGCAAAATGGTGAACATATTTTTTTCCTCTGTATCTCTAAAGTAACCACGACTTCATAAGATTTTCAGTGTGAACACCAGATAAACACCAGTACCAAATTAACTCGGGCGAAGCCGGGTATACCAGCTAGTCTATATATATAAAGCTGAAAGCCCTCACTGACTCACTGACTGACTCGCCACTAATTCTCCAACTTCCCAATGTTGTAGAAGCATGAAATTTGGCACAATCATAGATGTCTAAAATAGGAAAAGTAAAGGGGTCCGAACTCGATTATTCAATTCTAGCGCAAAAGAACTAGCATCCAAATTTTACATACGGAATCTAATTCTCTCACTTCCTGATGTAATAGAAACTTGAAATTTGGCACAGGCATTGATTATGTCATAAATAGGAAAAGTTAAAGGGTCCCAACTCGATTATTCAATTCTAAGCGCAAAAGAATTAGCATCCAAATTTTACATATGTATTCTAATTCTCTCACTTCCTGATGTCATTTTATATAAAGGAAACGTCACATGGTTACCTCCAAGTGGTGTTTCCTGGGTAACGCAAAGAACCATGCAAAATGGTGAACATATTTTTTTCCTCGGTATCTCTAAAGTAACCACGACTTCATAAGATTTTACGTGTGAACACCAGATAAACCCCAGTACCAAATTAACTCGGACGAAGCCGGGTATATCAGCTAGTATATATATACAACTCGTCCCACAAAAAACAAGCCCTCATACAGCTGTCAACAAATTATGGCTCTTACAATGTGACGATGACAATCCCTTGGTCCTTAAACCTAAAAATCTGGAAGGTCACTAAGGGGTTAAGAACCTTGCTGATGGGATAGGTGGGAACCTGTTTTGGTTCTAGAACATGTGATGTCAGGACCCAATTACTTCTAGGAGCAAACGAAATAGAAAAAAACTGATTTTCCTCAGTTTTGGTGTGACTTGCATGCCCTACGATATGGGGGTAATTTCAGTTGACCATGACTAATGCCTAGATAGAAGGCAAAACAGCGGAAGACAAACCACATTTCTGGAGGTAGAGTTTCATGTTTTGCCTGTGTCTATGACTTTGGCCCAAACACTTCCAGAAGAGGAGAGACAGACAAGGAGCCCCCACAATACAAACAACCATAATGCTGCAGAAACCAACAAAAGCTTTAAAATCCAGGAGAATTCATGCTCCATTGAATGTCAAAGCTTCCCCTGGCCAGAGCGAGCCACAAGCACGGAGCAGCGCTTAGCTTAGGATGGGATTACTATTCACTGCCCTTAACTTCCTTTCCGTTTCAGTGGATGGCTAAATGTGAAAGGATGGGATGTGCACTGCTAATTTAGCAGATCTTATCCAAGGAAGAAGAGATGGGGCGTTGAGGAGCCTCGCGGAATGTTTTATCACAATGCATTAAACCTATGTCTAGTAATATGTGCTGCAGAATACCTACAATCACTGGGGTTTTCCGGTTCAGTAAGTCCATAGTTGAGACTCATAGGATCTATAGCAAAACTGTCCACACAACATAATTGCTGGATGAAAAATGTTTGGCGCACACATATAACCTTGGGCATTGTGCAGGAAGAGGGTAGACATTCAAGAAAGGGCGCCTGCTTGTACAGTAGGGCTGAAATTGGTGTCCTCAGCTTCCTAAGATGTAAATCCAATGCAACTTTGTGCTGGATTACGGTTTTCTCCAGCAGGCTTTGGGGTATTTTGTCGCTTTCCGAATTGAGTGTCGTGTGCACACATCATCGAACCAGAATCAGACACAAATGCTGGTCTAAAACCGGGAGAGAGTCTCTCCCATGTGTAGAGGCTCAGGCTTTTTATTATAACACATGACAACCGCCCTTCAATGGGCGTGCAACAGATTACATCAGTAACATATAAGATTCTCATTTGTCGGTTCATATAGAATCCCCCACCTCTCTGCCCACCCCCTCCAAGTGTTGAGGTGGTATGGACTTCGTCCTCTAGCTGAAGTCATCTCCGTGTAGTGATGACTCATTGTTTACCTAGCTTCAGGATGAGGAGTGGAAGGGGGCTAGACAAACACTCAGTATTAAACACAGGATATAAGGATATACACAGAGACTATGGCCCTTAACTCTTAGAAGCTGGTTGTGCAACTTGTGTAACTTCTATGTACTTAACTAACATTAGATCAGACATCCATTGTCTAGCAAATACTATGATTAGATTGTGTGTGTGTCCTTTAAACTCCTGAGCTAAAAGTCATTACAATAGCAAAATACATTTGGGTTATATTAATCGATAGACATTTTATAAATAATCATCATGTCTATCACAATCCCCCCTTAAAATGTCTATCCTCTAATTTTCTATCTAATTTTCACAGTTTTCTGCGCATGAGCCTATAACTGGAGCGTGTTGAAGGTTCGTTTTAGGGTCTTCAAGGGGGTGTAGGACTTGTCCACTCCTTTTGGGGATGCATCCAGCAAACTCATGGTGGGAGCGGCTTTTCCAGCATCAGTTTCACAGGTCTCTCTGACACAGGGGATAACACAGCAGACTAGAACAGAAAAGGTAACCATCAGTTCACATACAACAGCGACGCCCGTCTGTGCCAGGATCCTTTACCACCCGCTCATCCATGGCGAGTGCTGGTCCCAAAAGTTAGCTCTTTTTAGTCAGTGCGGTCAGCTTCTTAATGGCAACTGCGTCTTTACCCACGGGTCACGTGTCGTCTAGGATGTAGGTACAACAAGTCTCCCCTATCACCTTACAGACACTCCCCTTTTTAGCTAAAGTCATATCTAAGGTCACGCTATTTTAAAAAAAGTCATAGTCGAGGTAGGTCCTATTGGTCGACTAGTCCCTATAAGGCGTCTCTAGTATAATTTATAAACCACTGCTAATTATAATAAACATAATTAATCCAGTCAACGTTTATTTACCCTAATGATCAGGAAAATGGACTCGAATCTAGTTTTAACTTGGTCTCTAATTTTTAAAACTCGTCAGGTACCCCCCTTGGCTATCCTATGATGTCAATGTATACGTGTAGATCAAAACTACCACCAGGGGTCTCTCTTCTCGCTCTAGTATAATGTTACAATACTAGTAGCGTGCACAGGTACGCACGGCGTGGGACTCCCTAATCTTCACCCACACCAATGTCCCTCCTGGAGATAGTCCTAATGGTGAACACGTCCAAGTCGCCTCACCCTTGCGTCAGGGCTTTCCCACTGCCCGTAAGTCCCTACTCCTAGGAGGGGGGGGGATCCCTACCTTACCTCAGAGGGAGGCCATGGATTCCCTGGGCTCATTTCCGGGCATCCATACCCTCTATCTGTACAAGTTAACACCCCACACGGTGTGCCCTCGCCGGAACCTAAGGTCTTCTGCACTATCCCTTGGCAAATGGGAATTCCACTGACAATCCATCTTAGGAGATCGGGGCAGGCACAGTACTAGTACATTTCTCCTTTTCTTTGGTAGCGTATGTGGTTGGCATTATCGGAACTGGCTCTTCATCTTTTTTAAACAAGGGAAATATTGGTGAGTTCCCCAAAAATCTCCCTCTACCCTGCCTAATTGCCTGGCAGGTGTAGTTTCCAGGGTAGTCAGTAATACTCTCTCCGGTGCAAAACACTTAAGTAGTTATAGAGTATTCCTTCTTCCATTTCTCACGGACAGTGTAATTAGCGGAAATGTTCGTGAAGAGACTAATAAACCACTCTTCAGCATCTACAGGGAGATTTAGGGGGACCATCCCCGAGTGTAGCCGGGCACTACCGCACACGCAACAGTTAGACTTGTTGCTCCTGTTAGCATTGTACCTCATCAACTCCAACCAGAGATTCTGGTCAGAGTAGCCAGTCGTTACTGTCAAGGTGTCCTCAAAAGGTAGGGTCGGCTATGATCATCATGTTCGTCAAGGTCTTTATCTTACGGCGGAGGCGGTTAATTATGGGCACGGGACTAAGTGAAGGCTTCCATTCGGCTGCATCTACCATACCCCTTATTTTAAACTTCCCTAAGGGATCTATCCTCCCGTACCGGTATGTCCCCAGACTATAAGTCTCCCCGTCCCCCGGGCTTGGATCTCCCATGGTTAGTGTAAAAACCGCATTAAAACCAAGCAACATACTAAGTTCAGCCTTCCAATACCTGCTGTCCTTATTATTCTCAAGGAGGGTTATACGACTAATTAGGGATTTCCCGCTCTTATTTTTCTTATTTAAGGCACTTCGCGGTTTATAGGACTAGTCTGTTCCTGCGTTCCATCCCACTAATCCCCAATAACGGCAGTCTTCTCCCCAGACGTTATCAGTGGCACGAACATATTGTATTCCCCGGGTATATGAGTCATATAACCAGCTGGACTGAGCTAGATCTGGCCTGCGGTGGGATCTTGTGCCTAGACACGGAACCACAGTACAATAGTCGAAGGAATATGCGGCTACTTAAGAACCATACCCCCATATTCTTCCGACTAAGGATTCCAGTTGCTACCTTCCTCTCTCACTAGCCCTAACCAGAGTAACGTCTTTGGCACAACTAAGACTGGTCTCCCGGATCTGAAGCTTTCTTACAGTATGAAGCGTGGATCCATGTAAGTCTTTCGGCTAGTTTCACAGCTGTGGCAGTAGTCAGAAGCACCTGGTAGGGGCCATCAAATCGGGGCTCAGGAGGGTGCTTCCTGGGGAACTTCTTGATGCACACCCAATCCCCAGGCTGCAAGATATGTGTCCCAGTGTCTGCCTCTGAGTCTGGAAGAGAACACCTGTGCATAGGCTTTAGTTAGTTCTTTAACAACGGAAATCACATACTCAGTCAACACATCAGATTGTAATTGTAACCACTGAGGATAGTAACAACCTAGCCTTGGGGCTAGCCCAAACAATCTCGTAGGGAGATAATGTATAATCCCCCCTGGGTTCATATCTAACACTGTATAAGGCTATTGGATGACAGTCTTTCCAAAGTGGCGTCATTTTTAAGTATCTTACTTTTTAGCGTGCCACTACGTCTCTCCACCTTTCCACTACACTAAAGGTGGTACAGTATGTAAAAGGCCTGGGATACACCCAGAGTAGACATGACATGTTACATTCACCTGCGAAGTTTATACCTCTGTCTGACTCTGAATCACCTCTGGTACCCCATATTCACAGTTTACCTCGTTCATGAGCTTCTTTGCGGTTACCTACTTGTTTACCTTGGTAACAGGGTCGGCCTCCAACCTGCAAAGACATCAACAACAACAAGCACGTAGTCATACTTCCCAACAAGTGGGAGCTGAACGTAGTCAATTTGCAATCCCTGAAATGGGTAGAGTGGTCCCGGCAAGTGTGATGTGGCAAATTTACTTCTGCCCTGACTTACCCATGGCATAGATCATGCTAAACCGGACAAATGATGCAGCAGCTACAGAGAACCTAGAAGTCGCCCAACCTCTTTCAAGCGTCGTCGTCATTACTGCTTTACTAGGTGGGTCTTTCCGTCCATCAGCTGGGCCATCATGGGATACAGGAACTGTGGTGGGCAAGTGCTGTTGACTGTTCACCACACGCTGTCCTGTTTCTGCTGCTCCCATATTAGTCCATTTATTCTTTCCTTCCTTGCTGGCTGGTAACTGTAAAAGTCTTTAGCATATCAAAGTCCAAATTTTTGTCAATGTCCAAAGTTTTTTACCACTGACTCATGCTGTCAGTATCTTTCTTCTTTCTTCCACGGCTTGAGGGCCGCTGCCTTTGCTATGCTGTCAGCGAGGGTGTCGTCTCTTGCCTCTCCAGTGTAGGAATCGGTGCGAACTCTCAACTTTGTCAGGTAGAAGTAGGGCCTCCATGCGACTCTGTACAGCTGCACCATTCTCAATTGGTTGTCCTGCTAAGGTAAAAACTGTCTGGCCTTCCATATTGGGCCGTAATCATGAGCTATGCCAAATGCATACCAGGAGTCAGTGTAAAGGGTTGCCGGTCTTACCTCTCGCCACTCTACACGCCTCAGTGAGGGCCTTCCATTCCGCTTATTGTACTGTGACATGCGGAGGCAGAGCTTCTGCTTCTAGGACATCTTGTTGTGTGACCACTGCATATCCGATGTGGAGTCATCAATCCTCACCCTGGTACCATCTGCAAAAAGCTCAACATATGCATTATCAACAGGGGTTCTGGTAACTGTTTGCATATCTGCAGTTTCTTACTGAATTAGTACTAAATAATCGTTCTGACGTTCTATTTCACATGGCTCGGAATCTTGTAGCACAAAATCATTTATTTATTTTTTTTCAAACCCAATAGCTGATCTACAACACCTAGATCATCTATGACCCAGATCACCTATGCCTCCCCCCTTTTGAACCGCAATACTCAATGGAAAAAGAGTCATTGCGTTCAAACTAGTAAACCAAGAGGCACAAAAACAAGCACTTTGTAGGTCAAGGTGACATTGTATGCAGCGAAGTCTGAGCGAAAATCTCCTTAAAAGAAAATTTTTTCCTTTTTTTCCCTTTCAGGTCGCAGTTAGTATTTTTTTTAACACAAGGGGGCGACACACAATTCAAATTTTATGTCACCCAGTGTAATAGTATTTCAGGGTATGGCCAGCGTTTAGCTTTTACTCTCCTGTCGGAATATAATTATAGCTTCAGTGTAAACTGACACTAGAATATACAAAAGACTTAAAGAAAAACTAAAGAATACGGATGACTTAAAGGAGATGTCCCGCGCCGAAACGGGTTTTTTTTTTTTTAAACCCCCCCCCCGTTCGGCGCGAGACAACCCCGATGCAGGGGTTAAAAAAACCACCCGCACAGCGCTTACCTGAATCCCGGCGCTCCGGTGACTTCTCTACTCACCGCTGAAGATGGCCTCTTCCTCCGTGGACCGCAGCTCTTCTGTGCGGTCCACTGCCGATTCCAGCCTCCTGATTGGCTGGAATCGGCACGTGACGGGGCGGAGCTACACGGAGCTACACGGAGCCCCATAGAGAACAGCAGAAGACCCGGACTGCGCAAGCGCGGCTAATTTGGCCATCGGAGGCCAAAAATTAGTCGGCACCATGGAGACCAGGACGCTAGCAACGGAGCAGGTAAGTAAAAAACTTTTTATAACTTCTGTATGGCTCATAATTAATGCACAATGTACATTACAAAGTGCATTATTATGGCCATACAGAAGTGTATAACCCCACTTGCTGCCTCGGGACATCTCCTTTAACATCCTACTCTGGGCAATTCAGTCCCTCTTTCTTCACATTAAAAGTAAAATTACTTCATCAAATTGCATGAAAAAGTTTGCTGGGTGACTATAGTGAAATTATTCCATCTGTAGGAGCCTTCCATAACATCATCTGTCTGAGTATCCATTGGAGAAGCGGGCAGTGGAAAACAGAGCCCCTGGGAACATGAGAGAGCGTCCCCTGTCATGTATTCCCAGCCTCTGCCCCCCATGCATCAACTCCAATCTTCCATGCACTATAAACCAGCTTAGTCATCTACTATGTCCCAAGCTGCATCTCCACAAAGGTTTGTTTCCCTGAACTTATCACACATCCAAAGTGGCCACATCTTGGAGCGTAACAAAGTCTGGTCAAACAAAACCTTTGTTCAGACAATCATGATGTTAGCACTGGATACAGTGGCATTGGGAAATATAGGCCTCCCAAATGCAGCAAAATGGCCGCCAGAGGCAGAAAGGGGCGGGGCTACAAATCTCCCAAGTGAGGCAAAATGGCTGCCGGAGGAACGGGCGGGGCCAGGGGCAGCAGCACTCCCAGGTGAGGCAAAATGGCTGCTGAGTAGCAGCACTTCCAGGTGAGGCAAGATGGCCGCTGGAGGAGGAAAGGGCGGGGCCAGGTCCTGTCCCGGATGGGGAGGGACCGGAAGTAACATCACACACCCTGAAAGTGAGCACATGGGGGGAAATAACTTCAGGGTGGGGGCAGGCCTCACTACATTTACTACAGAGTCACACTATGTTGGATTGTAAACATTGCAAGCACGGCCGCCATTACAGGGAGGGGCTGTAGTCAACACAAAGACATTACATTGTTCATAAGCAATACACATACCCCCCTACATGCTTTCCCCTCTTCAATCTCTCAACTATGTTATACCTCCTTCTAGCAATCTAAAAACACATTTCTTTCTGCTAGGCTTCCTGCTCATCTTCTGAAAACTTTCTACAATCTATCTTATCTGTCTATAACCTGGCATTTCTTTCTGCAACTTTTCCTGGTCCTTTCCCATTGTTCAGTAACCAAATCACAAGCTCTATGACCTTTGTCCTTGCTCACTTTGCTCCCCATTCTCTAAACGACCTGCGTCTATGCCTGAACCTTCTCAATCTGCTATCACAACTTACTGTATGTGAAGAGAGGGGAAGCGGCGGTCCACATTTAGTAAGCGTTTGGATTTAATGGGGACAATTGGTCCAAGTGCTTTTAGGGCTAATGGGCTTGGCCGGATTTCTGCTGCGTGAATCCGTGGCGTTGCCCCACAGCTATTAGACTCTATTGGATCTAATAGCTAAATGCTCACGCTGCGGAATTCCGCAGTGTGAAATAACCCGCGGCATGTCCTATTTGTCATGAGAATACGCACGGCCGGCTTCCTTTGTAGTCAATGGAAGTCGTCCGTCACGCTATACTTCCTCTGTATAGCGTAGATATGCGCCCCGACCACCGCCGGCTGCGTCATATGACACTGCCAGCATGTCATGTCCTGTACTGCGCATGCACACCGGTGTGTCATGCAGGACTCTAACAGTGGATCCAGGAGGTAAGTATGGGGTCTTTGGGGGAGGGGGGGCGCTGTGACGAACTCCGCTGCGGTATTCCGCTTGCGGAGCCTGTCACGGCCGTAGGCAGGAGGCCTTAGGCTGGTTTCACATCAGCATATTACAGATCTGTAATACAGAGGGGATTCCAAACCCCCCATAGATCTCCTGAATCGGCCCACGGTCGGGCTGGGACACTTGTAATACACTCCTGAGAAATAGGCTTAGATGGAACATGCTTGAACCCTAATGCTAATTTCACACGGGCGAGTGCAATATAGGGCTGTGAAACTGGCTCTGTCGAGGAAGTAGCGATCCTCTGCTGCGGCTGGAAGGATCGTGAAGTGTTTCCCATTGTTTTCAATGGGAAACCTCGCATCACACTTGAGTGCACCTCGCACAGTGTGCGATGCTTTGCCAACCCCATTTAAAACTATGGGCAATGCAAATGAATGCCCAGAGACAGGACATGCCTCGATCTTTTTCCCACACTGCAATGCGGGAAAAAAATTTGCTTATGTGTGTGCCCCCATTTTTAAAAATAATTTCTAAAATGTTTTTTTACTCATTTTTGCATTATTTTTAGTCTCTATATTTGAACTTGCGACTGTTTGGTTACTTCTGTGATATAATATCATAGTCACTAGCGTAACTATAGGGGATGCAGGGGATACAGTTTCTCCCAGGCCCAGGAGCCTTAGGGGGCCCATAATGCCTCTGCTCTCTATATAGGGAGCCCATATATAGTTCTGATCATAGTATTACGTTAAACCACGATCTAACAGGCAATCTATTAAGCCACACCGTAGGCATGGCTTCGAAGGCAATCTGCAGTGGTAGACCTGGAAGCCTTCAGAATGTCCCTGCCTGTCATGCCAACTGAACGGCACCCAGCAATCTCATTCTTGGGGGGGACCGTTCAGGACCTCTGAAGTCCGATCGAAGCATTTCAATGCCACTACCAGAATTGACACTAGCATTTAAAGGGTTAATAACCGCGATCAAAGTGCTGATTGCTGCTGTCGCAGTCATGTGTGGGCTGTCAGTGGGGAAGTGATTTGCACCTTCCTCATTCCTTAAATATTCATAAAAAATCTGCATTCATGTCTATAGAGGTTGCGGCCAGGTGTGCCTCATATAACCCTATGAGAACCTGGGGCTGTATGGCAGCTGTGCCCCCTTCACCCTGGGTCTTATATAATTACATAGGTACACCTGGCCTGAATCAGTAAGGATCAGCTAATAGCTTGTTCTTCACTGGATAGCCTGGAAATGTCAAAATTTCAAAAGCAGCAGAAGAATTCCTAGTTGGGATTATTGTATATGGACAAAAGAAAGAGATTTACTGGTCATTCAAGGAAAAGGTCTTGCTGACTAATTGCATTCAAAGGAGCGACAGCGAATCGGGCGCGGTATTCTTGAGTGCGACTCAAATCTAACAACACACGGACACCCATAGACTCTTATAGGAGAGTGCGTACACAAGGCTCTGAAAAGAGGTAGATTTTCGTGCTCCATTGGGATTGCGGATACTGGGTGAGTATAAAAAATACATAATCCAACTCCTTGTCACCTCCTCTAGCAGCACCATGACTTAGTTTATGGTGCTGTGTGAACGTGACAGGTTCCCCTTAGATACATTAAACTACCTTCACATTTGCGCTGGGAGCTCTGTCGCAGATTCGGCGCAAACACTGGAAAAATGGCGCTGTATGATGCACTTTTTCTTACAGTAAAATGCGGGGCAGCTGAGCAGAGACCATATAGACCCCATTATAGCCAATGGGGTCTGTTTGGTGGATTCTTTCGGCCGGGGAGTTTTCTTTTCCTGCTCTCTGAATACAGCAGGAAAACCGAACCGCCAACACAGATGTGAAAGCAGCTTGATATATGATAAACAATGACAATAAACATGAACTAAATGGGATACAGACTGCTACAGATGAAGAGAAGACCCTGCCCATGAGGGCTTACAATCTACAAGGGAGGGGCAGGGACACAGTAGGTGAGGGTAGAAGCTACTCATATAGTGGCAGCAGGGCTACTGTAGGATGTAGACTTCATAGAAGATGGTTTTTAGGTTGTTTTTGAAGCTTTCCAAAGTGGTCGAGAGTCTGATGTTTTGGGGTAGCGAGTTCCAAAGTATAGGTGATGCATGGGAGACATGTTGGAGACAATTATGTGAGGAGCAGACAAGAGGAGAGCAGAGAAGGTGGTCTTGTGGGAAGGTATTGGGACATTAGGTCGGATATCTATGTAGAGGACAGGTTGACTTGTATGTCATTCTTAAAGGGGGTTTCCGAGACCTAAAAAAAGTTTAAAGAGCTTAAAACGAACAAAAATTGAATACTCACCTATTCTGGCTGCTTCCAGCCCAGCGCTGCAGCCTCAGTGCCTGCTGCACGGAACCCAGAATAAGCAGCGGGTGGTCACGTTCTGTTCATTGTGCACATGACTGCTCAGCCACTTACAGCCTTCAGAGACCATAGAAGAATCACCACTGAAGCCTGTTAGAGTCTGACCAATCAATGATCGCACAATGAACGGCATGTGATCATCCGAGACTTCTTCCGGGTTCTGTGGGCACTGGGGCTGCAGCGCTGGACAAGAAGACACTGGGATAGGTGCACATTCAAATTTATTCAATTTTTGTTCGTTTTAACTCTTTTCAACTTTTTTTCTCAGAAAACCCCTTTAATATTTTGAATTGCATTCCCTGAACAATGGGTAGCCAGTAGAGGGAGTGGCAGAGGGGAAAGGCAGAGGAGTAACAGGGGTAGAGGTGGACCAGCTGGGCAGCAAAGTTGAGGATGGATTGGAGGGCCATAAGAGCTTTTTTTATAGGAAACTACAGAAAAGGAAATTGCACTATTCTATGCAGGAAATGTTGGCTCGAGATTGAGGAATGATTGTATCCAAGAGAGGTTTTTGAGCTGGAGATGGCAAGAGGTGTTGTATGTACAGTTTGAAGGACAGGGCAAAATCGAATGTTACACTTGGGGAGTGGATTTCTGTGACTGGGGAAAGTATAGAGGTATTGATTGTGATTGATAGGGCTGGTAATCAGGATTGAATGAAATGTGGGATAGAAGACAAGTTCAGTTTTCTCCATGATGAGTTTTAGAAAGTAAGAACGCAAGAAGGATATAGCTAATAGGCACTTTGGTATTTTGGAGAGAAGAGAGTTAACATCTGGGCGTAGATTTGAGTGTCATCAGCATATATGTGGTATTGAAAGCCATAGGATTCTACGAGCTTTCCTAGGCCAAAGGTATACATGGAGAAGAGTAGGGGTCATAGGACAAGCTTTGAGGGACACCAGCAGTGAGGAGCAAGAGGCGGAAGTGGTGTGTGAGTGGGAGACACTGAATGTTTGGTTGGTGAGGTAGAAAGAGATCCAGGAGAAGGCCAAGTCTGGGATGCCAAGGGAGGAGAGAGTTTGTAACAGGAGGGAGTGGTCACCTGTGACAAGGGCAGAAGACATGCCTAGGAGGGCACTGAGTAATGTTTTAAGGCTTTCACAGTTAGCAGATCACTGATGACTTTGGTTAAGGTGGTTTCTGTAGAGCAGTTGGATTGGAAGCTAGTGGTGGAGTTGGAAGTCAGATTGTAAGTGGTCAAATAACGAGTTGGATGAGAGGAGAGAGGACAGTTCAAGATGGATGTACTGTTCCAGGAGTTTAGAAGCAAATAGGAGTAGTGAGATGACGGTAGCTAGACAGAGAGGATGGATCATGGGATGGCTTCTTAACCCCTTAATGACGCGGCCCTTTTTCTTTTTCCATTTTCGTTTTTTCCTCCCCCCTTTTAAAAAAATCGTAACTCCTTTATTTATCCATTGACGTCGCTGTATGAGGGTTTGTTTTTTGCGGGACGAGTTGTATTTTTCAATGGTGCTATTTAAAGTACCATATAATGTACTGAAAAACTTTTAAAAAATTCTAAGTGGAGTAAAATGAAAAAAAAACGACATTTCGCCATTTTTAGTGCGTCTTGTTTCTACGGCGCACAAATGGCAACAAAAGCGACATGATAACTTTATTCTATGGGTCGGTACGATTACTACGATACCAAACTTGTATAGTTTTTTTTTACTATACGCCTCTTTTTTTTCAAAGACATTTAAGTTTTTCAATTATTTTCTGCCGTCATTTTGTGCGCGTAATAACTTTTTTATTTTTCCGTCGACATAGTTTAGCAAGGGCTCATTTTTGCGGGATGTTCTGTAGTTTCTGATAGTACCAATTTGGAATACATATGACTTTTTGATCATTTTTTATTGCGTTTTTTCTGGGCGACAGGGTAACTAAAAAAGTGTATTTCTGGCGTTCTTTTTTTTTTCAGACAACGTTCACCGTGTGGGAAAAATAATGCGCTACGTTGATAGTTTGGACTTTTACGGACGCGGCGATACCAAATACATATTTTTTATTTATTATTTAGATTTTTTAATAGTAGATATGGCAATAGATTTTCCAATTAAAAAAAACTTTATTGATTTTTTTTTTACATTACTTTGAAGTCCCCCCGGGGGACTTTAACATGCGATGCTTTGATTGCTCCTGCAGTATGACGTAATGCTATAGCATTACGTCATACTGCTTTTTGACAGGCAGTCTATCAAGCCACCCCACGGGGATGGCTTGATAGGCAGTCTGTTAAGGCAGCCCTGGGGCCTAAAGGCCCCCGGCTGCCATGACACCTGCACGGCTCCCCCGATCTCACCAGGGGGGACTCATGCGGGACCCCCGAACATCGTTTGGGGGATTTAAATGCCGCTGTCAGAATTGACAGCAGCATTTAAATGGTTAATAGCCACAATCGGCTGCGCGGCCACTCGCGGCTATTGCCCGCGGGTGTCAGCTGTTATAAACAGCTGACGCCCGCGCTGTATAAAGAGAGGTTGCCACGCAACCTCTCTTCATACATACCCTGACGCTCCATGACGTACTAGTACGTCATTGGTCGTGAAGGGGTTAAGGATAGCTATGATAGTTGCATATTTAAATAATGCAGTGAAGATACCAGTGGTGAGTGTAAAGTTGCAAAGAGGAGTTAAGACTAGAATAAGCACAGAGGTAAGGTTCGGGATGAGGGGAGATGGGATTAGGTCAAGTGCACAAGTGGTGAGGTGCGATTTGGAGAGAAGGGTGGAGAGCTTGTCCCCAGTAATAATAAGAGGAGAGGATGAAGTAGTTCTGTGAATGGGTTGGGTGGACTGTGGGTAGCAGCTTTCTCTGAGGCTTTATTCACAAGAGCGTTTTTACACGGCTATATAGCCACGTTTTCACGCCTGGAAGAAAATCGCAACCATCTGAGGCATTGGAATCCAATGCATTCGTTCACATGGCCAATTTTGCTCCATGAACAATCGCCTGGCGGGAAAAAATAGCACATACGCTGCCGATTCCGGTGGGCGCTTTTACGCTCGGACGGAAAAGATTGAGTGAGTAGTGCCTTAGCCGAGTATCTCCCCGCTCATCTCTAAAGATTCGGGGGTCGGCGCGGGTGACAGGTGAGTTGTGGCAGGGAGCGGGGGGAGAGAGGGACAGAGAGATCTCCCCTCCGTTCCTCCCCGCTCTCCCCCGCCGCTCCCCGGCCCCCGAATCTTTAGAGATGAGCGGGGAGATACTCGGCTAAGGCACTACTCGCTCGAGTAATGTGCCTTAGCGAGTATACTTGCTCATCTCTAATAAATTTGGCACAAGCATTCTTTACGTCCTAAATGGGAAAAGTAAAGGGTTTACAACTTGATTATTCAATGCTAATTGCAAAAGTAAGTGCACCCCTGTGTAGTGAACCTAATTTAATTCTCTAACTTCCCAGTGTCATAGAAACTTGAAATTTGGCACGACCATTCTTTTGGTCCTAGATAGAAAAAGTAAAGGGGTCACAACTCAATTATTCAATGCTAAGTGCAAACGTATTGGCACCCTTATGTAATGTAACTTCCTGGTGTCGTACAACCGTGAAATTTGGCACGAGCATTCTTTATGTCCTAAATAAGAAAAGTAAAGGGGGACACAACTCGATTATTCAGTGCTAATTGCAAAAGTAAGTGCACCCCTATGTAATGTAACTTCCCGATGTTGTACAAGCGTGAAATTTGGCACAAGCTTTCTTTAGGTCTTACAAGAGGAGAGTGGGAGGGGAGGCACATTCTGCAGAGGGACATCGGTACATGCAGTCTGAGGAGAATCTAACGCTCCTCTATGTGTATACATATTTTATCACTCGGTTCCTCTAAAGAAACCACGACTTCATTAAATTTTCTGTGCGAACAACACGTAAACACCTGTACCAAATTAGCTTGGGCAAAGCCGGGTATATCAGGTAGTGTATAATAAACTGCATTACCTCCTAACATACTAATAGATATTGATTGATATGTTGCTCTAAACAGACAGAGCAATTAGAAAGCAATCATTGGCCTTCAGGCACTATGTATGATTCTACATATTGCTTCAGCCATAAACCAGTCTAATTCATAACAATCTGTAAACCCCATCGTGCGCCAAATATTAACTGTATCAACAAATCAAATGGAGATTTACTAGAAGCATTATACACTTATTCTATGCTTGAATCCATGTGCCCGGTCTGCATGTCATCTTATGGATGTCACAGAGTGTTATCCCCGATCCGGGCCAATTAGCCTTACCAGAGGGCTGCTGCCGCTCTGGAAAGTTTAACACGACCATGCATTATATTCATTGGAACAGGCTGCATATTTTTGTTTGTTTCCTTTTCTCTCCAAGCTTTTGACCTGAAATAAGAGTATCGGAAAGTCAACAACAGCACTGCCCCATTGCTTTTCGAGAAACGGGAGACCTTTAGAAATATCCATAGCCACATCCAAGACGTAATGAGGGATTACTGGGTGGTTGCACACTTTTCTAAATGTAGACAAGTCTCAGAGATGACTCATGAGAACCAGGACCCCGTTATAGTCAGACAATAGTTTACCACAGCTGGGACAAATCCAGAAGTCCTGAAAGTTTCCATTTGGAGAAGTCAGTGGCCACAGAAGTTCTATCCCGCCTAACACGACTGGTGCCTGTCTGCTAAGTTTAGGTATTTTGTGGCAGCAGAACAGACTTGTTGCGCCAACCTGGAAGCCAAATCACATGTCATTGACGTTGATTTATTGGCCATCTTATAGAGGATCAGCCAGGAAATGAGGTTACGTGACTTACTGTGATTACAGGGAAGTTCTTCTTTCTTACTGCAGACTAGATGGTGTATGAAGTTATTGCTCAGAAAATGTGAAAAATAAAGTTAGATCCTGACAAGAATTTAACATTTTCAGAACTGGTTCCACAGATGCCAATGACTTGAAGATGCCCTGCTCCTGGTTTGTGCATAGCTACTTTTTACCCACAAATTTGGAGGGTTACTGATAATTTGCCTTGTATCATTGCTAATGAGTGTTTTAAAAAGGTTCCGTCTATGACTAGAGGCAGGACAAGTGTTCTTAGAACCCAAGACAAACCCTCAGTACCTGACGTTCATATATTACCCCTTCCCCACCAATCCCTACCATTGTTATGTACACAGTCCCACCCAACACCATCTACAGGATATTAACAGTGAGGTTACACTGTTGCACTTGTCAGACAATAAATGGCATAGCCTTCTGCACAAAGCCTCGACTGTTGTGCCCGGAGCCTGGACAGCTTCTTAGTATGGAGTCAAATATGCTTCAACAGACTCTGCGTGTGAAGAAATGTTAAGAATTATTGTTGCTCATCTTGATTGGCTGGGCAAAAAAAACCCTGATTTTCACCAAATCAGATCAGGTAAGTCGAACCCCAATTTTTGGCAAAATTCAAACTTCCAAAAATGCCTGCTATAGAGGTCAGCGTGAAGCCAATCAGCAGCCAGGGTGCCTTGATGATGTCACCAAATGTGTCCTTCGGCTTGAATATGGGCAGCAGTTTCATTGGAGATCTGCATCACATGACCTAGCCATATATAACACAGGTACAGTGTAAGCAGCAGCCACTTTGCAGCTGAGAACATGACATAGAAGATGCATGATACTTATGCGGCAAGCCGGACCAGGCCTAGGTGGGAGAGCAGCGGAAAGAAGCTGGTTATCACAGTGGTGCCACTGCTCTTCTCCGTGGCAAAGTTCTGGCTCTTCATAGGGAAAAGGAGCATTTGTCAGGTTCGTGACGCCAGTCCATATTCAGAAGGAGGCCTGTGCCGGACATATTAATAATACAAAAATGGGAAAAATAAAATAAAACATTTCTTTCCCTTGAAGTGCGGTGCGGTACCTCAGTGCAGATGTTAGATGTTGAAAAGGACTCCAGGAGGCAGACGTAACGGTGAAAACATGGAAGTTTGTTGCTTTATAACTGGAAAAGACTTCAGCTTTCTCAGTGCAATTTCAGAGTTGCTTTAAGGTGCATTTTCTTCAGACATTTCTCAGTACAGCTAGAACATATGCAGGCATGAAGTTTAGACTTGCCATCTGGACACAAATGGGCTCTTTAACAGTAATAAAGCTTGGGATACTTTCTGTCCTCTATGCTTTGCCCTCCTGCTTCTCTCTATTTAATGTTTCTTCTATTCTTTCCAGTTTCAAGATTCTCCTCTAGTGCACTACAGTTACCTTTGGTCCTTGCTGATTCTTCTATTCTGTCTAGTATCTATTCTATTTGAGTGCATTACAGTTACTTTATTTGTTTCTATTACTTTCCTTTCTTTCTTTTTTTAGCAGGCATTAGACAACTTTGGTTACTCACACTTTCTGTCCTGCTTCTCACCGCACTGGTTGGCTTCCTGCTCTTGAGGCTCTCTGTCTAGCAACCTCTTTCTTCCTTCTCTTTCTATAGAATGACCAGCATCCTTACTTTTTATCCCCATCTCTCTGTCTGCTCTCTTCTCCCTCTGTCTGCAGTGTGCACTCCCACAGACCCCGAACCCCTTAACTCTATAGGATGTACAGTTACATCCTGCAGCATCGGGGTAAGTATGAAGGGAGATCATGCACCGGTCTCCCTCCATACAACGCAGGCGCCAGCTGTTTCTTACACCTGACACCCGGCAGCAAAAGCTCCGATAAGCTGTGTGGCTCATCTGAGCTGTTAACCCTTTAAATGCCGCTGACAATTCTGACAGGCCGTCCTGGTGATAATTGTTACTCTGCTTTTACACGGTAAATGGAGGTGGAGCAGTCTGGGGGTATTCCAGCCCACCCGCGTCCATTCATAGTAAACAGCAAGTCATTTATAGGTTACAGGGGCCGATCCGTAGTTCAGTTTTCATGTCTACTGGAACTGAATGCCGAATTAATTTATTGCTAATGCATGCAGAACAATAAACGCTCAGATTCTTGCTGATCGCGGGAATCTAGATGATTTCTTGGCCTGTATAATAGACTATCGATGCTTACTAATGTACAGTATGCATCAGGGAGTCTGAGAAGTGGTTCAGCCATCTTTGTTTCCAAAATAGTACATATTGAACTGGTTACACTACTTGCCCGCTTCAATGAATGGGAGCATGGTTGCGTGTTTTTTTGTGCGTACAAATGCGCACGATTTGCTCACATGAAAAGTACAATAAAACACACAGGCGCCTGCAAATACGCAGCGCTCATGATGTAAATACGTGGCACAAATGTGGTTACACCCGTGTAAAACTGGCCATGTCATGAGTAGAGATGAGCGAGCACACTCGCTAAGGACAATTGCTCGATCGAGCATTGTCCTTAGCGAGTATCTCCCCGCTCGGAAGAAAAGGTTCGGGTGCCGGCAGGGGGAGAGGTCAGTTGTGGCAGTGAGCAGGGGGGAGCGGGTGGGAGAGAGGGAGAGAGAGATCTCCCCTCCGTTCCTCCCTGCTCTCCCCCGCAGCTCCCCGCCCGCCGCCGGCAGCCGAATCTTTTCTTCTGAGCGGGCGGGTACTCGCTAACTGCAATGCTTGATCGAGTAATTGCCCTTAGCGAGTATGCTCGCTCATCTCTAGTTATGAGGTCACAGACTGAGAGTTACATTGATGAAGAGGCAGAGTCCCCCAGCAGCGCAGAGTATTTCAGAACACACATTTGCTAAATCTAACTCTAGCTTTTTATATCAAAGCGCCTGCCATCACTTTAGTAAGGTTACTCCAGCGAACGGCAAGTTTTCCCCACTGTTTTCAATGGGAAACCTTGCATCGCATTCGCTGTCTGATGTGTTTTCTCCCATTGAAAACAATGAGCAGTGCATTCCGAAGAACGCACAAAAATTAGAACATGCCACAAATTTGTCCTGCACACCAATGCAGTGTGGGGGGGGGGGGGGGGGGGAAATCGCTCACGTATATGTATCTGCTTTCACACGGATGAGAAAATCACGCAAGGTTTGTGCATTGTGAGATGACACAAAAGTCATGTACATGAGTGACACGGTGCAGGAAAAATTATGGCATGTTCCAACTTTTCACATTCCTCGGAACGTATCACCCATTGATTTCAATGGGAGCTTTAACCCTTTGCAATCCAATTTTGGATTCAGGGTTTCCTAGAGGGCTTTCTCTTTCTGCCATTTTACAATAGCACCATCTGCTGGCTATAGCCAGTATTGCAGTATGTGACATGCCGGAGAGGCCTCCGACAGCAGAGCGGCCAGTAATATACAGTAAGAATACCCTGCCGGACGTCTTCTGACATCTGAAGCTGTACAACCTTCAATCAGAATGTCTTTAGACATCAGACAGTGGATTGGAAAGGGTTAATGCCCGTGTAATGTGCATGCGAGTGCGATGTGAGGTTTCCCATTGACATCAATAAGAAACACTTTCGATCCTCCATGGTGTGTGAAACTCGTGCAAGAGGATCGGAACTTCACCAATACGATGTGTTTTTGCCTGAAAAAAGTCTCCCATCTGCGGGTGCATTGTACGTTTACTAGCCCGATTTCAGGCTGAGATATAGCACTTGCCTATATGCAGGTGGCCTAAGGGCCCTTTCACACATTCTGCAATGCAAGTTGCAGTAAATTCTGCACCAAAATCCGCACAGCTAACTAAAACCCGCAGTTAGCCCCGCAGTACTGGATGCGGAATTCCACAATGCACAATTCTGCTGCGTCCCGGCAGAAATATCCCGCCAGCGTAAAAGGTCCCTGCGAGGTTATTACACAGCGCTAATTACAAGGAGGCTGAGAACGTTGCTTCACCTGCAGTTGACATCAGTTCTAAAAGTTTTGGGTTTCAAACAAAGCAAAAAAAAAATGACAGAGCGCAGAGCGGGCTGATTTATTGGTCATGTGCCGCTGCCATCTCCTTCTATTTTATTGATGCTGGATTCATAAAACGAAGTTGCCTTGAAATGCCGACCTCCAGATACGAGGGTCTCGCTCTGAAGGGTTCGCAGCCTCACCAGCAGCCTGGATATTTGGGGGGTTTCTGCAGCCACCGGATATGAGAAAATTCATTAGCAGAAACTAATACAACACAAAGCAATAAAGAGTGTGACCTGCTGGCCAGCGCATTCCACCCATCTGCGGAGAGCCATGTCCATCCATGGGCTCCTCGCTGCCATGCTCACTGCAGAGTATTAACCCATGCAAATCCAGCCCTCAACCCTGGGAGGAGCGCTGAATTCACTATTTACTTAATATAGAGGCGCTGGAGATGGGGTACTTTTACATATAGGCTGCAAAATGACTCAAACAAGCTATCCTAGCCTCTTGATGCTTTGGGGCGTACATGTACACCCTCCTGCGTCAGGGTTTATATGCAGTGGGATCATAAGCCAATCTTGCTACATATATGGCTGGTTCTGGCTGTCTTTGCTGACACCCACCAACAAAAGCCATGATGAAGCTCATTGCAGCTGTTAACCCTTTAAATGTCCCAATCAGAGTTCAGGGGTCCAACCCCCCCCCCCCCCCCTCCTTCCGAGATGAGATCATAAGGTGCCGTTCAGTTGTCCTGGCAGCCTGGAGCTTTCTGCAGGTCCCCAGGGTTGTCATGTATCTCTGCCTATTAGGAGGGGCCTATGGCCCTACCTAACAAAATACTGTCAGGAATAGCAAGTATTGCAATACCGAAGTATTGCAGTACATGGCATAAGTGAACAAATGTCTCCAAGTTCAAGTAAAAAAAAAAATAGGGGAAAACCAAAAAGTTATAAAAACTAAATGGTACTAAAAGTTTAAAAATAACCCTTTTCCCGTATGTATAATGAAAAAAATCAGTACAGAAAAACTCCAAAACATATTTGGTACCGTTGCATCTGCAAAAGTCTGGTCGATCTAAATAATAGGATCCAAGAAAAATGTTATATAAAGTTATATAAAAGTTGTATGGACTCCAAAATGGTATTGATATAAACCACAGGTCATCCTGCAAGAAAACAAGTCCTCAGACAACCCTATGGATGGAAAGGTAAAAAAGGTACGGTGGTCAGAAAAAATCTTTATCATTTTTTGAAAGTAGTACAGCAAAAAGAAAACTAAATATATTTGGTATCTTCATAATCGTACCGACCCACAGAATAAAGTTATCATGGCATTTTCGCTGCAGTGTGTACGTTGTAAAAACAAGACCCCCAAAAAATGTTTTTATGTTTTTCAGTACAGTATATGGTACATTTAATAGAACCAGGGGATAACTACTAGAGATGAGCGAGCATGCTCGGATACAGCAGTTACTCGAGCGAGCATCGCTCTTCTCGAGTAACTGCTTACAGGCTCCAGGGGGGCGGGGGTGAGCGGCGGGGGTGAGAGAGAGAGATCTCCCTTACTCTCCCCCCCCCCCCCCCCCCGCTGTCTGCTGCTCATCGCGCCCCCCCGAGCACGCTCGGACCAGTAAGCAGTTACTCGAGAAGAGCGATGCTCGCTCGAGTAACTGCTGTATCCGAGCGTGCTCACTCATCTCTAATAGTTATCCCCTGCGAACACAGGATATAGGATCCAATAGGGTGCTGTGCCAGAAATCATCATTAACACTAGGTGCTTCCTTTCAGCTCACTTCTCACTCAGTATAAACAGGCAGTCGTTCATCTATGAATGACTGACTGCCTGTTCACAGTGAATGAAAGCAGATGGCCAGAAGAGATCTTTGGCACACTCCCATTCTATTTCTAGTTATTAAAATAAGCCGAACAGTCAGCCCCCTTGAGGACAGGACAGGAACTATGAAAGGAGCCATACCATGTGACCCAGTATAGGAACTTGGCCACAAGTGGAGGTTTTAAGACTGCTGGTCCATGAAAACATTTAGGCTCTATGGAAACCCCTTTAACTTCCATAGACCTAAATGGAGAAGAAGGCCATGACCACATTTCTATTCAGTCCTCTCCTGGATGTCAGTGCTAGCCAATATAGAACTGTGTTCGGGGGAGCCCCATGTCCTCAATAGATGGGCGGCCAAGAGGTCATAGACCCACTTATCTTGTGGATCTTCCATAATTGTCTAAGGTGGGAGACATACTGGCAACAATAATCTGTCCACATGTCAAAGATATGTCATAATATCACATGTGGAGTCTACAAACTCGGAACACAACTATATGAAAGGGGCAGTGGATTTCTATAGGGTGTAATGCTCTGTGGTTTCGCAGTGTCACCACAAGTCAACCATGTACATTTTGCACTTATTGATATCAGGTAAAGGTACTACATGTAGCCACAGTGGGACACATTAAAGGGTCACTCCGGCCGAAACACATTTCTCCATCCTTGTCCACCTCAGCCGATTGTCTGTCACACTCTGGATGTCTCCTATGTATAATGCAGTCACTTCCATGCAGTGTAGCCTCCCGCCTGATACTTATCAGGCACCACCTTGATGCTGAAATTTCTGCTTTTACTTTCAGATCCATGATCAATCCCATCATGCTTCAGTACAGCATTATATGAACAACTAAATACTGTACCATCTATGCTGCAAAGAAAACACTGCCATTATATTCTGCATTCACCTAGATAAGCTACAGACCATAAGTAAAGCATACAGTCAAGAGGATGAGCTATGATTGCCTCTATTATAACTGTGTGACCGGAGCTGTGTGATCATCACTAGTAACTGTGAGAGAAGTGTCTGTGCCTCCCTCTAGGCATTTTCTATGCTAGGGTCCATATAACAACAGCAAACAGAAAGAGAAACTGACTAAAAACTGAACACATGACCCCAAATAAATCTGAGCTATTCAGAATTCAAATCAAATGACCATCAGAGGAAGAGTCCAGGAGTATGAGATAGAATGGAAGAACTAACCAAAGCAACACTGGCTGATTTATATATACTAGGGGGCTAACTACATAATGAATGAAAATTTTTTTTCGCTGGAGTACCCTTTAACCCTTTCTAATTCCGATGTCGAGCAAGGTCCAACATGTTTCTAGCACTATGCAGGAGAGAGCTCTGACATCGGAACTCTGTCCTGCATAGTGTAATATACATATGCAGCACAGCCTCCAACATCCGAGAGCTGTCCTGCCTAGTGTTAGAAATATATCACATGCAGTTATAGGATGCCTTTGTATGGCATTGTATTACAGAGATAGATATCATAAGAGGAATTAGGAATGAATAGATTCTTATTATATAAATGTACTTTATATCAATACATATATATTTACAGGATTATTACAAATAATCTTCCTGATGTAAAACACACATAACTCACATTTAATTTTCAATATTAAATTGTTAATAAAATCACCATGATGGGTCATTTTTCTGTGTTTCTGTTGAGTAATTCCAAGGAATCCATAACGCACATTTTCACCCAAAATAAATAAGAGCCGGGCAGTGTGCGGGTGCTGGGGAAATTGGATTGGAAAGGGTTAATTAATGAATTTACTCCAGTTTATAAGCAATATTGCATTAGAAAGAATCAAATTCAAGCTGAACCTCAAATTTATCAAGATCCCCTCAATTGCCAACCAGGTTCAGGAATCCCAAGGTCATCACTCTTTGTGTGATAGGAGAAGAAGGATCGTGGGGGGTCTTAATTCCTGAGATCTTCTTGCCATGAAGAGTCTGTGCAAAGCTTGGACAGAATGCCTATTTGCAGCAGCGTAGCTAAAGGCTCATGGGCCTGGGTGCAAAAGTTTATCTTGGGGATCCCCGATTTCTCTTAATCTCTTCACATATGGGCGTAACGTGAAGTTCCTGGGCCCCAATGCAAAACCTGTAACAGGGCGCCCAACTATAATGCTTTATTCATAGTACTGGGCTCCCTATATGGAGAAGAGATGCCTTATGGGCCCCTAAGGCTCCTGGGCCCGGGTGCAACCGCATCCCCTATAGTTACGCCAGTGCCTATTGGTACCGGTGGACATTGGTTCTCATATGGCATCTCTTAGTCATACACAACTAAATAGAATATGAATATATGCTACAGAGGAGCATGATGGGGCATGTACTGGCAGATACTTCTAGCAGCGGCATAGAACAGTCAGATATAACAATATATAATAGTGAGAAGTCCTGCCTAGTAGAGCCTATAGTATAATAGAGACAGTATGTCTTCAATGATTGCCTCATTGTAGCCAATGACCTTAGTGAACTTACATTGTCACATAGAGGAGTTTCGCTGTCATTTGTTAAGCTCTGGTGGTCCTGTCTCTTTCGTTAATGCATTTTCTTCTCGGCCCCTGGTGAATATAGAAATGTATTTAGTCAAAGGTTTGGCAGCTGAAAGAATTGCGCTATTAAATCGTACGATACATTAGATTCAAAGAGCACGAAGCGGCAAACGTCCTGGCCGGCGACTGACTATAATATGTAGAAGCTCATATGTGTGTGATATTAATGCTCTCCATGACCGAGGTCCTGCTGTTCCTGAACTACGGCCGACGGCCAAGGATTACTGCTGGCGACGATTGTAGCCAGTATTCAGCTGTACTCTGTCAGACTTTCACACAATCACTAAGATTGAACTCTTGTTGTTTCTTTTTATGTAGAACGAAACCTAACAGAAGCTTGTTGACTTTGTGGCTTAAAAAGACTAAGCCTATCCATTTATTACACGGACATCCATTTATTTGATTGGCCACTATGTAATACTAAATTTGCCCCTACAGGAGACATGCATGAGCAGACATGCTGGTGATAGCATCAAAAGGTACAACACCATGCCGCTAGATCGCCACGTTGAGCTTTTAGAAAGGGTTGTCTCCATGAGAAAACTGCTTTAACATCTTTGTAACTTCTCATTTATTTCCATTTCCCCTTTCATATCATAAGTTGCCTCATTACAGCTCTGTCCTCACTAGCATCATTTTCCCCATGGGAAGCAAGGTTGTGGCTGATATGATTGTTACAAAAATTCTGACTTTTTCATGACATTTGGAAAGTTTCCTTGAACTTCTTTCTCACAGAAAAACTGCAAGAGGTCACTGCGATTTTAAGGTGACTAAGGCCTCATTCAGATGAGCGTGGTTTACACGCTGCTGCAGAGGCGTGTAAAACACGCTTCTATAGTAACCAATAGGTTGCAATGGAAGTGCTCACACAGTGCTAGGACAGTGAGTGCCGACTCGCCTGTCAGCTCCATGCTGCGGCACTGTCCATGGTGCTGACCACAGGCTCCTATGGAAGCCGCAGCAGCACTCTGGCCTCAGCACGAACATGTGAACGGGCTGCTCTGCAGAGCGTGGAGCAGCTCATTCACAGCAGAATTCCTGCATGTCAACAGCGTGGTTTACACGCTGCTGTAGCAGTGTGTAAACCACGCTCGTCTGAACAAGGCCTTATGCACAACCAAATGTTGACAAGTAGCACCAGCCTTAAAAGCCGTGTGCCGCCTTCTCTCCCCGGAAAATAATCAACAATATAATTTTACTGCATACCTCCCTAATTATAACAGCATAAGGGCGCCCACCCACTGGCGATTTTTTTTTCTTTGCGTTTTGCGTTTTTTCTCAAGAGCAATTAGAATTGAATGTACTCCTGTCCACTGGCGTTTTTTTTTGCGTTGCGTTGCGTTTTTTAACATAGGAACTGTCAGTTGCATATGTGTCCTTATTTTTCTCCTAATGCACCCATGAAAGTCAATGGAAATTAATGGAAAAGCCGCGAAAACGAGGCAAAAAACGCTGTGAAAAACGCGCGGAAAACGTGGGGAAAACGCCGCGAAAACGCTGCGTTTTTCACGCACGAAAATCGCAAACGCCAGTGGGTGGGCGCCCTAAAGCATAATGAAATCGTTACCTTGTCCGTAGAGACACCTGGTCTGCATCTATACATTATACCTCAGACTATGGAAGGGTTGTGCTTGTCTTTGCATTACGTAATACACAACTATTATAACATAACCCAACTGTTATGTCATCATAGGTGGAGTCTGGGCAGATGGCACATATATTAATATAACCTCTTGTGATCTTCTATACACCCTATTTATTATGTAATTATAGCACATCACATGCAATGGCACATGATAATTATCAATAAGTCGTAAATAAATGATAGTGGCCTCCAATATTCAGCTGTACCATGCCATATTTTCACATGATCACTTAGATTGGTATCTTATTATTACTTTTTGCATGAAATGAAACTTAACAAAATCTTGTTTGCTTTGTGGTTCAAAAAGACTAAGCCTGTCCATTCATTACATGGACATCCATTCATTCGTTTGGCTACTATGTAATACAAAATTTGCCCCTACAGGGGAAATGAATGGGCAGATACGGCTTCCCATGGTGATGGCATCAAAGGTTAGAACACCATGCTGTTAGATTGCAATACTGGGCATTTAAAAAGGGTTGTCTCTAGAGATGAGCGAGTATACTCGCTAAGGCACATTACTCGGGGGTCGGCGCGGGTGACAGGTGAGTTGCGGGGGGCAGGGGGGGAGCGGGGGGGAGAGAGGGAGAGATCTCCCCTCCGTTCCTCCCCGCTCTCCCCCACCACTCAACGCGCCCCCCGCCCCCCGAATCTTTAGAGGCGAGCGGGGAGATACTCGGCTAAGGCACTACTCGCTCGAGTAATGTGCCTTAGTGAGTATACTCGCTCATCTCTAGTTGTCTTCATAAGACAACCCCTTTAACATCTCACTTATTTCCATTTTCCTCTTCACATCATACATACATCTCTGGCCTCACTAACATCATTTTCCCTATGGGAAAGAAGGTTGTAGACTATTTCTGGTTGGGGCCACATAGGGGGCAGTATTCCTAAGTGGGGTTTCAGAGGAGGCACTGTTACTAAGTACGGCTGAGGAGGGGGTATTATTCGTAATTTGACCACAGGAGGGGTACTGAGAGGTTCATTGCGTGTAGTGGCAGAATTGTAAGAGTGTGCAGAGACAGGTCATGGCTGGAAGAAGTCTTCATGGCGGACTGGTTGGATAGAGAAGAAAAACTAAAACATATTACTCCAACCAGAGAAGACATTACCTTTGATCACTGGAGGTGACTGTACTGTGATTGCTATCACTGTGTAGAACTGGTATCTGACAATTATTTGGTGACTGCATTAGAGGTTACTAGAACTGAGACACTGTGTCTGACTCCGGTGTGTTCTAAAAGTTTTCTTATAAAAGATATACTTTTTTTTTGGGGGGGGGGGGGGTTCAATTCAGAGTTTTGCTCTAGGGCTCAATGAGTTATATTTTTATGTTACCATTCTTATATTGTGGTGCTATACTCTAAGATTTCTCGTAGTTGGCACTTGCCAGGTGCCATTGCTCCTGTATAGTGCAACCAGCTGTCAATAATCCCGTAAGGAAAAAACAGCCACAGACAGCTCCATATTGGGGCGCTAGATAAAAATATACAGCTGCACTGGATGACATGCCGCAGATTCTCTAATGCCTGACGTCCCTGGATAGTAGTGGAGGTGTCAGCATAAATTTGGGGTAACAGGGCCCCATTATCAAACTACTAACAACCACTTGTCTGTGAGTATGTATGTATGTATGTGTGTGAGTGCTTCTTATTTTCCAACCCTGGTGACATCATAGCTCCGCCCCTGGTGACATCATCAGAGGTCCTACAGTATATATAAAACACAGAGGGTGACAACAGAAGAACAACATAGTTAGGGCTCTTGAAAGGGGAGGGCAAAAATAATTTTAATTAAGTATTATTAAAAGTATTTCAAAAGGAAATGATTAGGATTGGTTTTGATTTGTGTGATGCCAAGAAGACCATCGAATAGTGGCTATATGAATAAGGAACTGAAAAAAATGGCGCATCCAGTTCATAGTGTAAATGTTTTTGTTTTTATTTTTGGAAACTAATGTATGTCTACTGTCGTGTGGCGGGCAGAAGTGGGTTAATTGGGGCCAGCAAAGCTTTCCTTGTACTCTTTGATTCCTGTGGCGAGATGTCACATTGCACTTCTCATCACAGACCTTGCTATGACTCCAATGAACATAACCTCACAAGAACGGAATTGTCATTTCCCTCAGCTACGGTTGACGGCTGTTTTGGCAGCTCGGTGTTCTCGGCTTTGCCACTCAAATACAAACTGCAAGATCCGTGTCTCCTTCAATAATCAGAGCCACATGCCTGGGGTAAGAGGAGAGGAGAGCATGAAGCCACGAGAAGCTCTGAGGACAATCTGCTGCTTGTCATTATCCCGCCTGTCTTTCCACTATGTCCTCATCCTGTATCATCTCTCGTTACACAAGAGCAGGGTGGAAAGAGATACTTTAGGGCTTGTTTGGCAAGTGTTCTCGCACTTAGGACATTGCAAGAGCAATCGTGCTTACAGAATGACAAAAACAGGTATTACTTCACATGGAGACACTGTGGATGTCTATTCACATGAGAACTATGTTGTATCTATAGCTAAGTGCCCAAATCTTAGAACTAAATAGTTCTACATTGAAGAAATGCAGCCCCATAGCAAAAACTTAAATGGGTCCCCATTATGGTGCCCATTTTTGCCGCCTCACCCAGGACAGGAGAGAGTCTGGTGTTTTTTCCCCATTCCATGCCCTTTAAAATGATCCTTGGACCAATTCTCTACCCCATTGTTTGCTAACACTGCAGTTCCTCCTTGGAGTAAGGTCCTGGTCCCATATATGTCCTCACTACCCAGTAGCAAAAGGGATGCTGCAATCAGAGCTGGTGCCCCCTCTCTCCATGGGCACCATGATAGGTATGCCGTTACATGTAGTTAGAATGAACTTCATTATGAAATTAATACCGTTATGGTAAAATGAGTTTATGACTAAACCTATCATGTGGTATACTGAGAGTGAGGAGGAGTTTATATGGAGCGACGTATGAGCATAGGGCTGATGGGAACAACACAGCGCTGTCTGTATGTTGCGTCCTGCAAAGTCATATAAGGAGATATTTAATAAGAACCGTGCAACAGAATTCTGGTGTAAAACCAGCACAAATTTTGGCGGATCCGCCACTCTCTTCACTTTTTAAAAAAGCTGTACAAGGCTTGTTGAAAAGGGCAACACCACCCATGGCCTGACAAATTTACTACAATTTAGGCCAGAAACCAGTGATTTGACTTTATGGAACATGGGACAGCCTTAGATGGGGCAAATTTATTATGAGGCCTGCACCTCCTTAATAAATGTGTTGCATCTTACTTCAATGGGCGCTGCACTAAGACGGATGTATAAGACCCCGGGCTAACTGTGCGCATGCTTGACTGACACTCATCACAACAGAGGAAGGGGTTATCTATGACTCTTGATCTAGTAATCTATCTTAACCTATCAAGTCTGATCATGTCTGTTGAGCCGATGTAGCCTAATCTATTGATTGATGTCCATCCCTGACATATATAGGAAGCTGGCACCCACCATGGAGTATGTGGCAGAAAATGACAATCCTTAACAGCTGAATTAGAAGTACAGTCACTTTAACTTAGTTTGCAGTTCAGAAAGTTGTAACAAAGTTTCAAGTACTTTTGACAACTGCCGATTCTTGTGGAATGGAGTATCAGTCCCTTAATATATTCGCAGGCTCTTGGTATATTCACAGTCTCTTTGGCTACTCACAGTCTTTACAGTAATTAACTAGGTCAGGCGTGACTTTGTGGTACTCAACACAGCTCTCAACGGTATACACTCATAGTCACTATGGTGTAAGGCTTTCTCTGACTCTGCAATCCAGTAGGTCAACAGTCCAGACTGACTGGATACTTTAGTTCTGATCAGGAAGCTCAGTGGATTCTCTTGCAACACACACTCAGGCTGCTTCCAACTTCTCAGTAGGCTTCCCTGGTTTTCTCTCATATGGAATTTGTGAGTAAAAACCTGTGTATCTCCATAAGAGACACATAGAGGTCCAGGATGGGACCATAGCTGGATGTGAATACTCAACGCTAGATCCTTCTTTTACCCAGCATCTGCCATTGGTAGAAAGTCTCAACACTCCCATAGACATTAGATGGTTGTCCTGTCTCGCTGAAATTGGAGAGGTTTGGCTGACGTCCATCTAATGTGCATAGGCACCAAAAAGGGTTTTTCTAAGATTGCCAAAATTTCTCAGAGAGAGAAAAAATATCATAATACAACCAAAAATGCCGTACTGTCCTGCTGGATACTTTAGTTCTGATCAGGAAGCTCAGTGGATTCTCTTGCAACACACACTCAGGCTGCTTCCAACTTCTCAGTAGGCTTCTATGGTTTTCTCTCATGGCTACTAACTCAACCACAACCTTGCTCCGACCTCACAGTTGCTGGCATTCTTCACCACCATGGCAACGCAACAACCAACCTACATGCCACACCCTTCCTTTTTAATACCAAAAAAAGGTACCACGTGTCTTACCATTCGGCCATGAGATGCACATGCCCTGCTCAGCAAGGTGACCTGGTGATGTGTACCTTCCCATGATCGCTGGGTTTGGGAACAAGACCACCCCTACATTGTCCATTAACAGCCATTGTCATGTATATCCAATTGTATACTTATCCACTAGAGATGAGCGAGCACCAAAATGCTCGAGTGCTCGTTATTCGAGTCGAACTTTCAGTGATGCTTGAGAGTTTGTTTCGAGTAACGAACCCCATTGAAGTCAATGGGCGACTCGAGCATTTTTGTATATCGCTGATGCTCGCTAAGGTTTTCATTTGTGAAAACCTGGGAAATTCAAGAAAGTGATGGGAACGACACAGAAACGGATAGGGCAGGCGAGGGGCTACATGTTAAACTGCATCTCAAGTTCCCAGGTCCCACTATTAAGCCACAATAGTGGCAAGAGTGAGACCCCCCCATCCCCCGCACTGTCAGCGTAAAGATTGTTCTCCTCTGCCACAGCTGTAACAGCTGTGGCAGAGAAGAACGATGTTAGCCCATTGAATTCAATGGAGCCGGCAATACAGCCGGCTCCATTGAAAGCAATGGGCTGCCAGCGATCGCAGGATGAATTGTCGGGAAGGGCTTAAATATATAAGCCCTTCTCTGCAATTCATCCAGAAATGTGTAAGCGCTGAGCCAATCAGGAGCAGGTCTGACTCACACCCCCTTCACACCCACTGCAGGCCGGCCGAGCTGAACTCCGCCTGCCGGGACAAGGTGAGTATATATATATTTTTTATTTTTACACATTTCTGGATGAATTGCAGGGAAGGGCTTATATATTTAAGCCCTTCCCGACAATTCATCCCGCGCTCGCCGGCAGCCCATTGCTTTCTATGGAGCCGGCTGTATTGCCGGCTCCATTGAATTCAATGGTCAGTGCTCGTTTAATCGAGACGAGTACCGCGTGGTGCTCGTCTCGAGTAACGAGCATCTCGAGCACCCTAATACTCGAACGAGCATCAAGCTCGGACGAGTATGCTCGCTCATCTCTATTATCCACACTTAGCATTTATATAATAACCATCAGTTATACAATATACATTAATAATACTGTACAGTAAGCCTAGGAGTTACACAGTAATTACCTATCAGTGCAGTATCACTCCTAATAAACTCATCATGGCATGTTTCCAATAAATGTCAGCATTTACATCAATCTTCTAAGTAAACATTATGACATTTCACTTGCCAATTAGCCGCATCCTACATCAAATCTACAACTGCACTCTAGTGGTTATAGCATTTTTCCGACTACGCTGGATTACATTTTCTCCCTCCCTTATGAAAAAAAAAAATAGTTTGTTTGTTTATTTCTATGGCCATCCAAAAGAACTTGTCTGGTTTAGAAGCCTTTTTTTAAAATACCATAGTAGTGTATTTGGAGTTAATAGAGGGGATTGTTTAGCTCCCTCATCTATTATCCAGAACCTCCACCGATCACTAGAATGAGCCATCTGAAGAAAGTGGCAGGGCCTTAAAATTAAAACAATTTGCAGTGGGTAACATGACCCGGGTAGACCAGGGTGGCCACTCTGTAGCCAACCTCAATTCTCACCAAAAAATGACCCAACACAAATCTCGGATGAACTGGCCACAGCTGCCATTTTATTAACATAATATTAATAACATAGCAGTAACGTAAATACTTATAAAATATATATCCCACTGTGGGAGGGGAATCCTTGGAACCACAAAAATCTGGTGCTTACATAACTTTGTAATAAAAGACGTACCTTGCCCACGACCGTACCAACCAATTTGTGGGCACCACTAGCCGCCCTTAGGTGGAAAAAATATAGCATGAGGCCAGGAGGGATAACCGCCCCCCATTAGCCGGATCCCAGACACTAAACGAATAAATAAAGGAGGGAGTATTAACCAGCGAGGCCGTACGCACCAAAATCTCCCCCCAAACAATATAAAACCGACTGCAAGGACCTCCCACCCGCTAACGCTACCTTAACAAAAACCTTCCCTCTAACTACTAAAGAGGGATGGTGGGCTCTTCACAACTGCTCTTTCTCTACTCTCATCTCAAATGGCCCTACTGCTCAAAACCGCCCCTTTTAACCCCTTCTTCTCCCTCCCCCCCCCCCCCCGCCTCATCATCTCAACCCCTCCTACTCATTCCCTGTAAATTAACCCCTTAGTTCCCTGGCCACCCAGGCCATGTGAGGCTTCCCTATGGGTTCCTACAGTTCCCTCACTCCAGCCCTATACTTGACTTAACCCTCTCTTTGTTGAACAAAAGTTAGGATGTATGTTACTCGGGTGACTTTCTAAAAGAAATAATTGTCCACCATGAGCAACACAAAACTGTCCATAAAGCTACAGATATAACTGTTTATTCCAATAGTATCAGACCAGTACAGATCTGTTTCAGTAACACTGAACTGTTACATTGCGGGTCAATGCTTTCCTGTGTGGGAAGGGTGTGTTGTATGGTAGCATTCTTTCATATGATTGGAATGTTTTGTGGTAAGCAAAATCATTACGAGTGTAAAAAGCAATGCTTCCAGAGAATACCTCTAATATAGCATCCAACGGAAGAGGACAAGATTTGGATCTGGCATATTCAGATGGAATTTGTGAGTACAAACTTGTATTTCTCCATAAGAGACCATAGAGGTCCAGGATGGGACCATAGCTGGATGTGAATATTCAACGCTAGATCCTTCTTTTACCCAGCATCTGCCATTGGTAGAAAGTCTCAACACTCCCATAGACATTAGATGGTTGTCCCGTCTCGCTGAAACTGGAGAGGCTTGGCTGACGTCTGTCTAATGTATATAGGCATACGCCGAGGCTGCCATGCCGTTGCCTCCCCCTCGCCAGCTCACCTTCTCTCTCCATCCCACCAGCCGTTTTCAATGGGAGTGGGTCAGACAGGGGCGGAGCCAAGCAACCGCCCCCTCCCTGCCCCTTGTCTGCAGCCAGCAATGTGAGGGGGTGCAGCTTAGCTCCGCTCACATCTTGCCCCCTCCCATTGCAAACAGCCGGAGGGGAGGAGAGGGGAGGAGAGAAGAGGGAGGGAGTTTAGCTGTCATTGGCTCCCATAAAAGTCTATGCAGCGGCCAACGTATTCGTGGACAGAAAGATAGTTCCAGGACTATCTTTTCAGCTTAGCATGAAAGCGCTCGGCACGGAATACGACCATGTGATCTGATGTATTGGAATCCAATGCATCAGATCGTAACGTATATCGGCCGGCCATGATACGGCGGCCAATATACGTGAATAAAGCCTAATGCTGGTCATTTGTCATTACAATTGTTTAGAAATGAATGAATTATGCTAATTGTCGAGTGTAATTGAGTCTTTGATGGGATGTATCCAGGATTAGTGCCTAGGGCGGCCTGAGCTCTAACTACAGCCCTGATATCAGGCGGTCCTCACACAGTGTTGATATGTGAGTGTGCACATAGCCTCAGGGTTGTGTCTTACTCTAATTGTCACTTTGTAGTTTACTTGTCTAGAGAACAGGAATCCCCATAGAGATTTGAAGCGAGTGCCCCAGCCAGCGCACCGCCTACACGGCGATCAACCAGCCATCGCACATAGTTGACTGAGCGCAGAGTAATTATCAATGTGAGCCCTTTACATATAGAATAGAACGAGGCATTAATAAGGACACTTAGCTGCAAGCTGCAGCCGCTCTTACATCGAGTACCCAGGTATTACTACAGGTCCAAGCTCCAGCGAACTGACAGCAATTATCTACCATTCTGGAATTAATTACACTCCAGTAAATAAGCAGAAGGACACATTTACTTAACCACTTAGTGACCGGCCTATTCTGGGCCTTAAATGCCAAGCGATTTTCAGCGTTGCATCACAAGAGCCATAATTCATGGACATCGCAGTATGAGTGCTTGTTTTCTGGGGGGACAAGTTGTATATTTTATTAGCAGTACTCTGGGATACAAATGTTGTAAAAATCTTACAACTTTTTTGGGGGGGCAGATGGAAACCCCCCATAAATACCGCCATTGTTTTGGGGTTTTGTTTTCGCAGTGTTTACCATTCAATAAAAGTAACATGATAGCTTTATGATCTGATCAGCAGGATTACTGAGATACCAAATTTATATAAATATATATATATATATTTTTTACTACTGTTGCACAATAAAGACATATTTTTAAAGAAAAGCAATTGACTCTGCATTTCCGTGTGACTCAAATAACATTTTTATTTTACCACCAAAGGAGCTATGCGGGGGCTTATGCAACAAAGTTAGAGGTAGGTGGAGGGTCCTTAAAAATGATTTCAGGGAACTAGGATATAAGCTTAGGGCACCACCACCATGGCTCCAGAGTTGGTGTAAGAAGGAGGGGTTTGGGTTCCTGGAGAACTGGGCCGACTTTGCTGTTGGCAACTGGTTCTACCATAGGGATGGGCTGCATCTCAATCAGGAGGGTGCAGCTGTGCTTGGGGAGAAGATGGCTAGAAGATTGGAGGAGTGTTTAATCTAGGGACTGGGGTGGGCAATCACAGAGATAGAGAGGAAGATAGTGTAGACAGTGACCTGGTACTAAGTAATGAAAAAGGGGGGAGGAGCGAGGGAGGTGTTAGTACAGTTGCAACTGTTAAAACAGTTAATAGAGATACTCTTACAATAAAGAAATAACCAAAACCTTCTAAATTATATGATGACTAATGCTAGAAGTCTGACTAATAGGGGTGATGAACTGCAAGTAATAATGTCTGAGGAAAACTGCGACATAGTGGGAATAACGGAGACCTGGCTGGATGAAAGCTGTGACTGGGTGGTGAACTTACAGAGTTACAGTCTGTTTAGAAGGGATCGTAAAAAACGGAAAGTGGAATGGGTTTGCCGTTTTTTAAAATCCTGTTTAAAGCCAACACTATGTGAATATATATGAGAGCGATGAACATGTGGAGTCTCTATGGGTAGATGGAGGGAAAAACAATAGTAAAATCCTCATAGAGGTTTTCTATAAACCGCCAAATATAACAGAAGGTACTGAATATCTGTTATTGAGGCAAATAGATGAAGCAGCAAATCACAATGAGATAATTATTATGGGGAACTTTAACTATCCGGATATAAACTGGGAAGCTGAAACCTGTGGATCTCATAAAGTTAACAAGATTCTGTCAATGACTAAAGATAATTACCTTACCCAACTAGTGCAGGACCCGACTAGATGGATGGAATTTCGGACCTAATATTAACCAACAGACCTGACAGAATAACAGGGGTGCAGGTTAATTTCCACTTGTCTTTCAAAAGGGAGTTTTATAGGGGAGTTACAAAAATACTAAACTTTAGGAAGGCAAAGTTCGATTGGCATGGAGATCTACTTAGTGACCGGGACAATGTCTTCACAGATAAGAGCACAGACAATGAATGGCAAATGTTTTAAAACATCTTACATACTTACTGTGAGCGGTTCATACCTTACAGGAATAAAAGAGTTAGGGATAGGAGAAAAACAATGGGCCTCAATAAAGATGTAAAGGGGGCAATAAACAGCAAAAAGAAAGTGTTTAAACTACTAAAACAAGAAGGCAGCAAAGAAGCACTAAAAACCTATAAAGAAAAAAAAATTATGTAAATATCAGATAAAAGCAGCAAAGATGGAGACAGAGAGACGTATTGCTGAAGAGAGTAAAACTAACCCTGAACTGCTGTTTAACTATATAGATAGTAAAAAGATTAATACTGAAAGTGTTGGCAAATTAATAATTAATAAAGGAGAAATTGTGGAGGGTGATGAGGAGAAAGCAAATCTATTAATTAAATATTTTTTTTAAGTGTATTCATAGAGGAAAATGAAATTGCAGATGAGATGCAGTAAACTTTACACTAAATGTCACCAGGTAAACCAAAAAGAGGTGCAGACCCACCTGAAAAGATGAAAATAGACAAATCACTGGTCCCAATGGCATACACCCCCGGGTACTAAGGGTATTAAATAATGTGTCACACAGACCCTTATTTCTTATATATAATTTTTTTGGGGGGTGACGTGACCGGCAGTGGGCGGTGATGCGTAATCACGCAATATTTCCGCTGTGCTCACAGCGGAAGTATAGCATGACGGCCGGCTTCCATTGACTACAATGGAAGCCGGCCGCATGTTTCTTTCACGCTGTGGAATTCCGTGGCAGAATTCTACAGCATGAACCTAATAGCTGCGGCATTAAGCCACGGATTTCCGCCATGTTTCACGCAGCAGAAATCTGGCCGTGCGCATTAGCCCATTGTTTCTTATATTTAAGGACGCTATAGTGACGGGGTCTGTTCCACTGGATTGGCACATAGCTAATTTCGTGCCAATATTTTAAAAGGGGTCGAAACTAGAGATGAGCGAGAGATAGATCTCCCCCCCGCTCTCCCCTGCCGCCCCTCGCCGGCCCCTGAATCTTTTGGGATGAGCGGGCATGTACTCGAAAATGGCAATACTCACTCGAGTAACTTGCCTTAGCGAGTACGCTCGCTCATCTCTAGTCGAAACGTGAACCTGGAAGCTGCAGGCCATTAAGTCTTTCTTCTATTGTGGGTAAAATATTTGAAGTGTTTCTAAGAGATGCTATCCTGGAGGACCTCAAGGAAAATAGCTGTATAACTCTGTATCAGCATGGGGTGTGAGAGATCGCTCCTGTCAAACCAATCTGATCAGCTTCTACAAGGAGGTAAGTTCAAGACTGGATGGGGGAGAGTCATTGGATCTTGTCTATCTGGACTTTTTATAAAACAAAAATATATATTTCATATCGCTGCATCCGTAAAAGTCTGATCTATAAAGTAGCGCATTATTTTCACTGAACGTCGTCCAGAAAAAAAATAAAGAATGCCAGAAATGCACTTTTTCAGTCACCCTGTCTCCCAGAAAAAAAGCAATAAAAAGCGATCAAAAAGTCCTATGCATTCCGAAATTGTACCAACATAGACTTTGGGATGTCTTGCAAAAAGTGAGCCCTCACATAACTACGTCGATGGAAAAATAAAAAAGTTAATGGCTGCAGAAAATAATTTTAAAAAAATTAAATGTCTTAAAAAAAAATAAAAGTAGTACAGCAACAAAAAACTATACAAGTTTGGTATCGTAGTAATCGTACTGACCCATAGAATAAAGTTATCAGGTCATTTTTGCGCCATAGAAACAAGACGCACTGAAAGATGGCGGAATGTCGGTTTTTTTTTCATTTTACTCCACTAAGAATTTGTTAAACGTTTTTCAGTCCTCAAGGGTGTGGTGCAGAATGACAATAAGAAAACACCAAGTTGGATTCTTTAAAACCTTCTAAGCATCTTCTTAGGGTTAAGGTTTTAAGAACCCAGTCTTCATAGGATGGAGGGTAACTTTCAGATCATTGGGACCCTCACTAATCCTGTGAATGGGGCTCCAGCATGTCCTGAAGTGAGGGCAATGGAGATCATACATGCAAATACTTCATTCTTTTAATTGTGACCACTTAATTTGTCAGTTGTCAGTTTTAATCTTACGGTTAATGTTCTGGCAACACTCAATGTTCTAACACTAGTTGCTTTAGTCAGCCAGTAGTTTTCCTTCGTCTTCCCACTCTTGTTCATTGCCCAGAAGCCCATATATCTGTGCTGACATGGCTGTTTTTTCTGGTCTGTTAGTTTGGTTGAAAAGTGGCAATATCATAGAACAATTGGCAAATGACCTTCCGGCTACCTGATCATTGGTGTTGAGAACTATTGATCAGTATGTAATTGGAGATGCTATTACCATGAACTATTCCAGTCTTCGATCATGTATTGTTGATTTAAGTCAAGCCTTTTGATCACAATTTCCAGGATGTGTCTTCTGCTGTGTCCGTAGCAAACCAATCTGTCTTGTAGGAACCTCAGTCAGGTTTCCGCAATAACGATCCCTCTATTGTTTCATCATGCAGAGGAAGCTTTTTCCAATCCAGCAGAACCCTTCTTCTTATTTGCAGTGTGGTTTGGCATCCCAACACATCAGTTCTTTGAAAGTCTGGAAAGGGGGGAATGAATTAGGAGGACATCTGAGAAACATTGTCTGCTCTACTTAAGTATCCTCATGCCATTTCCAAGGCTTTCTATGGTTTTGGCGGAATCAAATATTTGTCCATATGGAACATGTCTTCATCCAATGCAACATACGGAACTCCAAAGACAAGTTGAAAGAGTTTTCTCTAACTTAAAAAGAAAACACCTATAAATCAGTAGCGTTGGCAAAGCTATTTAGTGGATATTATTAGGATCAAGTAAAAGTTCTAGTCCCCCTCCCAGCGCCACCAACACCACCACCACCACCATCACTCCAGCGGTTTCATCAGCAGAAGCTGTACGTAGTATCCCGGCTAACCTCCTCAGTTCACATTCCATACTACATCTTGAGGCTCGGCGTTGTGGCCTTTGTCTAATCTTATCTCTCATATAATATATAATCCTTACCTTGAAATATAAACCTTTGTGTTTCAGCGTCACAGACCGAGTGGACCCAGTTCTCAATAAATCAAGTTGAGAGTGGCGCACCGAGCAGCTCCGCAGAACACAGCGGGGAGTATATGCCTGTTAGTTATGTTGCTGCATGGGGAACGGGGTCTCATAGAAAACATACAACTCGGACAATCCCTTTAATTCATTCTGATTAATCCAGTCGATAACTGGATGTAGCTGCTGACTGCTTAAGTATTACAGCATTTGGCTGCGGGCACCAAGAGATGTGATTCCATCGACTCATCTTTGTAATCTCTCTCTTAAGAAAACATTTGGGCCCCTAATGTGTTGTTTTTACAGCTTCTGCTGAATTTACTTCAGTCAGTCGGATCTAATGCTAGTCTGTTATTATACTCTTCCTTAGGGGAGAAGAAAACAAGTTTACAGTGTATAATCCCATAGATCTAATGATAGACTAAGATTATATGTGATGGGTAGATGCTTATGCCACCACATACTGCCTGTCCTCACCAAAAGTGTGAACTGAGCTGTGTTATCATTTGTTATGTTGTGGACTGATGAACCAATCACAGCGATCGCTTTGAATGGCTGTGATTGGCTCATCGGGTGCTGCATTGATTGGCTCGAAAACCAAACAGAGCCAGCAATTCCTGGAGGCGGGATGTATGAACCCCTAACCAGGAAGTGGCGGCTGAAGACTACAGACAATTGTTCCAAGCTTCAGAAGGAGAAGTGTGGCAGAGCGGACAGCGCCTGTTAGGTAATGTATGGTTTGGTTTTTTTTTTAACTAGCTAGGGGTTCTTTTAGGGGGAACAATAGGGCTTTCTACTGGTAATGTTGCATTGCACTGCATGAAAACCACGATTTCGTGCTAATGCGATGCAACTCAAAAGAAAGCTCCATAGGGAAATATGGGCTACAAAACATCACAAATCGGGGCAATTGAAGGGGTAAGGTCTGCTGCGGATCGGTTTTAATATCTGCACTAATGGTGCGGATGTTGACACTGAATCTGATGTGGATTTTGGATCTATATATCTGTCCCCTCCATAATAGTCATATCATATCTTCATTGTGGATGCCCTGTGCAAATTGTCTTGTCTCTAGTTATGTGTATTGCACAGCTGCAGCATGTAAGAGGTTAATTTCTGTGCATGTCTGGGATATGTCTGGAAAATGTAACAAATTGTCACGTGATGTCGCACTATATATGTGGTTGCAAGAGGTGTGCAAAGGGCTTCTGTTTTGTTCTTCTGAGTTTCTTGAGAGAGAGTGCCAGCCACATGGGGATACCTTCAACCCTCATGTGGTGAAAAATGGAGGCTGAGGAGAGGTATCCTGACATTCCCATCCCAGGACCCCTACCTAGAGTGTGAGTAGAGAAAGGAGCCCGCCGTGCAGTGTTCTGTCATCTGAATACAAGTGAGTATCAGCGGAGTGTTTTGCCCACCTCCGGTGTGTCTGTCTGTGAGTGGAGTCATACGGATAACTCAGCCTGTAGGCCCAGTGTCATTCTGTGTCCCGGAGTGTGTGTGTCCAGGAGCGGAGTCATACAGATAACTAAGACCATAGGCCCAGAGTCATCCTGTGTCCCAGAGTGTGTATTCTGTCCAGGAGCAGAGTCATACAGATAACTAGGACTATTAGGACTGTAGGCCCGGTGTTATCCTGTGTTCTCCTCCCTGACCTTACTTAACTGTTCTTCCTGCACTGATGTGTGAAAGTTACTTTAAAGAAGTAAAGCTCCCGTCACTGCCCATTCGCAGTGATTGAGGTATTCAACTATAACTCTGTGTGGACTCTATTATTTTTCCCACCAGACAACCAACAGTGTGAAGGAACAGTGGCGTCACGAGTGACAACTTCCCAAGTCCACTGCATCACTACACAGGTAACCGCTGTCCCAACATTGCCTGGAAGAGGCCTAGCGGCACCATGGCTCAGGCTGTACGCGTTCCTCAGGGAAGGAGTTTGGTAGAGGCACCGTGACAAGTGCCATCTTTACCCCCGCCATCTCCTCAGCGCGTATCTCGGTCTCCACAGTAGCACCACAGAAGCTCCATCAAAGGCAGATTCTAAGATGATAATTGGCACTGCTTTGCACGTCTCATGACGTGACATGGTGAGAGTGCAACAGTGTCAGTGAGCCAAAGACTTAATGGAGTATGAGAGTTACATGCACTTTACTGTGAGACTAGAGATGGGTCCTTCAAGCATGCCAATAAGCTAATGACCCGTCTGCAATTCTGTTTTGCAATGTAGTAATTGGCTGCTTAGTTTTTGACCAATGTTGTCAGGCAGCTAGGAGAGATGTGAAATGAGGAGGCAGGTTTTATTTTATCCAAATATGTGCGTCCTAGTGAGGAGCTCACGCCTATAGGGCATTTTTTGTGCACTACAGTCTTTTACACACCAGGGAGTATCCCCAGCTCCTCACTGCACAGAGTAGCTGCAAAGACTCCCCCCACTTCTTCTATCTTTCCCCCCAGAGAGCAGCTCCTCATTACTATCCCTTTTAAAGTCACAGTGGTGTACTAAGTGCACTTTACAAATAACTGGCACAACAGAACTTCAAAAAACAATATAAAAGTCAACAACCATGCCCCCCTAACATGCTACTACTGACAAAATGTCGATTTCTGACAATCTGCTTGACAAGTACATAAGACAGACATATTATTGCCTCTGTCTTAGGCTTTCTTCACAAGAGCGCATATCAGCCGCGTTTTCAAGCCCAACTGATATATGCTACCATTTGAGGCATTGGTTTCCAAAGCATTCGTTCACACAGGCGAAAATACGGCACATAAAAATGTCACACCATAAAAAATGGAACATACGCAATCAAAATACACGGATATAACAGGGATATACCGTGGGTAAAAAGATAGTTCTGGTTCTATCTTTTGACCGATATACGGCGGCGTCTTCCATAGACTTCTACATCAGTTGAAAAAAGAGGGAGGGGGAGCGGTCCAATGCTGCAAAAAGCTTACAGGTGCCTTTAAGTAGGCACTAGAAGTCATTCCGAGGATTTATGCCGAGCGAGGGCTTTCCGGGGTGCAACGTATTTTTTTGTCATCCATTTGAATGGATGAGGAAACGCTAATTAAGCAAGGATTTCATTGCAGAAAATCGTCCATTCATGCAAATTTATGGCGCGGACAAGAGAATTCAAAAACGCATACGCTTGTGTGAAAGAGCCCTTATGCTGCCCTCAAAAACATGGTGATAGATTCCCATTAAGATACGACTTCATGGTGAGGATGATTTCAGATATGCAACTAGTTTAGATCCAGGGGTTCAGCTGCACCCATTGTACGAACACTGACAACTGTGCCGACACATAGAGGTAAGGGGTTATTAGGAATGAGGCATGGACCTGCCCAGTGACCTCCCATGGTGTATGAACAGTTGAAGCGTGAGTTATTTAATAATAACCCTTATGGAAATAACTCATGTAATGACTTATAAGAAACTACTTATCATTTCTTACCTGTATCGGGGTGTGGCCGCTTCATGAGTGCCGATGCTGCTATACATTTCAGGTGTTTGGCCTATACCTGTGCTAAGAAACAATTATTCCATGTATAGACAATGTCCTTACTTGATGGGGGTTCTCAAATAGACAACTGCTTTTCGATTGATCTAGAAGGCCATTTTCATGTGATAGAAGTAGGATCCCCAGTTAGCACCTCTGTGTATTAACCGGGGATAGAACCGCAGGAGGATTAATGTAGACCTATTATATTCAGCAGTTCAGGCAGAGAGTTCTGTCCTTCATATGTACAAACCTCAGCGGATCCAAAATACGCAAAAATATTGTAGACTGAACATTTTAGATTGTTTCATTGTCAGTATGCTGCAAATTCTGTCTCTAAGGGCTCATTCCCACGGCCGAATATACGCAGCGAATAGAACCCATTGATTTCAATGGTTTTTCTTGCAGCTGTGTATTCTTCATGTCATTTTCGGTAGCGTGAAAGAAAACGCGGCATGTCCTATAGATAGGTCTGCAGCAAAATAGACCACAGAAGTGAATGGGCGTGCATAAGTAGACAGTAAGGGTTTATTCAGACGTACATGGGCGCAACTACGCTCAGCAGCACAGAGTGTAGTTGTGCCTGAACGAGGGGAATCCCTTCCGCTTCGCCAGCTCTCCAAACTCCACGCCAGAGTGCAGGAGTTTGAAAATAACCGCAGGAAAATAGGTGCCACCTGATCTTCTCAGCACCGTGTATTCACTAGGGAAGGGGAGATAGGACAGGTCCTATATTTTCCGGCTGTACAGATCATGGCCAGCCAAAGAGGTGGTGAAAACAGAACCATTGAACTCCTATGGACATCAGTGGTTTCGTTTTGTCCCATTATACGGCCGTGATTATCATGGCCATATAGGGGCAGAAAACCACACTCATCTGAATCTGCCCTAAATGTAACTATTTACATAATTATTAATATTGAAACATACTTCCAGCTACAAATAAGAATGTGAAGGTGTTCCTGAATCCTTATGTGCAGTAAGTAGGAGCAGCCTTACTTCCAACTTTTCAGAGTTGATGTTAGCAGCGCTAGCCAATCAGGGCAAGATATAGTGTTTCTGAGGTGGCCTCTCTCCTTTCTATGGGGACAGATAGTCGCAGCAGAATGCCAATGGCGAAGCCGCTACAAAACCCATGGCAAAAGGCCGCGGGTTTTGAAGCTGCATTTCTCCGGAAGAAATCTCACGGAATTTCCGTGCGGTCATTCCGCGAGATTTCCGTTTGTGCACAGATGTTGATGATCATGGCATTGTTTTTTTATTGCATTCACAGTTTTATAATGTTTTACACCGCTCAAGCTATGCATCCTCAGTGCTGGGGAAGAGTGTCTGCTGCCTTCTGCTATGCACTGGTCGCTGATTGCCTAGAAACCTGATGGGTGGTTCCTGCCCTGCTGCTAAAGCAGAGCTTTAGGGAAAGTGAAAGGAAAAGTGAGTGTACATGAGCTATGCTCAAGACACAGCAGGGAAGCTATGAAGTTTGGGTATATAAATGTGCTGAGCACATGTATGCTGGAGTCAGGCTCTGTCTGTATGCTGCAGAAAAGTTGATTTATTCCTCAAGGAGGATAGAGAACAGGAAAATTTCACAGGCATCTAATTTAAAAAGCATCAGGAGAACCAGAAGTGTAGTGGTCAGGAAGGTCCTCCAGGATAGCCACTTCATTGTTTTCCCTGTAGCAAGTAGCTATGGGCTCCTAGGAGACATAGAAGGTGCTGTACATCGGAAAAACACTATTTTCCCCTTTCATCTCAAAGCTAAAGCTAACTGCTTGGCTACAGCTGGCTGCTTATTGGCTGATTGTCATGATACCACTGATTGGTGCAGCAGGATGGTGTAATAGTCCAGAGTGCGAAAATATCAGGGTGAGACAGGATGTATGGGGGAGGTGTAGACAGAAAGTGTAGGAGTTAGACAGGAAGTGAAGGAGGAGTTTGGAGGAGAACAGTGGGAGAGTCGGGAGGAGGCAGTCCTCGTAGGAGGACGTACAGGAGGAGTTCTGCAGTACAAGCAAAGATAACACGTTCGGAAGTGGAAAGCCAGGATTTTACAAGCTTCCTAAATCTACAGCAGTGTGGAGGGGGAAGTTTTGTACCAGTCTACTAAGCAGTGAGTTACACAAACCTGGTGAAGTCAAAGCCAGGGAAAGTGAAAGACGCCCATCTTAAGATTCACTTCATTAACTGTCTGAAAGTCATCCAGTAAACCCAACAGATAACTAAGACTGTGGGAATTCTCCAGAGTAACCTCAAGAGTCAAATAGAGAGAGAGCGTTGAAGGTTAAAGTGTACTATACTGAATTCAACTGTGCACCAACGTTTAATGTGTTCTAAAGTGACATCTCTGCCAATTACTGAAAGACTGTCATTTCTCTTGTTGTAAAATTAAAATTTGAGCTAAAGTAAAACTGTGCACCTCCAGTTTACAAATCAAAGCTGCCAGGACTCGTGTCAGTTATTTTCACCATTAACATGGATGAGGTGCTGGCGTCACGTGACAAACCACTGTTTAGTATTTAGAGACTATCAAGACCCTTTTGCCACTGTGTGGCGACCAAGTAAGTCACCTTTGCCGCCATTGCCGAGAGAGATCGCAGAGCCACCCGTGACATCCATCTTGCTCCCCATAGTCTTCCCTACTTTGACGGGCCCCGCTTGGCTGCTGCAGAAGCTTAACACCAGTCAGAAAGTGACCAGGATAGTTTCAAGGACAAGATGGACATACAATGTAAGCCCCTGTCCGTGATCCGCTGTGCAGCCCTACTGAACTTACCACCCACTGATTCTGAACCTGTGTACACCAGCCCTAGCCGCTCGTCTTTACAGATGCACTACCAATACACAGTGTGCATCAGGTAGTCAGCGAAGCAGTGCAGCCATCTTGCTTTAACTGGGACTGTAGGGTCAGTTTTAGGCTGGGGGCACACGTCTCACAACATGTCACACTGCAACATCATGTGATTGTTCTCAATAACAGAAACCAAGCAATCCTGTAGACATGATACCTTTTAATGACTAACAAAAATACATGATGTTACAGCAAGCTTTCGGATCCTCTCAAGGTCCTTCCTCAGGAATAATGGAACAGATTCGGATGAGATTTGTTCTATTATGCCTGAGGAAGGATTCTGAGAGGATCCGAAAGATGGCTATAAGATCATGTATTTTTTAACAGCCAAATTGTAGTTCTGAAACGGTTGCGCAACTTTTTTTGCTGAGCGACACGTGTCGCCGTGTGGCCCTAGCATGATACACAGAACTCAATAATAACACAGTTTATAGTATCGTGTTGCTGCTCTGCATCTGCTGCTGCTAGTTTCAGCTAATGGTGCTAGAAAGATAATCCCCATCTATCAGCTAAATGTGGCCTAAAAGGTAATTTAAAAACGATTTGTGACAACCCCTTTGAGAAAGTATCATCTTCACATTCCTTAAATTGCTGAAAACCTCTGACCACACAGAAATCTTAAGGAGTACTACACTTTTTTATTTAAATGTTCAGAATAGGCGACTTTAAGCATTTTTGCAATAGGTTTTATCAGCCTATTCTGTACATTTTACTTAAAAAATCCCTCTTCAGCTGTGCAGCTATGTGAAGAGGGGGCTGAGAAATCTATCTTCACCTCACCGCTTAGCAGTAGGGGGCACTCCATTCAGCTCTGTCTGCTGCTGTTCTCTCTAGAACAGCTGTAGACAAGCTGTTGCCAATATACACTTCCATTTTATGAATATCTGCATTTTATTTAATGTAATCTCAGTTCTCCTGTGCCCCCCAATGTGTCTGTCCCACCACCAGGATGTTCTATAAATCGTCTCGCTCCTGTTGCTGTCCCAAGCGGCGTGCTGTGTCAGGAGAAGCCATTCTATTCTGCACACAGCTTCTCCTCCTCACAGTGCACCTGCTCGCAGGTGGCCCCAAAGCTTTGTCAGGGTGTCAGTGTATCGGGTATGCAGTAGTGTATGTCCTATCCGATGCACTGACAGTGCATCTGGTCTGGTGGTGAGCAGGTGTACTGTGAGGAGGAGAAGCCGTCTGCAGAATGGAACAGCATTTCTTGACACAGCACACCTCCAGGGACAGCAGCAGGAGCAAGAGAATTTAAAGAACACCCTGGTGGTGGGTGAATACAGACATATTGGGAAACACAGGCGAACTGAGATTATATTAACTAAATGCAGATATTAATAAAATGGAAGTGTATATTGGCAACAGCTTGTCTACAGCAGTCCTAGAGAGAACAGCAGCAGACAGAGCTGAATGAAGCACCCCCTACTGCTATGCAGTGAGGGGAAGCTAGATTTCTCAGTCCCCTCTTCACCTAGCTGCATAGCTGAAGAGGGGGGGTTAAGCAAAATGTACAGAATAGGCTGATAAAACCTATTGCAAAAATGCTTAAAATCACCTATTCTGTACATTAAAAAAAAGTAAAGGTACTGTTTTAGTTCTATGCATCTTGGAGCTGGCAGGGAAGTACCGCAGATTATCGGCTTCTCAGTCAGCAAGTTGGTTATATGCAATTAGTTTGCACTTGAAGCTGAGTAGCAACAGATATTGGTAGCTAAGAAAAGTCTAAAGCAAAGACGCCATTTACTGACATATTGCCGAGTGGGTGAGTGTTTGCTAATGATACCCAATGGCAGCCACTCGATCGGACTGGGAGGCTGACAAGCGAATTCCTCGACTTTTATGTGATGGTTCGCTTTAAATGCAAATGTCACTTATAAAGTGTGCCTGACTTCTCAACTAGTTTTCTAACATATACATTCCCCTTACCTTCTCATATGCCGCCATTTGCACCCATTTCTATGATCTCCACACCTGCTATTTCGGTGGTATTCCCATTGTCTTCCACCTCGCCATTTATTGACCACTTTCATGTTGGGGAGGGGGGTTGCAAATTTTTAAATGAATGTATATCTAATATAAAAACACCTCCAGGCCTTTTTTTGCTCCACACTTTGATCCCTTTGCATTACCTTTGGTGGATAATTTTGGTGTTATTAGATTTGTGACATCCTCACCCCAGCCATAAAATGTGAGTTTGATACATTGAGTGACCCGTCAGCCAAGGTCAAAGTTCCTAGGTTAAGTCTAGCGGCGCTGTTGTGCTTCAGCCAACAGTGCCGCAAGGGAGAGTCAAGCGATGCTGAGCGACGTTCATATCAAGTGCTTACCAGTTTGACTGTTGCCATGTCCCCAAAACATGAAGACCAAGCTGTGGACGGTGGACAGTTCATGCTGAATCCTCGGCTTGACAACGCAGAGCTGATGATCACAAGCGAATGTGTGTCTCCAGTAGGTCGACACCGCGCCATACTAAAACATTTACAACCATTCCTCGAAATATTTAATGTTTGCGTAGCGAACATCAAGTCAATCTAGTTACAAAGATGATGAGATTAAGAAGCTGATAGAAGAGCAGAAGTTGTCCGAGAAGTTAGCGACGCTCTACGTTTTCAAAAGGAAGTTGAGTCTTGAGAGGTCTCTTCTGCTTTGGTCACGTGAGGAGGACAAGAGACTTAAATGAACAGTCTCTTAGATCCAGGGCTCCCGGCAATCAAAGGCCAGGTGTTTCCAATCGCTTTTATTGTAATCTGAAACAAAGACAGAAAGTTGCGCATTGTCATTGATTAGTGCTTATAAGGAACTTAAAGGAGATGTCCCGAGGCAGCAAATGGGGTTATACACTTCTGTATGGCCATAATAATGCACTTTGTAATATACATTGTGCATTAATTATGAGCCATACAGAAGTTATAAAAAGTTTTATACTTACCTGCTCCGTTGCTGGCGTCCTCGTCTCCATGGTGCCGACTAATTTTCGGCCTCCGATGGCCAAATTAGCCGCGCTTGCGCAGTCCGGGTCTTCTGTAGTCTTCTATGGAGCCGCTCGTGCCAGAGAGCGGCTCCGTGTAGCTCCGCCCCGTCACGTGCCGATTCCAGCCAATCAGGAGGCTGGAATCGGCAGTGGACCGCACAGAAGAGCTGCGGTCCACGAAGGCAGAGGATCCCGGCGGCCATCTTCAGCAGGTGAGTATGAAGACGCCAGACCGCCGGGATTCAGGTAAGCGCTGTGCGGGTGGTTTTTTTAACCCCTGCATCGGGGTTGTCTCGCGCCGAACGGGGGGGGGGTTTAAAAAAAAAAAAACCCGTTTCGGCGCGGGACATCTCCTTTAACTCAATCTAGAAGAGCCTTGTAGAAATCAAGCGAAAATTAAGAATCAAAATATCAGTAGCCGTCATGTCTGTCAGATCCGCTTAGGGCCCCTTTACACGGAACGATTATTGTTAAAAAAAAAATAAAATCACTGGATCATTGAAATTTGAACGCTAATTGTAAACACGACCAGCAATTGGACGAAGAACAAAAACGAAGAAAAATCAGTCTTGTCTCATTCCCTAATCATTAGGTTTAAACACGGATCACTCAGCCATTCTCCTTCGCCGCTACAGCGGACTGAACGATCCTGTAAAAAAAATCGGAACAATTTATCTTTGTGTTTAAACTGACCGCCCGAGTGAACGAGCGAACTCTGTCAACATTTGCTTGTTCACTTGGCCCAATGATTTCTCACTCCGGGTAAGAGCACCCTTAATCTCCAGGGATACGTTTACGGGGATTTGTTCCTGGAGGGTTGTCCTAGGAAATGTGCAAGTATAAATTCCGTATTTATAAAGGCACACCTGACTACGGGACGCACCCTAGTGGAGACAAAAGAAAGTTGGAGAAAAATTATTTCATCCTCATCCAAACTCTGAAGTTCTAAAGGAGTGGAGGCAGTATGAAAAGAAGCAAACTAAATTTAACTTGAAGTGACCTTCCAGTTTCAGGACAAAATTCTGTCCCAGATCTCGGAGGGGATTATTACCTGTGCATGATTTTCTTGCAAGAACCTCCTTATCACTGGTTCTGGTTTACACTTTTGGGCAGCTGCAGCATTCAAGGAGCGGGCCCACAGCCGAGGAGAGAGTGGGGTAGATTGAGGCCTTGTCACGGGGCTTAAAGCTTTGGTCTCCATATTCCCTTACAAAAGGCAGCTGGTGTGGGGGTAACAAATTCTGGACCTCCTTTTTGTCCTTGTGGATGATTATCCAAGGAGGGTAGCGGCTCTCCATGTAACCATTCCCAGCACAGTACCGCTGTAGACTCTGGGGATGCTCCCTTGCAGGTGGAGTGGAAGAAACAGGAGAAAAGGTGGCAGTAGAAACAGCAGGGGCACCCTCTGAAGTTGAAGAAGCAGGCTCTGTGCAACAAGTCCTTGCAGCTATGGCTCATCACCCCAATAAAAGCGGGGTTGAGCAGGAGGGTATCCAGCAGAAACTCCCTAAACAACTTTAGCTGCTATCTCACCAGGATGATTGCTTGTACTGGTCTACAGGGAGAGATTAAGTGGTTCACTCATCAGCAGTGGTGACTTCTCCCCTGGGCGGTCCTCTGTACTGGGCTGCTGTTCCGCGGTGGGGGCGAACACCCCAACTTTTTCCTCAGCCACGGCGGGAACATGTTGGCGGGAACTTTTCACGGGCTCCTGAGTACAGGATGAAGAAGCCTGAGCGCCATTTTGAGAGTCCATGTCAATTTCTTCAACAACAGTTAGAAAGTGCAAACTAGGCAGCACAACACTCCTACAGCTCCACACATCGCCGACTCAGGGGGTAACGCATCCTGGCAATATAGGAATGGGACTTGGGTGGAGGATTTTCCTTTTTCTGCATTTTTCTTTTGCAGGGACTCAGCCTTGTCTCTCCGGTAAATCCTTCAGAGGCTCAGAGAGCTGGAAATAACAGAAAGTCCTTAGACACACAGACGCAGACAATGTAACTTTCTTCTCTGGTCTGGGAAAAATGGTCGAGGCACTTTTCTCTCTGTCCTGTAGGAACATGTGCAAAGGAATCATCCTGTTCGTGATGCCATGAGCCCTGCCCTGAAGTGTCCAAGGAGTGGGCCCACAGTCAAGGAGATAGCAGGGTAGATTGAGGCCTTGTCACGAGGTCTACCATCTCCTCCCCTGGGGATAGCACGGGACCCATCCAAGTTACTGCTGGGGGAGTTTCACAGGGGTAACCCAAGATGTGAATTACCTGAAGGTTTCTTTGTCACTCGTGACGCCACCATTCCTTCCTCTGTGGTGAATCCATATGGTACAAAAATAAGTAGTCCACACACAAGGAAACGTATAAAGCAAAGCCGGGAATGGTCAGCAGTGCTCCTTTACTTGAAGATCAACAGTCCAACAAAAATATACACGCCAGCAGGTAAAATGGTGCAAAAACACAAAGTGGTGTGACAGGGAGGATTCACAGGATGACAGATGAGTCCATAGGCCAGGTTATCTGTGGGGTTCTGGTCCCGGGCCAATCTCTTTCACTCTCTGCAGTTCTCCACTGGTCAACACTCACATTTGGCGGACAGGCACTACACGCTGCATGGCAGCTCCTCTCTCTCCTTCTCTCACAGTGTTTAGGGGTAACACTGGTATCTCCTGTGTAAAGCAGGCCAAGGAAGGCTGGTGGATACCTCTCAGCCTCTTCCATTCCGGACCACACAGAGCATATGGTGTCTGTGTAGCTCACTCGCAGCACATCACTCACCTCTCCTCTCTCTTGCAGGTCCGGAACAGAACTCTCTTCCAGACACCTTTCACAAACATATATATGAAGCACGATCACATGACATACAACATGATACATTTTTCAGACATAACTCAGATGTTAACCCACTCAGTGCTGCAGAGGTGCAATACACATCCTATTCATGCAACATATAAAACACTGACAATACGTAGGCACAAGACAAATGCATTCACACTTGTGGAGGGGCCTCGTTAACTCTGGGCCACTACACAGCCAGCACCATCTTTAGACTACCTACTCACCTACAGTGCATTGGCAGTGTTAGGACTACCAATGCACTATGCCTGCTCTGTGATTGGCTAGTGCTGCTCATGTGATCAACACTGGGCAACAAAAAGTAGTGCATAGTGTAGTTAGGAAAGTCGGTGGCCACTCGACAACAGGACTCAGAACTGTTGGAATGAAGGGACGGCTGAGAAGATCAAGTACAGGTAATATAGCTTCTGCAGTCCCGGGACAGACTTTTGGAAACTGGAGGGTCGCTTTAAGAGTTTTATTTTTTTTTAATACTTTGTCACTCCTATATAATTTATTTTCTATTACTTCATTTATGCATTTATTTGTATGATTAAATTGGCATCTTTACAGAAGCTAAAAGATAGGCAGCTTCTGTCTCCTCACCACAGAATGTAAATAAAGTCTACATTAGAGCATTTATCTATATTGCGTGGTTATGGCTAAGGAAGCTGCTGGGAAGGGTTGGGTCCTGGGGGAAACAAGGATGTGTGGCAGAGGGAAGGTAGGGAATTGCCAAGACCAACAAAGGAATTGGCAATGGGATCACCTACTGTGGAAGAGAGCACAGGAGGAAAAAGCTATAAGTCTAAGACTAGCGGAAGTGCTGCGGTCATTCTGCAAAAGCATGCCCACAGCAACTCCCCAGTAATTCCGTTGTGGCCAAATTTTCAGGTAAATGGTGTGAATTTGGCCTCGTTATTACTTGCAGAACAGCTGCGGAATTCAACCCTTGTATTTCAGGGATTGAATTCTAGAGTGCGATTCTGCAGCATTTCTACGAAAATGCTGCAGAATTGGTGCAAAACATTTTTAAAATGCCATCTGCAAGTGAAAATTCCATGTTGGATCCTGCATGTGTGAAGGTAACCTGAGGGTATGTACAGTACACACTTGGCAAAATTCGGAGCAGCAAAAATCTACCCAATATTCACCAAGTAATTGGTTGCAAATTCTCTAGCAGGTTCTCAACAAAATCCCCATTAATACATACAACGTTTGCCACAGATTCTTCTTCAGATTTCACCCCGCTCATTCAAATGCATTAAATTTGCTGTAAAAATCCCCAACCTAAATTGACATGCTGTGGATTTAAAATCCACACTGAATGTCACTGTCTGGATTTTTTTTCCACACAACGTGGATGAGATTTATGAAAGTCTCACCCACTTTGCTGTTACTGTAATATACTGAGGATTGCCCATGCACAAATCCATTACAGAAAATCCACAGCATTTCAATCTCGTGCGAACATACCCAAAAACTGCTCCTCTTGCAGTAAGAAGGCTGCAGCCATCAGAGAAGAGTGTCAAGATAGCCATGAAGGCATTTCCTTGAGGAGTGCATGGTGCTACCTCCTGGGAAGACAGAAGCTCAATGGGATGCGCACACTTCTTCCAACAGATCACTGCTGGGGAGGGGGAAAGAGAATTGTGTAGCTATGGACAGCCACACATTTCTCTCAATAATCAAGGAAAAGCTACGAAAACAGGTGGCCTTATATCAGACATTGGGTCCTTTTGCCTCTCTACCTCTTGGGCATTTGAGAGAGGTTCAAGCAGAGGAGTAACTTGAAGCTCCCTGGCCCCAATTCAATATCGGTACCAGGGCCCCCAACTATAATGATTTATTCATAGTACTGGACTCCTTATATGGAGAAGAGAGGCCTTATGGGCCCCCTAAGGCTTCTGGGCCCGGATGCAACCGCATCCCCTATAGTTACGCCCCTGGCAAGGAAGTGTGTCATCTGAGCCCTGGTACATTCCTATTTGCATTAGGCTGAAAAGACGCTAATGTTCATTCTGGTGGTAGGTATGTTGATTTGGATAGAGAATTGGTAGAAGTTCATTGGCTTGACACTTGCGGTCTGACTTGGGATCAGGTAGGGCTGTTGTTCCCGTATGGTGTTCAGAGGTGGGGGTCTCCTCATATTTTAGTGGGTCATGCGGGAGTAATGATTTGGATAGTTATCCCATGGGCAATTTAATCAAAAACACAAAGCAATATTTCCCTTGTTTTTGGGATCTGCATCCTGGGCTGCTGATCATATGGTCTGAGATTATCCAGTGCTTTAAATGGAAGAATGTGATGTCTCTCTCAGCCCTGAATAGGACCCAAATTAAGGTGAATAAAGCCATTTCATAATGTGTACATTTGAATGGAGGTTATTGGAGGCTGGTGGTGGATACTTAGGGAAGAATGAGGTTCACCTCATGGATGTGGGCCTAGACATTTTCAATTTTGGGCTGGCGGACTAGTTGGAATTTGGTTTTCGGGTTTGGTGGGGCATGCAGACCTGAGGGGTCAAGTCCACATACAATGGCAGATCCTTGACAGCAGCTGATTTTTACAGTTATATTGACCAGAGTTATATTCTTGACAGGCGGTTCAGTGCTAGCTTGGGCTTCTCTAACGGGCGGACCCTGGGAAGAAAATCAGAGTTGTTTTATTTGGCAGCTTGAAATAATAACACCAGGTTTGCGCCACTGCAGCTTTGTCAGGTTTGTGGCTAGTGGGTACCTCACCACTTTATTTGTGGGTATTCGTTATAAGTTGAGTTATTTTACTCCTGTTAGATGTATTATTCTGTCAAGCACTATGCTTCGGGGATGCTTCTGTACTTCTAGAAGAATTGTTCAAAATAAATGTGACCATTCACCTTTCCAACAATGAACGTCTCTTGTGTTTTTATTGGTTTAGTCAGGGAGGCCCCTATTTCATCCCTTGACATAGTATCATAGTATATAAGGCCAAAATAATAAATATGTGAACCTAGCTCAGCCTATTACCCCCCACCCCCCTCACCATGTTGATCCAGAGGAAGGTAAAAAAAAAAAAACATTGAGGCAGAAGCGAAATTTTACCCATTTAAGGAAAAAAATTCCTTTCCGACTCCAATCTGGCAATCAGAATAATCCCTGGATCACCAACCCTTCTGAGTAATCAGTGATATAACATGTGATATTGTAGCACTCAAGAAAGGTGTCCAGGCCGCTCTTGTACTCTTTTATCGAGTTCACCATCACCACGTCCTCAGACAGAGAGTTCCATAGTCTCACTGCTCTTACAGTAAAGAACCACCTTCTATGTTGGTGTAGAAACCTTCTCTCCTCTAGATGTAGAGGGCAGCCATAACATTGGCTGTATGTTTGGGCCGTTATCCTACTGCAGAACAAATTTGAAGCCAATAAGATGCCTCCCTGATGGTATTGCATGATGGATAGGTTTTCTCAGCATTGAGGACACCATTAAGTCTGACCAAATTACCAACTCTATTTGCTGAAATACAGCCCCAAACTTCAAGGAACCGCCACCATGCATCACTGCTGCCTGCAGACACTCATTATTGTCCTGCTCTCCACCATGCTTCACTGCTGCCTGCAGACATTCAGTATTGTACCACTCTCCACCATGCTTCACTGCTGCCTTCAGACACTCATTATTGTACCGCTCTCCACCATGCTTCACTGCTGCCTGCAGACACTCATTATTGTACCGCTCTCCACCATGCTTCACTGCTGCCGCAGACACTCATTATTGTAGCGCCCTCCACCATGCTTCACTGCTGCCTTCAGACACTCATTATTGTACCGCTCTCCACCATGCTTCACTGCTGCCCGCAGACACTCATTATTGTAGCGTCCTCCACCATGCTTCACTGCTGCCTTCAGACACTCATTATTGTACTGCTCTCCACCATGCTTCACTGCTGCCCGCAGACACTCATTATTGTACCGCTCTCCACCATGCTTCACTGCTGCCCGCAGACACTCATTATTGTAGCGCCCTCCACCATGCTTCACTGCTGCCTTCCGACACTCATTATTGTACTGCTCTCCACCATGCTTCACTGTTTCCTGCAGACACTCATTATTGTACCGCTCTCCACCATGCTTCACTGCTGCCCGCAGACACTCATTATTGTAGCGCCCTCCACCATGCTTCACTGCTGCCTTCAGACACTCATTATTGTACTGCTCTCCACCATGCTTCACTGCTGCCCGCAGACACTCATTATTGTAGCGTCCTCCACCATGCTTCACTGCTGCCTTCAGACACTCATTATTGTACTGCTCTCCAGCATGCTTCACTGCTGCCCGCAGACACTCATTATTGTAGCGTCCTCCACCATGCTTCACTGCTGCCTCTTGACACTCATTATTGTACCGCTCTCCAGCTCTTCAACAAACAAACTGCCTTCTGCTACAGGCAAATAATTCAAATTTTGACTCTTAGTTCAGAGCACCTGTTGCCATTTTTCTGCACCTAGTTCCTATGTTTTCATGCATAGTTGAGTCGCTTGACCTTGTTTCAGTGTCCAAGGTATGGCCACAAGTATCTTTAAAACAGCTTGTTAAGTCCTCAACCAGAGAAGATAACATTCTAGATTTAGTATTTACTAATGGGTATCTGTTGTCTCAGGTTAAGGGCTCGTTCCCCCGAGCTTATATCGACCGCCGTTTTCTTGGCCAGCCAATTTACGCTACCGCCTGAGGTGTAAAAACATTCTGACGACATGGGCCCCAGCGCATATACGCTGAGGCTACCATGTCGTTGCCCCTTCCTCTTCCCTCCCCCTCGCCGGCTCACCTCTTCTCTCCTCCTCTCTGGCTGTTTGCAATGGAAGGGGGGGAGATGGAGCTAAGCTACTGCCCCTTGTCCGCAACCAGCAATGGGAGGAGGTGGGACAGGGCAGCACTTAGCTCTGCCCGTCCCATTGCAATCAGCTGGAGGGAAGGAGAGAAGAGGGAGAGACTTTAGCAGTCACGTTGCTAAACTCCCTCCCACCTCCCTTCTCCGGCCGCTGTCATTGGCTACCATAGGAGCCCATACAGTGGCCGACGTATTCCGGCCTGAATGATAGTTCAAGGACTATCTTTTGGGCCCGGCGTAAAAGCGTCAGGCGCTATATTGGCCCGGCCGGGCGCTTTTACGTCAAGGGAATACGGCCGTGTGATGCGATGCATTGGAGTCCAATGCATCAGATCATAGCGTATATCAGCGGGTCGTGAAAACTGTGGCCGATATACGCTCGTGTGAAAGAGCCCTAAGGTGGAGACAGAATTTGGGTTGCAGCAACTACCAATGTTTATGGTTTGACATAAGAACAGACTTTGAGAAATTCTTTGTTTAAAAGTTAATATTGGACTTCTGACAGAAATAAGACAGAAGGATGCAAACATTAATGCTGGTAAAGCACGAAAGAAGGAAGAAATTGCCAAATCCATTAAAGAGGGGGGTAAAACACTTCTGATATATTAGTGACCGTAAGAAGAAAATCTGTGGAATTACAAAAATGACAGAGATAATTACTATATTCATGGAGATAAGGCCGTCGCTGACCACTTGGATACCTATTTTTGTTCTGTATTCTCATAAGCTGGTTTTCAGAATGATAATGTGTTTGGGCTTGTTTGTACTCCTAGTTGTAAGGACTCAGATCTGGTGTTTTTGGAGGCTGATGTTGTAGGTGAACTTGCACGTTTACAGCTAAATAAGGCGAAGGGTCCAGATGGCGTCGACCCCAAATGTCTTAAAGAACTCCAAACTGTGATTGCTGCACCTCTAACTGGTTTAACCAGTCCCTTCTGATAGGAGATGTTCCTGATGACTGGAGAATGGCCAATGTTGTACCCATTCATAAGAAGGGTGGTAGAGAAGAAGCTGGGAACTACAGGCCAGTTAGTTTGACATCTGTAGTAGTTACACTAATGGAAATTCTCCTAAATAAGAGGATATTTGACCACTTAAAAAAACAACAATCTGTTGGGCCCTAAACAGCACGGCTTTACTGAGGGAAGATTATGTGACACTAATCTGATTGTTTTTCTTTGACTACGTCACAAAAGTGTCAGGTCTCTACAGGGTCCTATTCTCTTCAATATGTTTGTAAGTGTCATAGGAGAAGGTCCATCAGGTAAGCTCGGTATATTCGCTGATGACATAAAATCTTGTAATAGAGATGATACTACTAGTGGTGTCTTCAACAAGGAGAAAGTTTTAACCCGTGGCAAGTTGGGGTTACTCACCAACAGGATCGGCATCTTTACATCCAGAATGGGCAGCATATTTATATGAAAGGCTCGGAGACTTGGATTCTCTTTAAATCTGGTGCCTGCTAGCATTTATTCCATATACAGCACACAAGGCCATAACAGCAACAAAGTTCATTTATCTGTAACCCACCAGGGTGAGAGTCTAGGGGCGTCCTCCCTGTCAGACTCTGGGCCTTTTCTGGTCCACAACGGACCTCTTGCCTGCAGCCCTTTCAGCTCTGCTGAGTTCTCAACTTCCTCTTGAGTGTGGTAGGAACGCATATTTGGTATTTCAGCCGCACTTAAGCAGCGCTGCTGATTAGAGCCACCTGATTGGCTCTTCGGCACCATGTGACTACACTGCGTGCACGCGGATTGCCTTAAGCAGCCATGCACTACACACTACAATTGAGCAGCCGTGCACTACACACTACACTTAAGCAGCCGTGCACAGACCCCCCTTTGGAGATGTGCACGAGTGCTACTTCACGAGAGCCGCGGGGGGTTAGGGTTACATTTAGGGTTAGGGTTAGGTTTAGGGTTAGGGTTATTGTTATGTTTAGGGTTAGCACGGCTCATCGTGCACGGCTGCTTAAGTGTAGTGTGTAGTGCACGGCTGCTTAACTGTAGTGTGTAGTGCACAGCTGCTTAAGGCAATCCGCGTGCACGCAGTGTAGTCACGTGGTGCCGAAGAGCCAATCAGGTGGCTCTAATCAGCAGCACTGCTTAAGTGCGGCTGAAATCCCAAATATGCGGTAGGAACTGATACTTTTATGTTACTTCCTGCCACACCCACAGGTGTTTTCTCTAACTTCTAATCAAGCAATGCCTGTCTATAGCACCCTACAGGCTATTCTGTGTACTGCACTTCTACAAACCTTACTGGATAAACGGTCAATCAATCAATGCCTGTCTATAGAACCCTACAGGCTATTCTGTGTACTGCACTTCTACAAACCTTACTGGATAAGTGCTCAAAACAATATAAACTGCAGTTTAATGTCTCCAATGTAAAATAATGCACTTAGAGTGAAAAAAATCCTTGTATCAAATTGGCTGTTTTGTGTGATCCAGAGCTTCAGAATAGAAGGATTTAGGGGTTCTGATATCTGATGGCCTTAAAATGAGTCCACAGTGCGGTCAGGCAGCAAAGAAAGCAAGTAGGATGCTGCGCAGCAGAGCTGGAGGTATAATCAGTAGAAAGAGGGAGATTGTGATCCAGCTGTATACAGCTCTGGTGAGACCACATCTAGGATATTGGGTTCAGTTTGGGAAACCTCACATACCGAAAGACATTGATAAAATAGAACAAGTCCAAAGACTGGCTAGAAAAATGGTTGAAGGTCTCAAGAACAAGACTTACCAGGAAAGACTTAAAGAGCTTAATTTTGCCTATGGAGCATTTTGGGGTTCTGTCTGAATGCTGTTTTTGGCATGCTGGACAGAATCCTCGGACAGGAAGATTACGGGTGTAAAGTCAGCGGATCCTTTGTTGGTTTTGCTGTTAAATTCTGGCAAAATCTGTTGAAAACAATACTCACATGTAGAGTTAGGGCTAAAGGGGTTGGGTCATCACCAGGAAAAAAGAAGTAAACAGCTGGGCATGAGATAAAATAAAAAAGAAAGCAAACTCGCTGTGAGCGCTGATAGCAGGAGCTCAGACGATGATGCCGTAGCTTCTGATTGGCTGCAGCAGTCACCTGACTTTAGTGTCCGGATTGTATTTTCTGTCCCTCCACTATGCCATTTAACAGTGCCCGGGGCACAAGCCCCACCTGCTGTTACCTAGCTACAGCCCTGCCTTATTCCCCAAGATGCCATGATCAATAGTGACTGCAGCATCTAGGATGATAGACAGAGGGAGGGGGCTGTCTCCATCACCCTATCGGCGACAGTATTATATGGGATGAGCAAATTACATTCAGCAGATCCTAATGGGACATAAAAATGAAATGTAATAAAGTTGGTTAAAATAAAGTATTGGAAGGCAGCATTCCGGCAAGTCAATGCTAGACTCTTTATGCAAGCCTTGTAATAATGACTGGGAATTAGTGTTTAATGGTAACATCTACCCTGGTGTTGTCCGCTTCTGTATAGTCACGTTAGTCAGCTGTGTGCGCCTGTTGGACATTGCAGGGGTCAGAATGTGCTGACCCCTAAGCATACACCAGGGGAATGACCCATCAGGCACTCTGAGAACGGAGCAGATAATCCCATGCTGTCCTTAGTAGTGGCCGTGATTGTAGGACGAGTCATTAGTCTTCATTAATTATCCCAGTTAAAGCCTTTTTAAGATAACTAGGGCTTCATGCTATCTATTAACGCGCCGCCGTGGCCCTAGAGGCTCCCAGACGCTGGCGCAGAGCTCTGATCCCACGTAGCAACCGCCCTTCATTAGTAAATTCCACTACAGAAATAAAAAGTTTATTAGCTGAAAAGGCCAAAGTTGATCTAAATGTTTATATGATCTCCCTGCACACGGATGATCATTCATAAATAGCGCGGTATCATCGAGCCGCACGGTCTAACGCACTGCTGTCCACCCTGAAGAGGCCTTAGTTAGCCTTTTTTTCCACATTTCAGAGGTCTAACATAGCAGTTTTCTCCATTGGTCGTCATTCGCAGGGTGGATACTAGTAATACTGCCCACAGTTAGGCTACATACACACGGGTGAGAATATCGCGCGTCGCACAAAACTCGCATGAATATGAGCTCCATTCTTTTGAAGGGACTTATTCACACGAGCTCGACGCTTCAAGGATAAAATTCGCGGGATATTCTGTTTATTGGCGTTCCATCGCTCATTGTTTTTAATGGGAGCTTTAACCCCTTAGTGACCGCCCTATAGAGTTTTTACGTCCTGCCGTTGGAGGATGTGTATGGAGGGAGATCACGTGGCTATCTGGCTCCATGCACTGGAGGCATCGGCTGTTTCTTACAGCTGACACCCGCGGGCAACAGCTCCAACACGCCGTGCAGTCGATCGTGGGTTTTTAACCTTTTAAATGCCACTGTGAATTCTGACATTGGCATTCAAATCCCCCGATCAATGTTCAGGGGTCCCGTACTGGCCCCCGCAGTGGGATCACAAGGAGCCATGCGGTGTTATGGCAGCTGGGGGCCTTCTGAAAGGCCCCAGGGCTGTCATGGCAGAATGCCTATCAAGCCATCCCTGTGGGGTGGCTTGATAGACTGCCTGTCAGATCACAGTATGATGTAATGCTATGGCATTACATCATACTGTAGGAGTAATCAAAGCAGTGCATGTTGTGGCTCCCTAGGAGGACTAAAAAAATAGTAAAAATGAAATCAATAAAATTTTACTAATTATTTTAAAAAAAAGGAAAAAAAACCCTTTTGCCACATTTATAATAAAATAATCAAAATAGTAAAAAAAAAATATGTTTGGTTGCTAAGGGGTTAAAGACATCACATGACACTAACATACCGTGCGATGTGATGTTCCCTATTGAAATCAGTGGCAAACACTTGTGATCCTCTGATGTGCGGGAAACACGAGGCTGAGGATCGCACTTTCACAGAAAAACTCACATCTGACAGAAAAATTAACGTTAGCAAGCAAAATATTGCGCTCGTCCGTGCAAATTTAGCCTCATAGGACTCACTACACTGTGTTCACATGGTGCAACATTCGGCGTATATCAATGATTTCTTGTAATCTATGCTTAAATTTGGTAGCCTAGTAGTTCATGTTCTTAACCCCTTAGGACTCCTTTACGCTGATGATCGCAATATCTCCCCGAGAAAATCGCGTCAAAATCGCAACAAGCTAGTTTTGCAAAAACATCGCTGCCACTTGCTATTTTCTCACAATAGGAGTTTCTAATGTTAAAAACAGATCACACGAAAATCGCAAGTTCGTGCGTTGCGATAAAAAGAAGGCTCCAAAGGGAAACATGGGAGATTAAAAAAAAGGACAAACCGGAGATAGACAGAGCACGCCGCAATTTTTTTTCACCTCACATCGCATGAGTGAAAACACCGCAAATGGGAATGAAACCATCGAAAAGGTTTCATAAATTCTGCGTTTTCACTCACTCTCGCATCGGGTGATTTTATCGCAGGTGTGGAGGACGCGGCCCTTTTTTTAAATTTTCGTTTTTTCCTCCCCATTTTAAAAAAAAATCATAACTTTTTTATGTATCCATTCACGGCGCTGTCTGAGGGCTTGCTGATTTTTTCGGAACGAGTTGTATTTTTCAATGGTATTATGTAATGTAGCACATAATGTACGGAAAAACGTAAAAAAAATTCTAAAGGCTCGTTTATACTGACGATCGTGATTTTGCTGCGAGAAAATCGTGGCAAAATCACAATTTGGCTCCTGGGATGTTTGAGCGTCAGCGATGCTTTTTCCTGAAAAATAATCTTTCATCGCATGGCTGCCGGCTGTGATTTTCTAGCGCGATAGACAACAGTAGGAGTCGCTAATGTTAAAAGCGTGTCAGCCCCATTGAAAGCAATGGGAGAAGATCAGGATCCCCTGCTGCGGCTGTGACAGCTGCATCAGGGGATTCCTTCAGCCTCGCAGTGATGCAAAGCTGTCACATCCAGGGGGTCCCACATGCTTCGACCGGAGCCAGTGGCAGCAGCGCCAGACCCATTGAACTCCGCGATCCCCTGCCACGGCTGCCAGTGTGCCTTAGTATACTGGAAAGTTGCAGAGCTCGTCCCTGTTCACCACCAATTTTATGGCGCGCTGCGCTCAGACCTATCGCTGCCATCTGATTGGCTGTTGTAAGAATAGGACAGGGCAAAAAAAATAAAAATGAATGTATTCCTTTGAAATGAAATAACTATTGTTTTTTTTTTAAGTTTTTTTTTTTTTTGAAAGAAGCCTTTAGATCTTTTCTTGCTTTCATGTTGCTGATAAGTCGTATTCAGCGGCTCGCAGTGAATGACAGGACTATTGTGTAACCTGATCGCACTCTCGTGCAGGGTAGTCTGAGAAGCCGTGTAGCATCCAGCTCCCCTCCGGCTAGGAATATTTGGCCTACATAATGCAGGCAGGTCCCGGGCGCGTTCTTTTGATATGCGCAGCAGCCCCAGCTGTTCGCACAGCTTCTCTACATGCAGGAGACTTGTTGCTGGAACAAACCGCCTTTGTCGTAGAGCGGTTGTATCTCTCCCGTCACTGGTGTACAGTCCGAGGAAACTCATCCCACCAAGAGGGGACTTCAAATCCCAAGTGGATTGCGTGCGGTCAGGTGGGATTAAACCCGCATAAGGCCACATGTCCACAGGCGGATTTGATTTGCAGAATTCGCAATCGGCACCCGCGCGGAAGATCTGCAGTTCAAGCCGCCCATAGGAAAGCATGGAGCGTTAGCACCTCCGAGCACACATGCGGATTTGTTTTGAAAAGAAATCGCAGCGTGCTCCATTTTACCGCGGATTCCACACGGATGGGTTTCATTGAACTCTATGGAAGCGAGCGATCCGCAATGCATGCACAATTCAATTGCGGGTGCATTGCAGATTTGTGGGCAGATACCTCTCTGGTTTCTTGCAGACTAATAAAGGAGGAGGGGGAAGGCAGGCACTTTGGGCTTGTGATTTTTTTTCCCGTGCGGACGATCCGTAGTGCATCCATGTACATGCGCGCGGGAAAAAAAATGCATATACAATCGCTGGCAAGCATTTAAAAATCATTTCCGCACAGGCTCACAGGTTATCCTTAGGCCTCATGTCCATGGCACGGGTGGATTACACACACGGATTCCCGCAGCGGAAGACCTACGAGTCAGTGCGGAAATGATTTTTAAATGCTTGCCGGCGATCGCTGATGCAATTTTTTTTCTGCGCGGATGCATTGCGGATCATTCGCTTCCATAGAGATCAAGCAAGCACATCTGCACGGAATCCACTGTAAAATGGAGCATGCTGCGATTTATTTAACACATGTGGAATCCGCAAATTAAATCTGCATGTGTTAATTGAGGTGCGGACGCCCTTGCTTTACTATGTGCGGCTTGAACTGCAGGTCAATTCTGCAAATCAAATCCGCCCGTGGACATTGGACCCTAATCTACAGGTGCATAGAGATGTTAGACACAGTGTAGAGAGCAGCCTGCAAAAGGCAATTTACGATCCCATGTAGTTGACAGCGAATGACCCGTTGTTGGCAATATCCCTTGGTGCCATATGCCTGTGAGGAGTAGAACCACTGAACGCGCTAATAGTAAGACTCTATTAGCATTGGAGCCTCCGACGCAATTCTGGTAGGAAATGCTGAACAAAAAGATTGTGCATGCAGGAGTTTTTCATCCGGTAAAAATGCCCGATGGGTGCAGGAACCGAATGGACCTCATTATAGTCAATGGAGGCTGTTGGGCACAGTTTGGTTCCGTTATAAGACAGATCCATTTGTAGTGGCCCAGTATATGCTTTCCTGGCCCCCTCCATAATGTCAGTCTTATGTAGATGCTCTGTGCAAAACTGTCTTGTCATTCTGTTTTGTGTATTGCACAGCTGCAGCGTGTGATGGGTTAATGTCTGCAAAGTATGAGCTGACTGTCTGTAAATGTAACAATTCTATTCTGTCAGGTGCTGTGAGTGAAGGTATAATTGTGATGTTTGACAGCAGGAAAGTGGTTCAGGAGCTTTCATCTTGTAGAGCTGCTAGAGAAAACACAGAGACTTATGAGGACACCTTCAGCCCTTGTGTGTTGAAGATTGAAGAGGAGGAGAGATTTCCCGAACGTAAGGACCAGCATGAGCAGTAAGTGAGCCCTCCAGAGAGAGAGAGAGAAAGAGAGCATGAAGTAGTCCTAATTCTTTCTTACACAAGGGCCATTGCAGAGGTACTCTTCTTCTACTCAATTGTTCACGCCGAAAGCATCCTGAAGTCTGGGATCGCTGTGTGGAGGTACTCATCTTCAAGTCTATCTGTATATATCTATAACGCTACCTGCACTGGGAACACTGTATAATTTGCCTTGAATTGTTGGAGTGTTTATTCAAGTAAAGTTATTCCAGGTCCCGGCCATTCCCAGGGTCCTGAGGTACTCTATCACTGTCTGTGGCTCAGTTATTTCCCCACCGATGTTCATGCTGGTGGTTGCTGGAACGGTGATGTCACCCGTGACGACCCCTTTACCTGTCCTAATGTTTATTGGGCATCCTCCTTGCCGGCTGTGTCTGGAGGAGGTCCAGTGCTGCCCCGGCCTTGGCTGCATGCATCCCTCCGGGAGGGGGTATGGTAAGTGCCGCCTTGACAAGCCAGCATCTTGCCCTCCTCAGCGTGTGCCATGTTTCTAGGGGTCACCCTACAAGACGCTGCTTGTTCATTCAGGGAATTCCGTTTTTTAGCTCCCCAGTGCTAAATGATCTAAATGTAGCCTGACATGATACATTGTATCTAACATTCTGTATAGAAGGTTATGTTCACATCTGTGTTGGAGCCTCTCACGGGTTTGATGAGAAGAATCGCTCTGCTTGCAGTCTTAGTTCTCCCATCAAAATGATTGACACCAAAATTGGAATCCAACGGACCCCAATATAAATCAGTGGAGTCAGTCTGGCGCCAGTAGTGTCAGATGTATGTGGACAGAGCATAACCAGCATTATTGCTTCTGTGACACCACATCCATCAGTCACTTGGTCTTTCGGCAACTCAGTCCCATTCAAGTGATATACAGTCTACGGCGCTGCGCTTGGGACTGAATGAAGAGGCCTTGGGACTGAATGAATAGGCCACAGTGTCTGCCGGAGAGCTACGGCTTCTCCAAATGACTGATCAGCCAGAGTATTCATAGTCAGACTGATAGATGGGTTATCAATATCAAAGGCAGGATAACCCCTTTAACACCACAGGATGTAAGTTTATGTCTTGGCAGGGTGGTAGTTAAAGCAACAGGATGTAAACTTATGTCCTGCGAATGGCGCGGGCTCAGAACTGAGCCCATACCATCCCACTGCGGGAGCCGCTTGTGACTGGTAGCCGGCCTCCCACTGCAACAGCGGGATCGATGAGGACACTGATCCCCACTCTCAACCCCTTACATGCCACGATCAATGTACACTCTGTGACCTCTTCGACTCTCTGCGATTCCATCGTGGAGGATTAATTAGTTGCCATGGCAACCATATACTGTACAATGATCACTATTGTGAGTGACAATGCATTGCAGTACAGAAGTACTACATTGCATTATCATAGCAGTCAGAGCTTTTATGGTTCAAGTCCCCTACAAGGACGAAAAAAATAAAAATAAAAAAACAATAAAGAGAGTGTAAAAAAACTCTTGATAAAAAGTAGAAAGCCTAAAAAAAATAATAATTTTGGTATCGTCGTAATCATACCAGCCTGAAGAAAAAATGTATCATGTCATTTATGCTGCGTGATTAAAGGGGTTCTGTCATAAAAACAAATTCCTTCCCTGTTACTCTACTTACCAGATCTTCACCTCACTGATCTTCTCCCATCTCCTGCAGCCCCCCGGGTCACCTCACCACCAGCTGTCTGATTCCTCTCCTTTCTGTGAGGTTACGTACATTCACAGGCATTCTCTTTCCTGCCCGCCAATGTACGTTACGTCACAGTTGACAGGCCAGCAGGGGGAGTGCCGATCTACTTCAGAGACTGCTCATGCAAGCTGTCTCGGCAATATATTAGAATTCTTTCCTAGGCCGTGAACGCTACAGCACAGGGACTGACCTTTACTGACCCTACCGGAAGAGAATGCAAGGAATGCAGCCTTCATAACAAGTCAGCCAGCGTATGGTGAGGTGACCCCGGGGCACTGCAGAAGCTCAGCAAGGAGAAGAAAATGGCAGAATTGGGTGTTTTCTCTCCCTGCCCACCCAAAAAAATGTAAAAAAATTTTACAACACATTATATGCACCCAAAAATGGTACCAATGAAAACTACACTTCGCCACGCAAAAAAAACAAGCCCTCATACGCCCATACATCGAAAAAAAATAAGTTATAGCTTTTGAAAGTTCCCCAAAAATCGTCATGTCCTTATGGCCAAAAAAATTGTGTCCTATAGGCTGGGTTCACACGGGGCGTAAATCCTGCGGAAATCTCGCAGAATGACCAGAGCGGGATCGCACGAAAATATCGCAAGATTTCCACGGCAGAAATGCAGCTTCAAAACTCACGCCATTCTGTGCGGGTTTTGAAGCAGTTTTGCCACCTGCATTCCACTGCAGCCATCTCTCCCCATAGGGAGACGGCGATAAAATCGACATGCCACGGCTTTGAATTCCGCGCAGCATGTCAGTTTCCACGCAGCTTGACCGCAACGGCTTCTCCGCAGCATGTGGACGAGATTTTTGCAAATCTTGTCTACTTTGCTGCTTTTTCCCGGGATAGCACTGAGGATGGGAGGGGGTGCAGAAGGTAGACAACACTGGGGATGGGAGGGGGTGCAGAAGGGAGACAACACTGAGGATGGGAGGGGGTGCAGAAGGGAGACAACACTGAGGATGGGAGGGGGTGCAGAAGGGAGACAACACTGGGGATGGGGGGGGGTGCAGAAGGGAGACAACACTGAGGATGGGAGGGGGTGCAGAAGGGAGACAACACTGAGGATGGGAGGGGGTGCAGAAGGGAGACAACACTGAGGATGGGAGGGGGTGCAGAAGGGAGACAACACTGAGGATGGGAGGGATGCAGAAGGGAGACAACACTGAGTTTGGGAGGGGGTGCAGAAGGGAGACAACACTGAGGATGGGAGGGGTTGCAGAAGGGAGACAACACTAAGGATGGGAGGGGGTGCAGAAGGGAGACAACACTAAGGATGGGAGGGGGTGCAGAAGGGAGACAACACTAAAGATGGGAGGGGGTGCAGAAGGGAGACAACACTAAGGATGGGAGGGGATGCAGAAGGGAGACAACACTGAGGATGGGAGGAGGTGCAGAAAGGAGACAACACTAAGGATGGGAGGGAGTGCAGAAGGGAGACAACACTGAAGATGGGAGGGGGTGCAGAAGGAAGACAACACTGGGGATGGAAGGGGGTGCAGAAGGGAGACAACACTGAGGATAGGAGGGGGTGCAGAAGGGAGACAACACTGAGGATGGGAGGGGGTGCAGAAGGGAGACAACACTGAGGATGGGAGGGGGTGCAGAAGGGAGACAACACTGAGGATGGGAGAGGGTGCAGAAGGGAGACAACACTGAGGATGGGAGGGGGTGCAGAAGGGAGATAACACTGAGGATGGAAGGGGTTGCAGAAGGGAGACAACACTAAGGATGGGAGGGGGTGCAGAAGGGAGACATCACTCAGGATGGGAGGGGGTGCAGAAGGGAGACAACACTAAGGATGGGAGGGGGTGCTGAAGGGAGACAACACTGAGGATGGGAAAGGGGTGCAGAAGGGAGATAACACTGAGTCTGGGAGGGGGTGCAGAAGGGAGACTACACTGAGGATGGGAGGGGTTGCAGAAGGGAGACAATACTAAGGATGGGAGGGGGTGCAGAAGGGAGACAACACTAAGGATGGGAGGGGGTGCAGAAGGGAGACAACACTAAGGATGGGAGGGGGTGCAGAAGGGAGACAACACTAAGGATGGGAGGGGGTGCAGAAGGGAGACAACACTGAGGATGGGAGGAGGTGCAGAAGGGAGACAACACTAAGGATGGGAGGGAGTGCAGAAGGGAGACAACACTGAGGATGGAGGGGGTGCAGAAGGGAGACAACACTAAGGATGGGAGGAGGTGCAGAAGGGAGACAACACTAAAGATGGGAGGGAGTGCAGAAGGGAGACAACACTGAAGATGGGAGGGGGTGCAGAAGGGAGACAACACTGGGGATGGAAGGGGGTGCAGAAGGGAGACAACACTGAGGATGGGAGGGGGTGCAGAAGGGAGACAACACTGAGGATGGGAGGGGTTGCAGAAGGAAGACAACACTAAGGATGGGAGGGGGTGCAGAAGGGAGACAACACTGAGGATGGGAGGGGGTGCAGAAGGGAGACAACACTGAGGATGGGAGGGGGTGCAGAAGGGAGACAACACTGAGGATGGGGGGGCATAAAGGAGCCAAAAGGCAATCACAAAATCATATGTACTCGAAGTTGCTCCCTATAGAAACTACAGAATATTCTCCAAACAGAAAGCCCTCACACAACTATGTCAACAGAGAAATACAAATGTTATGGCTGTCAGAAGATGGAGATACAAGGGCTTCCCGAGTGGAATTAGACTTTTTGTTCCATGTCATTCCACTTAGAATTTCACCTAAAAATTTTTCGGTACATATCAGTCCCACAATAAACAAGCCCTCAGGCAGCTGTGCTGATGTAGAAATAAAAGCATTAAGATTTTTTAAAACTGGGGAGGACAGAACGAAAATCAGGGGGAAAAAAGGTCTGGATCCTAAATGGTTAATAACACAAAAAAATTGGATTTTGTTCTTTCCCCAAGTCCTACAATTATACTGTTGTCAGTTCGCCCCTTTAAATTTTGGTCTTACAGCCGCAGCCTGAGGGTTTATGTACATGAGAGTATATCAGCCGCCGTTTTCATGGCCGGCCGATATATGCTACGATGCGATGCTTTGGATTCCAATGTATCAGATCACATGGTCATATTCCTGCAGCGTAAAAGTGCCCGGTCAGCCAGTATAGCGCCAGATGCTTTTACACCAGGCAGGAAAGATGATCCTGCAACTATCTTTCTGCCCGAAATACATCGGTCGCTGCATGGGCTCCTATGGGAGCCTATGACAGCCGCCGGAGAAGGGAGGTGGGAGGGAGTTTAGCAGCGTGACTACTAAATTCCCTGCCCCTTCTCTCCTCTGATTGCAATCGGAGCTGGTGGGATGGGCAGAGCTAAGCTCCGCCCCTCCCATTGCTACTTGTGTATAAGGGGCGGGAGCTTAGCTCTGCCCCCGTCCCGCCCCCTCCCATTGCAAACAGCCGGAGGGGAGAGGTGGCGAGGGGGAGGGAAGGGGGAGCCAGCTTAGCAGAGCTAAACTGTCTCTCCACGCCCAGTGGCATTGCAGCCTCGGCTTAAATAAGCATACGCCTGTGTTAATCCAGTCTGAGGCAGATACATAGGGAGTTTCCTTGCTGCAGAGTTCTGCTCTACCGCTGCCATGTCAGGGCATTCTGGGGCAGACATAGCCAATGATGCCCTGGCTGTGTTCTTTGGCTCCGCCTCTTTTGTGTCTTGCCCACCACAATGCTGCTGTGTCTTAGCTTGGCAGTCAGTGTAGCTTGGCTCTCTGCCACTATGGGGCAGGCAGCAAACAGAAAACCAGAAATAGGGGTGTTACCACAAAAAAATCACCGTCTGGCCGCGGTCAGACAAGCGTGACTTTTTGTGTGCCCATGGGCGCGAAAAAAATTGCGTCTATTAAAACCATCGGTTTTCTATGAAGTGTTCACATGTCTGTTTTTTAGAGGCGCAAAATACTCGCAGCTGCAAAAAAAGATCGGACGTGCGTGCCAATGCACCAGTTCACGCGCATTTTGCACATCCGTGTTGTGCAATTTTTTTGCGTACACAGATGCGCAAAAAAACACGCTCATCTGACCACGGCCTCATTTAGGCCACTCTTACACAATGATTTTTACCACGGATTACGTGCGCACGTAATATGCAGCACCACGGCTCCATGCATTTCCATAGGACCTCTCACACTAGCATCTTTGCGCGCCTTATTTAACGCTTTCCAATCCACTGTCGGAAGACATCCTGATTGAAGACTGTACAGCTCCGATGTCGGAAGACGTCCGGCAGGGTATTCTTATTGTAGATTACTGGCCGCTCTGTTGTCGGGGGCCTCTCCAGCATGTCCCATACTGCAGTACTGGCTCTAGCCAGCAGATGGCACCATTGTATAATGGCAGAAAGAGAAAGCCCTCTAGGAAACTCTGAATCCAAAATTGGATGGCAAAGGGTTATAGCGTGCAAAATCACACACCGCATGCTGTATTTTCGGCATTGTAGCGCATATTTCACGCACTACGTCACCAATTAAAATGTATTCTATTCGCTTGATGGAATTTTCCGTATGAGTTCCGCATCTAAAAACTGCAGCAAAATCATGTAGATTTAGCCACATCAGTAGACAGAACTCCGTTGCCTTTTCCCATAAGGAAATGACATGTAATTTCTGGATGCAGCACCTTGTCAGGCCTCTCCCTGAGGGCCCATGCACACGAGATTCTCGGACACAACTCGGATTAGACAGCAGATGGACACTCCGTCAATGTGCTGTCCAGTATATGCTCCATCACGTGCTATTATCATCAGGAAATCAGACAGGTACAGGACACGCCATGGTGCGATTTTCTTTTTCTTTTACTTGCCCTATTCATCCAAGTGAAAAACAAGCCCATGTGCAGCACACAACCGTGCGAATGAGCGGCTGCTACTTCTGTCCGATTTTATAGCAGCAAGTGAAGACAGCAGCACTCAAACGTAACCCAGCCAACTGCACTGGGGGAACTCACCACTAGGCGTAGTGATGCACGCTCAGGCGCCATGCATGAAAAGAGGAAGTTCTTTTTATGGGATAACCATCTACAACATCTATTTGGATCTGGACCCCGGATGCCGCTCCCACTCTGCTGAGGATCTCTGTCCGATTTTATGGCGCTCATTATGGAAGCCATGAAAAAATGAAGAAACTCCATCAGGGGAGCTCCCTCTTAGTGAATGTCAACTATTGAAAACAAATGTAATTTTTCGCCATTGTTTTTTCATCCTCACTAAGGGCTCATTCACACGGGCATGAAAATCATGCAGGAATTAGCCACGCAAAAAAATCACAGCTAACTCATGAGCAAATCATGTAAACAGAGGATTTTCCGCTATTAAGTCCCGAGCTCAATTAGCGGTGAAATTGCCCATTCACGCAATTCGGAGCTGCATGTTACAGGTTCCTCTGCAGGGAAGAAGAAGGAAATCCCCAGCAGCGTGATGCCAGGGTTCCCCTGCAGGGAAGAATACGGGATTGCCCAGCTGCTGGAGAATTCCTTATTCTCCCCTGCAGGGGAACACCGGCATTACGCTGCGGGTGATCCCTTTATTCTCCCCTGCAGGGGTACCCCAGCATCATGTTTCTGGGGATTCCTTTATTCTCTCCTGCAAGGGAACCCCTCTCTCCCTGCTATGGGGAATTCCTCCAGCCCTGCGGAGAAGAAGGGGGTTCCCTCGGAGCTCCACTTAATCGCTCTCTCTCACCCCCACCCTGTTGCGGGGAGATCCCTCCAGCCCTGCTGAGATGAGAGCCCCATGAAGAAGGGGCTCCCCCAGGGCTTTCCTTCATCTCTCTCTCTCCACTGCAGGGAAATCCCTTATTCTTCCTTTTCTGGCTGCATTGCATAGCCTCCCATAGGAGCCTATGGAGGCTTCTGTGCAATGCGCACCAAAGACAGCTCAGGTCCTATTTTCTCACGCAGCAGGGAATTTCAGTTGCGTGATTTCAGTCGTGCATGTCCTATCTTTTTAGGTGTGATTTTTTCTTTGCGTGCCTAAAATTCTTTTGTCTGCATGTTTCCATAGGAAACCATTGGTTCTAATAGTCATGTATATTCTGCGCATGTAAGTTGGTTGTGTGAATTCCCCCTGTGTGAACGAGGCCTTACAAAGAGCCAGAACTTTTTGCATTTTTTCATTGACAAAGAATTTTTTGGATTTCTCAACGTGAAGGTTACACAGTCTTAAATAAAAAAAAGCAGTGTATATGACCGTCATCTAGTATTATTAGCGTTACTGAATATAATATTATCTGCAGGGTGGGGAGAAATGTCCACCCCTCCTGAGTATATATATATATATATGTAATCTGCATGCATGTATGCTAATCAGTGTTATCGTCACGATGTGGACATGTTTATTAGAGCCGAGCGAGTGAAGCATCTGTCCCAATATAACAAGGTCAGAGCCGTCAGTAAAACTTTTGACCGTTCGTATTTGTTTACATAACATCCAGAGTTTAAGCAGATAAAGCGAGTAAACAGCGAGTGTCTTCTGGTTTCAGCACCCACATAAATACGGAGTCATAAAGCGGTGGCATGATTTTACGAGAGGCTGTAAACCGCGTGGAGGAACTACAGATCCGCTGTCACTGTAGCCGCATGCCAGTCACATAGGATGTACATCATGTATGTGCTCAGTATGTCTACTACTAACATGTTCAGCTATCACTTACACGAGTGCTGCGATAAACCCAAGAGCTGACACTCTAATGCTAGTGTAACGATAAGAGGAGACCGAGGAGATCGCTAGGATATTTAGGGAAACTCTTTAAGCTGTTTCTGAAACTGCAACAAATCCATTTATGATAAAGGGCAGTCCAATGCCGAAGGGAGAAATTCTGTGACATATAAGACTACGTTATTCTACTCAATATTTGCATATAGTGTGCAAGTGAGATGTATAGTGATATGGACCATGCAGGTATAACCTGGGTATCTCCTGTATATAATTATATATGCACAGCTGGTATAAGTTATACATCTCCTGTATATAGTGATATGGAGCATGCCGGTATAACCTGGGCATCTCCTTTATATAATTATATATGTACAGCTGGTATCAGTTATGCATCTCCCTGTATACAGTGATAAGGATCATACTGGTATTACCTGGGTATCTTCTGTATATAATTATAATGTACAGCTGGTATAAGTTATACATCTCCTGTATATAGTGATATGGAGCATGCTGGTATAACCTGGGTATCTCCTGTATATAATTATAATGTACAGCTGATATAAGTTATACATCTCCCTGTATATAGTGATAGGGACCATGCTGGTATAACCTGGGTATCTCCTGTATATAATTATATATGTACAGCTGGTATAAGTTATACATCTCCCTGTATATAGTGATATGGAGCATGCTGGTATAACCTGGGTATCTTCTGTATATAATTTTATATGTACAGTTGGTATAAGTTATACATCTCCTATATATAGTGATATGGAGCGTGCTGGTATAATCTGGGTATCTCCTGTATATAATTATATATGTATAGCTGGTATCAGTTATACATCTCCTGTATATAGTGATATGGAGCATGCTGGTATAACCTGGGTATCTCCTGTATATAATTATATATGTACAGCTGGTATAAGTTATGCATCTGCTGTATATAATGATATGCAGCATGCTGGTATAACCTGGGTATCTCTTCTATATAATTATATAAGCAGAGCTGGTATAAGTTATACATCTCCTGTATATAATGATATGGAGCATGCTGGTATAACCTGGGTATCTCCTGTATATAATTATATATGTATAGCTGGTATCAGTTATACATCTCCTGTATATAGTGATATGGAGCATGCTGGTATAACCTGGGTATCTCCTGTATATAATTATATATGTACAGCTGGTATAAGTTATGCAACCTCCTGAACATAGTGATATGTACCATGCTGGTATAACCTGGGCATCTTCTGTGTATAATTATATATGTATAGCTGGTATCAGTTATACATCTCCTGTATATAGTGATATGGACCATGCTGGTATAACCTGGGCATCTCCTTTATATAATTATATATGTCCAGCTGGTATCAGTTATGCATCTCCCTGTATACAGTGATATGGATCATACTGGTATTACCTGGGTATCTTCTGTATATAATTATAATGTAAAGCTGGTATAAGTTATACATCTCCTGTATATAGTGATATGGACCATGCTGGTATAACCTGGGCATCTCCTTTATATAATTATATATGTCCAGCTGGTATCAGTTATGCATCTCCCTGTATACAGTGATATGGATCATACTGGTATTACCTGGGTATCTTCTGTATATAATTATAATGTAAAGCTGGTATAAGTTATACATCTCCTGTATATAGTGATATGGACTCTGCTGGTATAACCAGGGTATCTCCTGTATATAATTATATATGTACAGCTGGTATAAGTTATACATCTCCCTGTATATTGTGATATGCAGCATGCTGGTATAACCTGGGTATCTCCTGTATATAATTATATATGTACAGCTGGTATAAGTTATGCATCTGCTGTATATAATGATATGCAGCATGCTGGTATAACCTGGGTATCTCTTCTATATAATTATATAAGCAGAGCTGGTATACATTCTACATCCTTGTATCTAGTGATGCAGGTGGTATATATATGTATATTTGTACAGCTGGATATACGCTTTATAAGCGTGACACATACCAGAAAGTAAAATATGGTTTTATGGAGGAATAAATATGATTTAGCCCTGCAGTCGCTGCAGAGCAGAAACCTAAGGCCTGAACACATGATCCATCTGGTGCGCTCACAGCTTCAGCAGGAGGCGCCATCATTTAGGATGGATGACTTGTGGATCATAGATTGGACATGTCAGGGGATGGAAAGCTCAGCGGAAGACCCGCATCTCATAAGAAGCCGTTAAACAGCGAGTTGGAAGTTGAGAAGTGCAACATTTTATACATTTCATTTTTGGCTATTGCAATCGTTCCTCTTTCCCTTCCTGCTTGCATGGAGCGAGGCACGTCCGGGGGATCACAGGCCGATACTTGAGATGCAGGGGGAATGATGTGATGGGAAATATGGCACCATGTATTACACTGCTTTATTCCAGGGTCTCCGGATATCCCTGGAAGTGAACCCAGATACTTCTTCCCATCATTGTAGCCGGACGCTTCTGCTTATCTCTACATGGGTAACAAATATTGACACTTTATTAGCAAAACCATCAGTGAAGGCGCTGCCAGGCGCTCGCGGGTGTCAGAGACTCCAGCGCCAGAGGATACAGCCAAACGTATCTAATAAACCATATAGCGATATACAGTCTAACACAGATCAACCCTCTCTGGGGGCTTCAGGTACTGGGAGGGGGATTCTGATATCCGGGCCCACCTATTGACAGCTGTTTGTGCCAACATTGACTCTCTGCCATCCTAAGGCTGGGTTCACACGGGACGGATTTGCTGTGGAATTTCTCTGTGGCAAATCTGCCCGCGCTCCTAATCCCGGGATTAGCCAGCCATGTGGATGAGATTTTGCAAAAATCTCGTCCACACGGGGCGGCCAATCCATCGTGGCAAAGTCGGGCAAAACCGGCAATGCGACGCGGAATTAACAGCCGCAGCATGTCAATTTTTTTTTTTTTTCCGTTGCAGCCTCACTCCTCTCTATGGGGAGAGAAAACCACAACAGGATGTCGGCGGCCGAACCGCTCCAAAACCCGCGGCGAAATGCCACGGGTTTAGAAGCTGTGGCCAAACTGCATAAATCTCGCGTTTTTTCAGTACGGCCAAGCCGCGGGACTTCCGTCCCGTGGGAGCCCAGCCTAAGGCCTTAATTGCATGAGCGTTTTTGCGCGCAGAGAATAGATACAAGTGTCCTTTGCCGCTGTGAACGGTCTCTGGCAGCGCAGAAAGTACAGTTAAAAGCATGTGATGGCACAACCTTCGCAGCGCAAAAAGTCGCACTATCGCAAGCGCATCTACGCCAACAGTCATCTGCAGGAGCTCTTAGGGCTCGCTCTAACATGGGTATATCGCCCGCGTATTACAAGTGTGTTTTTCTTGTGCGTAATATGCAGTGCTACGAGCCATTGATTTCTACCGCGCCGCTCACACCTGTGGGGCTTTTTCATGCGCGTACAAAAAAAAATGCAGCGCATCTTATTTTGATGCGTATAACAGGTGTAATATGTACCAATATAGGCAAAGGGGATTAACCCTTTCCAATCCACTGTCTGATGTCTTAAGACATTCTGAGTGAAGGCTGTACAGCTCCGAAGTCGTAAGACGTCCAGCAGGGTATTCTTACTGTATATTGCAAAGGGTTAAACATTCGCACATGTAATATGCATGACACATATATGCCTGCGTGAGTCTACATTGTACAGCAGAGTTACATACACGCTGTCTTCAATGGCTCTGCCTGTTTGAGTATGTAATTGGGGATAGTACTGATCGACCAGGAGGATCAGGATGAATCAAGGCTATCGGAGTGCTAAATCACGTGAACAAATCATAACTGTGACCAAGTCGTAGGTATTTTTTGCGTGCACTGATGCCGCAGCCCCAAAATCCTTCGTCCACCAGAAAAATGAAGGGAATTCCTGCGGGGCTGTAGGGAGTCCCCGTGGAGAGGAAGGGAGTCCCCAAAAGGATAAGGGGCTTCCCCACAGGGACTCCCTTCATCACTGTGGGGATTCCCCTCATTCCCACAGTGTTAAACTTCCTCTCCCTCCCTCCCTCCCTTTGCCAGTCGGCTCGCATAGGACTTGTATCTTTTGACGCACAGTTTTTTTAGGTGCGTCAAAAAATCGTTTGTCTGAAAGAACCCATAGGAAACCATAGATTGTTTTTGATGTGATTTTTTGAAGCCCCCACCGTGCATCAAAATGATGTTCTTGTGAAAAAGGCCTTAGTGTGTATGTGTTATGGCATATCACTAGGATGACTACCCTTGTGATATGTGGGACACATGCGACATATGTGAAGAATGAGGGGACATCTGTGCTCCCGACCACCCTCTGTGCATGGAGTTGCAATCATAAGAATACCCCTGTAACCTCAATGTCACCCACTCACACACGGACACACATATCACACTCATCCAGGAAGCTTAGCTACAAGGAGCTGTTTGGTGTCAGAAGTGGAAGCAGATGTCAGACGTCCCAGGTGTTGCACCCCATTCATGTGATTAGAGACTTTAGTTTGTCTCTGTGAACTTTGCTTACCGGATTATGCGATGGAGACCCTTCTAACCGTTTATTAACACACAGCCCCCGAGACGGCGAACACCCAAGACTAACATTTGTAGAGTCTGAACCTCAGGAGACGGATGATCACATCCCATCCTGTTTGTACCTTCACATCAAAGCTACATGAGTGTTAATTTAATGAAGCCGCATTTCACGTGTCTTAATCTATTTCCGTTGCCCTGATCCCCCAGATTCCAGTCTAAACCTTGAGCGTCTTATCTGCTCACCTTCCCGCAGACACAGGTAACGCAGGGCACTCTTAACCCTCCGACATGCTGCTTGGCCAGGTAACCACTCCTTGGCTGAGCATGATATCACCTGACGTCATTTATCTTGGACTGATTGAGGCTACAGGTGTACAAACGTGAATCTACGGCGAGTTTGGTGTGTACGAAAATTGCGCAAATATGAACTCCTTTCTTTTGAATAGAATCATACACGAGAGCGATGTTTGCCCCACTATGATGCCCCTTTCCCACGACTGTATGCGCTTTTACGTGTGTCGGTAAGTGCCATAAAATCGCATGAATGAAGAATAGCTGCAATCAAGTCCCGATCTTAAATGGCGTATTTTCTGCCGTTCATACAGGCGACTGCAGCGTATTGACAAAAAAACGGAAAAAACATCGCACGGCATGAATGCTCAGAATGACTAAATAGATCTAGATGTTTTCTTTTCCAAGCATTGGGCACAGCTAAACTCCCCCCCCCCCCTTTTACTTCCACTTACTTCGAAGTCTATGGAAGCCACCAGCGTATATCAACCAAAGATAAGGCAAGACTATCTTTTGACGTCGCGTATAAAATCGGTAACCGAAAATTGTCGCTGATGTGCTATTTTTCAGCGTTTTTTTTTCACGTGCCCAAAAATCGTTCATTTGAATAAATACATTGGAACCCAGGGCTTCAGGTGGTCGCGATTTTTGGGCATCTTTTTAAAGTCTGCTATATAGTCAAGTGCATAAGGCCTGATGCACTTGAATAAGGGAAAAAAGTGTTGCGCGTTCCAGTTTTTCACGTCCCTCGAAACGCATCGACCTTAAATACACCGCATGGCATACCGTGTGATGTGCAGGCGAGTGCCATGTGAGGTTTCCCATTGAAATCAACAGGAAAATTGTGCTGTCCTCTATCGCGTGTGAAAAACACGCAAGAGGATCGGAATTACACAGAAGCAATGCGAGACGTTTGTGCCTGAAAAATGCCTCGCATCCACCAGTGCAACGCACGTTGGCAACCCATGTGAATGTAGCTTTAGGACTTCGACAAACACGTGATACGCCGTGATTTCAATGGGTTCATTTATACACATTTTCTTAGTGTTTTCACGGGCACAAAAAAAGGAGAGCCCTATAGGGGGTCACATCAGCCTGCATGGGAACGATGTAGGATTGGCAAGTGTTTCCCGATGTTTCCTGTCCCATTGGGGGTCATAAACGCTATCTTTTCTCCTTAGGGATAGCACCTGAGTTAGGAGACTCAGAAGACCTTTCATGCTCCTCTGGGTAATATGCAAATAAGGGAGATGGAACATTACCCCTGCAGCACCACCTACTGGAAGATAGCATTCCTACAAGCCAAATTTAGACTCTTTATACAAGCCTTGTAGCAATGACTGGGAATTAAGGGCAAACTGTACACTGATGAAGGGCAAATACCCTGAAACAGCTGTCTGTGCATGGAGTCTGGCTTTGCTTTTAATTCCCAGTCATTGTTACAAGGCTTGTATAAAGAGTCTAACTTTGGCTTGATGGAATACTGCCTTCCAGTAGGTGGCGCTGAAGAGGTATTATTCTATCTCCCTTATTTGCCTGTCCCATTGAAAACAATGGGGGATGTGTTTCGAGGAACGCGCAAAAATAGAGCATGCCATGATTTTTTCCAGCACAGCGATGCAGCATGGGAAAAGAAATCCCTCATGAACATGACATTATTCAAAAAAATGGGGTTTATACTGATGCAAGATTTGTGCGTCTCGCAACGCACAAATCTTGTATTATTTTCTCGACCGTATGAAGGCGGCCTAGGCGAAGAGTCTCAGATTTAAATGCTGTAATAAATGGTGTTCATATCAGAAGACGAAGGGGTAAGTTGTTGACAAGTTGACCATTGCTTGAGGTGAGTGGTCAGGTGGGACAGGTAAATGCCTTTTTAGTTGATGAACAGATATCAGTGTAGTTCGGTAACCTGCGGGGTCGCACTGCTGCAAAATACACGTACAAATATATCTGATCTCCGCAGTTCAGTAATGGCCTCGTGTGCACAGCAGGAGCCATTGAAAGCAATGGGAGAACTCCGCGATCCTCTTCTGTGGCTGTGACAGCCGCGCCGGAGGATCCCTGCATCCTTGAAGTGATGCCAGGCTGTTTTCACATGGTGGCGGGCGCACTATGGGGGCAGGATTCACGGTCACATATTGTGCTCGCCCGTGTGATGTTAGCCTAACTGTAGATCTTGATGCAGAATTGCAGGCAGGTTTTAAGCCATTGTCCATTCTGCATCGAAATCGGCAGACTTTTTTTCTGAGGACGCTGCGCTGAGTCCCAGCAATACGCGTGGGATGTGGATGTAGTGGGGTATTCAAGTCTATTTATTTGATAGACCCCCCTCAGGGACAGAGAGCGCCATCCTATACATGATGATCAAGGATGGGTATGGCATTGTAAACTAGATTCCTCTATCTTATGTTGTGCATTATACTTTTTTTGGCTGACACTTCATATCTGACTAATGTGTTTGGACCTAGCATTTATATAGGTTTGTCCATACCCTTGCAGTGTCCGAGGAGCGGGGCCACAGCCAAGGAGATAGCGGGGTAGATAAGTCCTTGTCACAGGTTTCTACCATGTCCTCCCCTTGGGGTAGTGTGGACCCGACAAAGTTACTGCTGGGGGGGTTTCACACGGTAACCCAAGATGCAGTTTACCTTAAGTCCTTGTCACTCGTGACGCCACCGTTCCGTCCACTATGGTGAATCCAGAAGTTGGTAATAAAGTAGTCCACACACAGGGAAAACGTTATGAGCAAACCGGGAACGGTCGGTCAAGCTTGTTTACTTGCAGAAAAACTATGCACAGTCCAACTTTACATATGCCAGTAGGATAACGATGCAAACACAAAGGTGGTGTGTCAGGGAGGATTCACAGAATGACAGACAAGTCCACAGTCCCAGTTATCTGTGGGGTTCTGTTCCCGGACACTCTCCTTCTCTCTCTCCAACTCTCTACTGGACAATGCTCACATCTGGAAAAAAGCACTCAGCGCTGTACGGCGGCTCCTCTCACTCAGTGCTTAGTGGTAGTACCGGCATATACTGGATAGGCTGGTTCCAGGCCAAGCAGAAGGGAATCGCTCGGCTTCTTCCATTCTGTCCACACACAGACTGATCTGTGTCTGGGGTTCACTCACTTGCAGACTCCTCACTGACTAACTTCTCCATGAAGACAAACTAATTTGCACTCACCTTGCAAATACATAAATGAAACATGATCACGAGACACACAACAAGATACATTTTCCAGACATTACTTACCCAGACATTAACCCATTCAGTGCTGCAGAGATGCAATACACATCAAATTCATACAACACAGAAGACACTGACAAGACAAACACATGCAGACTTATGGAGGGGCCCATTAACTCGGGGCCACTACACCCTCTCCTTTATGGTTTAGTAATCCTGTTTGTATTTGTGTCCCTGTTTGGTGTATTTCTCCATATTTCTCCATGATCAGTTGGCTGTGATTATGTGAATTAGTTTCTGACTATGTATCTTGATCAGACCTTTGTCATGGAGTAGAGTGATATCAGTCTATTTGTGTCATGTACACCCATTAATGGCCTCTTTTAGGTTGTTGGCCTTACATATACCCCTTTTAAATGGTTTTAATGTGTTTTCTATATAGTGATTTTTTTCTCTTTTGGATTAAGTAATAAATGGAATTCTTTAGACTGACTTGTGTGCCAATCTGTTTATGCAAGCGTCATTTTTTGTGATACAATTGATATTTGACTCTGTATGCCTGGATTGCTTAGCACCTATCTATGTTGAATCTATATGTATACGTGGTGCCCGCTAAGTAGTACCTTTAGGCATATGAAGTTTGGCACCATGTTAGCACATGATGGTTGTTATTACATGTTCATGTATAATGTTATGACGGATGTGTCTGTGACCTTTGTAATGGCGCAGCAAGGCACCGGAGAGGGAGCGCAGCCATCCTGATGTAAAATCATATGTGAGACCTCATTCAGAAAGGTGTCTACAATGTTGTGCGTCCTCTGTGCCACGGATGTGGCTCCTATGGAGTGAGGCTCAGTGTGACGTATTGTGTCAGACACGGACATAGTGCTGCATTTGATTGTGCAAAAGACCCCAGTGCTAATGACATCAATGACGTTGGGCGTGCGGTAAAGAAGGGACGCAGCTCCCACTGAGCGTAAGGGGTTGGTATAAAGACAGTGTAATCCGTGTCGGACATGATGAAGGAAATAAAGCATGTGTCTTGCTGCTGCCATTTGGTACAGATAAACAGGACATGTATATGACAGTGTGAAACAACGGGTACGTATATAACGCGTGATGAGTTATTGGTTACTGTCGCTTTAAGAGAAGTTATGCTAAGTGTTATTATGCAGCGTTTAAAGTCCCAGTGCCCTCCTATGGAGTGATATCTAATGTTTTAATAAAGTTTGTTTATTTTTATTTTTATAAGATGCAGTCTCCGCCTCTGTCACCGCCGCGCCATTCCCAACACCACCACCTGCTTTATCTGGACTGATTGTAGCTCTTTTAATGTTTATCCCCTGGATTGCTGAGACTTCTTTTTCCATAGATCCGTCTTCTTTTCTGGCCTTGGCTTTCCCACGCTCCCCCCTGGTACCTCTGCTCACCTGGTGTGGCCAGACCCTGCTAGTCAGACTATGTCTTTATCTCTGCTTCTATAAGTATCGTCAATCTGGACTAATCTGGTTGCCACAAACCTTGGGGTTAATTACATCCCCACCAGCCTAAAGGGCCATTTACATGTAACAAGTATTGTGCAAAATTCATTCAAACGAACACAAATAATCATTACGTCTAAATGCAAAGCCATCGCGCACTGTACGTTTGTTGCTCAATTTTAACCAGCATAAAAATCATTGACCACTTCTCACTTCATGAGGTATTGTGTTAGACTGGTTACCCGTATCTGCCGCTCTCCTGCTATTCCGGGCAGATGCGGGCATCGCTCTGCTCCTCCTGTATGTATGGACTCTTAGCTTCTACTTTCTATTAGTTAATCCTCCTCAGTGCTCTCAACCCAGCTGCAGAATAAATGGCTATTACCCTCCTATTTAGCTGAACTGGGGACCCTCCCTCTTTGCCTGAGTGTTAGTGTGTGTTTCCCTCAGACACCCAGCATAGGTCCTGTCTCTGAATTTACTGTCTTTTCTTGGACTTGTATCTATATACCTTTGTGTGTTGCCTTGCTGTATTTGCACCAGATCCTGTTTATGTGTTTGTCTCAGTCACCAAGCATAGCTTTCCTTTCTCTGGCTTTGCTGTCTGCTCTTCATCCTGTGCTCTTGTCAGTATTCTTTGCCCACTGCTTTCCTGACTTTGCACCAGATCCTGTTTGTAATCCGGCCTGTTTCATGGTGCCTTGCATCTATGTGTTACCATGCAGCGCGGCACGGGGTCCTGCGGCCGGCGCGCGTCGCTCCAGCGTCGGCTCCGGCAGCCTGGAGCCCTGTGTCGGGGTTATCCCAGCGGCTTGGGGCGGCCGGTGGGCGGCGGTGTAGGTGTGTCCACCCGTAGGGTGCCGCCCGCACTCCTCCGCTCTTCTTATACAGCAGTGGGTGGAGTTGCCTCCTCCCACCCTCCGCCCCTGGGCGGAGCCTTGTGGTTAAAAGACTGGCAGTGAATTGAGCTCACTGCCAGTTATTGGTTCTGCTTACACCTAGCCAGTCTGTCTGCGGTTACCCTCAGTCAGTCCCTAGTTGCCGGTCAGCTCCTTCTGGTTCCCTATTGCTCTGTCTGTTTTTGTTGGTTCTGTTTGCCTCTAATCTAGTCTGGCCCAGTCAGCACTAGTTGCTATCCAGCACCCTGCCAGTTTGCCTGTGAGCTCCATCTCCAGCCTTGTAAGTTTGTTGGTCTGTTCCATCTGCCTCCCCTGTCGGCACTCTGTTACCCCCCATTAGGTAGCTTCCTTCTTGTCAGTCGTCAGGTCCCTAGCCAGGGCAGGGACCGTCGTCCAGTTGTCCGCCTGGGGCTAGCCAGGGCCGAGGCAAGTAGGCAGGGACAGTGGGGTGCAGGAAGATCAGGGCACCCCACCTGGCGCTCGGGGGGCAGAGTGCCGTAACACTATGCTACTGACAATGGGGGGGCAGCTGTCAACCACATCGTGACTACCCGGTTTCCCGCAGCGGAGTCCAGAACCCTGTAGAGGGGTTAAAGGGAAAACGCCCGGGGAAATCAGCAGGGGAATGCCCTTAGGTTAACCCTTAGCCAAACTGGTTGGTTGGCACAGCGGGTCCACACTCACAGTCCGTAACATATTGGTTAATATTTTGCCCAAAATATACAAACTCACAACCCAACCTTGCACCTTTGCTGTTGCTTCTCTATGTAGCAATTTGGCTGTCTACATGTTGAGGGATGAGATGTTATTGTCTGTCCTCTTGTATCAGTATGTCAGTAAGTATATGGCCACTTTCTGGGATTTTTTGTGTCTGTTTATATTTCCCTTTCCTGTGATTTGATTGATATTAGTGTAGGGACTCACAAGTAAACTAGGACCCTTGACGCGGCTTGTGAGCACAAGTATTTTGGCCAAATATTAACCAATACCTCGATTTTATCAGTAACATGCAGTGCAGCTTTGAACGCTGGTGGAGCCCAGGGTGCCAGTGTGGTTCACCTATGGGGTGCAGGGCAGCCCGCTGGATTGTAATATGGCATCATTAATAGGCTGTAAGCCTGCATGGTGCACTACATGTACTTGGTGGCCTGGTAACCTGTATATGCCTTTTTTATGCATATATAGTACTAAGCAGCTGTCCCCTCCGTATGAGAAAGGTGTGTGAGTAGTCGTTCATCAGCACCTTCACCTGTGCCTTTGCTCCTCCTTTTAGCAGTCTCACTTCCAAAGTCTTCACACTCTCGACGCCTCCTTCACCGGGCACATGGCAGCCTCTAGTGAGTGCAGCACCACTGGTCAGGTGATGCGGAAGTGGCCAGCGGCTCGGAATGCCAAAAATAAAATCATACAGCGTAATAAGCCACACCCCTGGCCACACTCATCACAACACCCCTTTTTTGGTAGGCGTGCCGTGCGGTAAAAAACTTTTCGGAGGGGTTCCCCAAGGCTGAAAAGGTTGGAAAACACTGGTCTACACCACTGGATGTACTGTTTACCAATGATGTTGATACTTCTGTGTCTTGATACCAGTGTGGGGCCGGCCTTTCCGCTACTTTTGTAGCTAATTGTTTAGATGTGCTCAGTAGTTAAAGTTGTAACATTTGTATATAAGGGAGCGGAGTTTATTGAGACGCTGAGATCCTGATAAAGCGTGACTCCGCTCTACACGGCCCGGGGCTGAAGCTTTATCTGCATCTCGTGACCATTCGTTTGCAATAGAAGAGGATTTCATGCTTACCTGGCGAGCGCTCTACTTCTGTCCTACAGAGACTGTATAGTGATTCCGCCGAGCACCGCTAATAGCATCCCGGCGGAGCAGCCGATCCTGTTTTCTGCTCCTTTTGGCTAGGTTGAGACTTGTAGTTCTAGCATTGGCAGTCACTGTTTTCCCAATTATTTTGGCCTCTACACTCCTGTGAAGAATGAAATCCAGGTGACGGATGGGATTAGAGACATGTAAGTGGCAAGTCCTACTCTACCCCGAAGGACTGATGCTTGCTCCTCGGGAGTGCCATCGTAGGGATGGAGCCAGATCAGGACCTGCTTATCGTTCTGCGGTCGCCCACGCCGTGCAGCTGTAGCATAAACAAGGTCTACTGAGGACACCGAGAAGTTTATCTCTCACATCTGCTTGTAATGTGCAGACGAGGGTGGGAAAGTCTTCACTGTCATCGTGAAGAGACTGGAAGTCATTCTCAGCTATTTCTGAATGAAAGGTGCTGCAGGGAGATGAGCTTATCCTTGGGGCTCATTTACATAGTCTGTGGAAAGCTCACCGTGTATGTGTGCGAGTTCACGCACATTTGAGGATTTTTTAAGTGCGTGTTGCATGTGTTAAATATTCAATGTCTCCTAACAACATGTGTGATAAATGCAGCGAATGCTCATAAAACATGCCATTCACTGTTTTTTTACATGGGCTACTTTGGTCCTGATACAGACCAAAATAGAACATAGTAACATAGTATGTAAGGCCGAAGAAAGACACACGTCCATCCAGTTCAGCCCATAGCCCCTTAATGTTGATCCAGAGGAAGACAAAAAAAACTATGAGGTAAAAGCCAATTTTTTTCATTTAAGGGAGAAAAATTCCTTCCCGACTCCAATCTGGCAATCGGAATAATCCCCGGATCGCCGACCCTTCTGAAGTAATCAGTAATATAACATATAATATTGCAACGCTCAAGAAAGGCATCCAGTCCCCTTTTGTACTCTTTTATCAATTTCCCCATCCCCACGTCCTCAGCAGAGAGTTCCATGCTCCCACTGCTCTTACAGTAAAGAACCCCCTTCTATGTCGGCGTAGAAACCTTCTTTCCTCTAGACGAAGATGATGCCTCCTTGTTACAGCCCTGGGTATAAACAGATTATGGGAGAGATCTCTGTATTGTTCTCTGATATATCTATACATAGTTATTAGAGCGCCCCCTTGTTACAGTCCTGGGTATAAATAGATGATGGGGGAGATCTCTGTACTGTACCTTGATATATTATACATAGTTATTAGAGCGCCCCCTTGTTACAGTCCTGGGTATAAATAGATGATGAGAGAGATCTCTGTATTGTCCCCTGGTATATTTATACATAGTTATTAGAGCGCCCCCTTGTTATAGTCCTGGGTATAATAGATGATGGGAGAGATCTCTGTATTGTCCCCTGATATATTTATACATAGTTATTAGAGCGCCCCCTTGTTACAGTCCTGGGTATAAATAGATGATGGGGGAGATCTCTGTATTGTACCTTGATATATTATACATAGTTATTAGAGCGCCCCCTTGTTACAGTCCTGGGTATAATAGATGATGAGAGAGATCTCTGTATTGTCCCCTGGTATATTTATACATAGTTATTAGAGCGCCCCCTTGTTATAGTCCTGGGTATAAACAGATTAGGGGAGAGATCTCTGTATTGTCGCCTGATATATCTATACATAGTTATTAGAGCGCCCCCTTGTTACAGTCCTGGGTATAAACACATTATAGGAGAGATCTCTGTATTGTCGCCTCATATATTTATGCATAGTTATTGGAGCGCCCCCTTGTTGCAGTCCTGGGTATACATGGGTGATGGGAGAGATCTCTGCATTGTCCCCTGATATATCTATACATAGTTATTAGAGCGCCCCCTTGTTACAGTCCTGGGTATAATAGATGATGAAAGAGATCTCTGTATTGTCCCCTGATATATTTATATATAGTTATTAGAGCGCCCCCTTGTTATAGTCATGGGTATAAATAGATGATGGAGGAGATCTCTGTATTGTCCCCTTATATACCTATACATAGTTATTAGAGTGCACCCTTGTTACAGTCCTGGGTATAATAGATGATGGCAGAGATCTCTGTATTGTCTCCTGATATATTATACATAGTTATTAGAGCGCCCCCTTGTTACAGTTCTGGGTATAATAGATGATGGCATAGATCTCTGTATTGTCCCCTGATATATCTATACATAGTTATTAGAGCGCCCCCTTGTTACAGCCCAAGGTATAATAGATGATGGGGGAGATCTCTGTATTGTTCCCTGATATATTAATACATAGTTATTAGAGCGCCCCCTTGTTACAGTCCTGGGTATAAATAGATGATGGGAGAGATCTCTGTACTGACCCCTGATACATCTATACATAGTTATTAGAGCGCCCCCTTGTTACAGTCCTGAGTATAAATAGATGATGGGAGAGATCTCTGTATTGTCCCCTGATATATTTATACACAGTTATTAGAGCGCCCCCTTGTTACAGTCCTGGGTATAATAGATGATGGGAGAGATCTCTGTATTGTCCCCTGATATATCTATACATAGTTATTAGAGCGCCCCCTTGTTACAGTCCTGGGTATAAATAGATGATGGTAGAGATCTCTGTATTGTTCCCTGATATATCTATATATAGTTATCAGAGCGCCCCCTTGTTACAGTCCTGGGTATAATAGATGATGGGGGAGATCTCTGTATTGTTTCCTGATATATTTATACATAGTTATTAGGTTGCCCCTCAGGCGTCTTTTTTCTAGACTAAATAACCCCAATTTTGATAACCCCTCTGGGTATTGTAGTCCGCCCATGACATTTATTACTTTAGCTGCCGCGTTTATACCCGCTCAAGCTCTGATATGTCCTTCTTGAGTACTGGAGCCCAAAACTGTCCACAATATCCCATGTATGATCTGACCAGTGACTTGTAGGAAGAACAATGTTCTCATCATGTGCTTTAATAGACACTTTCTTGCCCAGATTTGTCATTTTATATATTTTTTGATCACTTATTCATCTTAAGTTCCCTTCTGTGTCATAAAGTTATATTGAAATAAGTCATAGAAGAAACATTTAACACATCATTTTTATGCATTTCCAGACAGTTGTGACACATTTACACGACGCTGCAGAAAACCACACGTTACTCAGAAGGTCTTCACGTTTCTTAACGACATTGATTGGTGAATAATAATCCCCTTCTATGCAGCTGTAAAACTCTTATTGGATGTCTGAAGGGTCTTTTTGAAGTGCTACAGATTAATGTGAGGCATTGAATATTGTGACTGGCTTGTACAGTTTTGGGGTCACTGCCTCCCCTATGTGGCCGGGTGGGGGGGTGCATACCGCCACTTTGAAGCACAGAGTCATCAAAGCATCTTGTATTCCGGAAAGATGTGTATGAAGCATGAAACACAAACAAGAGCAGACACATTAGTGAGATTTACTTTTAATTGAGCCTCCGACTAGCAGGAGAGATGAAAGAGGAGATCTATGGTTCAGCGCTGAAGCAAAATAAAATAACAGAGGAAGAGTAGAAGAAGACAACTTTTTACACTTATTTTGGCTTGAAGAGATCAAATTATGTCATTCCGCTTCCCGTGGGAAAATTCCACTAAGATTCTTCTCTGGGTTTTCTGCAGTAAAAGTTTATTAAACAATTTTGGGGAGTAATTTACACCAGCTTGTAACCTACTGGACAGCCAATCAGGGCTGTGCTCGCTTCCATCTGCCTAATTAGACAGGAAGGAATGGGAAGCGTGGAATTGCTACCATGTTTCACTGATACTTTTAGTTCACAGGCCAAGAGCAGCAAATTGACCATCAGACTCCCCATTGAATTGTGATTAGCTTCTGTTTAAATACAATGGATGAGGGTGCTTTCACATCTGCACTTGGGGTTTCGGCAGCGGGAAAGGGGAATCCCTGCAGCCAAGCGGCTCCGCCTCAGGGCGGTAGCAAACAGCGCTGAATGGACCCCATTGACTATGATGGGGTCTGTTCTGTTTCCGCTCAGCTGTCTAGCTTTAGGCCTACTTCACATGGGCGAAACAGCATCACTGCAAGAAAATCGCAGCAATATCGCATCGCTGCGATTTTCTCGCAGCAATACGGCAATTTTGTAGCGCTACAAAGTCGCATGTAGCATCACCTGCGAGGATTTTCGAGCGGGCTTGAAATATAAGCCCTACCCCGAACATAAGCTGTAACTAAAGGGGAAAAAAAAAGTATACATCACCTCTTCCGCGCTGTCCGGGGCGCCGCCGCAGCTTCTCCCCAGGTCCCGGCACTGATCTCCCCCTTTTCATCTTCTGGACGGGGATTGAAAAATCCATTCTTCGAGCACTGGCTGTGATTGGCTACGTGTCAGCCAATCACAGCTAGCGCTTCTAGGAGGCGGGGATTTTTGAATCCCCGGCCAAAAGAGAAGAAGAAGAAGATCAGTGCCGGGACCTGGGGAGAAGCTGCAGCCGGGCTGACAGCTCGTCTAAGGTGATGTATGTTTGGGCTTTTTTCCGGCAGTTAGGGCTTAGATTATAGCTTTGACAGTAGCATCTGCTACTGTCAAAGTTGCATCGCATGCAAACCACGTTTTTGTGCAATGCAACAGAGAGGAAGGCTCCATAGGGAAACATGGGCTACAAAACCTCGCATGTCGCGGGCATATCGCCGGACCTGTGTGTTGTTTTGTAGCATGCTACAAAACTTCTCATGTGTGAAGAAACCCATAGGAAACCATGGGCCTCACATACATGCGATTTGTAGCAATGCTACAAAATTGCGCGACTTTGTCGCCAGTGTAAAGGAGGCCTTAAGACGGAAGAAAAAGCATAGCATGCAGCGCTATTTTCTTCAGTATCTTGAGCCGGATCTGCAGCGGAACATCCGACCAGAGGTTCTAGCGCAGATGTGAAGCCAACCTTCAAATGTAACGATTTTCTGGCACTTTGACTACTGTAGTGACCACAAGTTAAATTATAGAGAATGGGACGTATAAGAATCTTCTTATAAGTAATCCGATGCACTTTTTAGCGCATGCTTCAATTGTGACATGTATCGATTTCCGTGGCGAAAACAGCCAAGTTTAGGAGCAGTACTTTGGCTCTGCGTTCCGTAGATGTAGATCTAGCACGGTAAAACCACTTATTATCATTCTGCGCTTGTTGGATGGAAAGCCAACTCTTTGTGATCTGCGTTCCCGCTGAGCTTCTGCTCATATGTAGCAGCCAATCTAAACAGTATAAGCTGCAGTGAAAAGGACAAGAAAGGGACAGAGCAACATCTCAGCCTCGGATGAGACGGGAGGTGGATTTAAAAGGGGATTTCCACCTTAGAAGTGCAGTAAATGTCTGATAGCTGCAGGTCCCAACTCTGCGGTCTGCACCTACATCCAGAACTGGAGTCCCACAGTTTCCCCTGTCCTAAGGCAACCCCAATATCCAAGTGGGGAATGATAAAGAGGTGCTGCAGATCTCTTAATTTACTTCTACCAAAAACACGAAAGCAATCAGGACATCGCCTCTAAGGGAGGTATTAGATGGACTTTTCATGGGAAGATAGAAGATAAGAAAGGACTCACCTGGCTAGCAGGGCCCAAACTGGAAGGGCTGGCCACCACTCCTTGGGTCCACATGACCAGACAACGTGAATATTTGGGAAGCCACTCCGTCAAGAGGACATCCAAAAGGGAGAGCAAATGCAAGGAGAATCCTAGAACACCATAGGTCCAGGACAAATATACAGGGGTCTGGCCCAAAAGTTCTAGATAGCAATTTGGCAAAATCACCCGTGCACTTACTTGAAAGGAAGGGGGGGTCTAGGAGAAATTTGTCCAAAGTGGTGTTAAAAACCAATACCAGCAACTTACAATAAGCATGTCCATTGCAAGTGTGTCAAGGAAAAAAAGTCCATATTTAATAATGACTCCAAAAGTCATAGAGATCACAGAATACAAAAAAAACATATAAACAGAAAAAACAAAAATCAAAAGGAAAAAAGTGGAGCTCAACGCGTTTCTGAGCCTACTGCTCCTTTCTCAAGCGCCTCCTCGCATTCTGCTGCCCTTTTCTAGGCTGTCGGGTCAGTTCACAGCGGGACAGACCCGTGCCGTGATCGTACCTGCTGGGCACCCTAATTAGTCCCTGGTGTTATCGATTAACACTGCGACATTGCGCAGTTCAGTGCGTGACTTCGTGTGGACAGGATGCGCATCTGCACACCCCAATTGACTGCTTTGGTGCTTTGGGTGCGCACGAAAATAGAGCATGTTGTGCTGAAAGGTCATCTGAAAGGTATAGGCTGCTTTCACACCGGCGTTAGGGTCAGTTCGGGGTTTCCGTCTCTCTGCTGTTTTTGGAGAAACTGAAATAAAATTGACCGACTGAAGTGGCTAATTAGTCTTAATGAGTTCCAGACGTGTTATTTTTCCAGCGGAATGACACAGTGCATCACGCATCTCCTTGCCTATTGCGCAGCTCCCATTGGCTTCTATGGGGACCTTTGGTGCGCAAATAGGCAGAAAAATAGAGCATGCTGCATTTTATTTTGTGCTACCAAAATCCATGAATGCGAAGAAACCCATTGAAATCAAAGGATTCTATCCTCTGCGCTAAGGCAGACTTCACAAGGACGTATTTACGAATGAAACTTTGGCGCACACAATATGCAGAAAATAGAACCCATTGATATCAATGGGTTCGTTCACAACGCCATATTCAGTGTATGCAATGGCATTGCGCAAAAATATCCAGCAAGCTCTAGTTTTCTGCACCAAAGGTCCCCTTAGAAATCAATGGGGGTGTACAAATGCGCGCAATACGCAATTTCAATGAAAAGAGAAATCATCTGGAACTCATTAAAGAATTTGATTATTTCAAAGGCTGGGAGAATCGCATTTTTTTGTGCGCTTGCAAAAAGTACAGTAAAAAATGTGGTTGTGCACGCATAAACGCAACTTTCTACAAAAATGCATGTGAATACGCTTACTCTCACGTGAAACCGGCTTAAAGGGGAAGCAGCATCATTCCAACACGTAATCGTATGGGAATCGCCACCCTTGTCGGTGAGCTAAATTTCCTGAATGTTTTCTCGTATCCGTTTTTCCAACTGTACGATGACTAGAGCCTGTCATCATTGCCATTATTTCTAGTACGCATTGATAACTCTAGAGATCCGTGCCTACAGGAAACCTTGGGGAAGGCCCAATACAATGCCTATTGTCAGCAAAGTCAAACAAGTGATTGATTGTCCCCTAGGAGCTCCAGGACTATAACAGATAATAAGAAACGGCCCCCTTCTTTTAGTCTGCCAATAAGGGGGCAGACAATGTGAAGGAATCGGACCATGGACAGTAGGATGTTCTCCACACAGTAGAGTCTTCCAGCTTGGCCATTCGAGCCTCCCATTGTTTTGGTACATGATGAGATTCACTGGAGTGGGGCGAATTGTAGTATAGCTTCCCAGTCTCGGGGCTCTGACCCGTACAGGTTACAATTAGCTGAAATTAGTCAGCTGTATCCAGGGTCCATCTTCCTAGAAAACACCTTACTGTGCAAGAACAACAGTCCTATTGAGCTTCCTAAACCCCTTAGTCCCTCCATGGCGCTCTTCTCAGCATGGGCCTGGCTAATGTACTCCGTTCTTGTCTCCTGGAGGATGGTTGCCATTAACAGACCATTTCAGAGCTTCTCAAGTCATTAGTCTTCAGAACTGCTCAAATGAAAAGGACAAAATCAGAAGCTGAAGGAAGCCTTTGTGTGGCGGGAGAGAGCGGTCCCTCTGCATGATGCAGGTGGGGGGCGGCCGGCGCGGCCCACCTCCGTGACTCCAAGCTCAACTCCGAGCCAAACTTCAAAGTGTGTTTACAGAACCTGCGCAGGAGTCATGGGCGCACCTTCCCGGGGGCAGCTTGTCTGTGGTTCGGGCAGGTGGCACAATCAAGCCCTGTAGGGCACGTTGCGGAAATGATGTGGATTTGATGCAGAATTTCTACAGCGGATCCGCAGCAAAACTGCCGATTAAGGCTCCAAGTACCGTTACAGCAGAACATCCGCTGCATTTTAATTCCTCTACATGCGAACAGAATTTGCTTTACTCTCATCCACTTTAAGGGCGGCTTCACATGAGCGCGTTTGTGCGCGCATTGCGCAGAGAATAGAGCCCATTGCTTTCAAAGGGTTCATTCGCACTTTCACTTTTGCACGCAAAGAAAAAAAAGCAACATTCTCTATTTTTGTGCGCGTTTGCACACCTAAGCCACCATAGGAGTCTATGGGGGTGAGCTAATGCCTACCCGATCCCTATGAAATTGCACTACAAACTGCTCAATTTTGCGGGGATGATTGAAAACGCTGGAGACTAATTAGGCTGCACAGCCTTTTCAATCATGGCGCAGGTGTGTCCCGCACTGATGTGAGTGGTCCTCGGCAGTGCGAAAAGTACAGTAAAATGCGTTAAGCACGTGCAATGGCACGTGAATAACCTTCAGTGCACAAACACTCGCGCTATCGCAACCATTTTTGCGCATACACCCGTGTGAAGCTGCCCAATACATTCTCAGGATAGGCTCCCAATGGTAGATCAGCGGAATCAGCTGTTCAGGTACCCCTTGATAGTAGCAAAACACAGTGTACGGAGCAGAAGCAGATAGCTCCAGGCACTCTATAGTGGCCAACTCTGGTAATTGCATGCGAAGCTCCCATTAAGACAGTAAAGCCAGATTCACATAAGCGTATTTGCACCAGCATTTGTGCAGCATTTTTGCTATTGGGGCATTGGGTATTTTACTGTACCTTTTGCACGCGTAAAACATGCGGAAAAAAAAATTCTATGACGCTCTCAGCCATTGCAATGGCCATATAGTTTCATGACTTCAAAGTGTTCTCTTTCCCTACGCACCTTTTTTTGCATGACAGAATTGCACACGCCAAATACGTGTTTGTGAACAGACCCATCAATGGGCTCTATTCTCTCAGTATTGCGCACGTAAATACGTTTGTGTGATCCCAGCCTTGTTCCACATCTTCGGCATCTCGGAGGTCTAACATATATATATCTTCGTGATGCTCTGATACGGTTCCACCTGATGCAATATATCTTTATAGACTTGTTTTTCCCATTCTACGTGTTTCTGCAGCTCCGCCTGAACCCAACTATCTTTGGCGCTGCACTAACCGGTTGTTTTATGTGTATTTCAGAATATCCGCCGGCACCAAGCGCTGGGATGTTTACCGTTCCTGCAGACTTTGTAGGTACAATCGTGGTTAACATGTAACTGTGTAGATGAACTCTCGTTAAAGTAGTGATAACTCCGGGAAGCGAGGTCAGCGCAGAGATAACCCCGTCCTGCTATCTGATTGGCTGGAAACTACGTCCTGGAATCTGAGTTTATATGGAATGTGATAAAATATCTCTATTGTACCTTTATATTGCTATTTGCTTAGTGTTTGGTTCTCCCAGTGATCATCTAGCAATTCCAATGTCAGCCAAACATGGCGAAGACCGCAGCATATGAAGTGGCCGGGGTCAGAGGAAACACTTCAACTCGGCTGCGCTATGCTTTTCCAGAACTCCCATAGTAGTCCTTCGGGCGATGTGATAGAGGCTCCATAGGGAAACATGGGCTATAAAACATCACAACTCGCGATTATATAGAGCACGCCGTGATTTTGTAGTCTTGCAATGTAGCAGGCCATCATCGCTCACGTGGAAGAACCCATTAGAAACCATGGGCTTCACATACATGCTTATGTAAGGGGGCTTTCATATGGGACGGAAAAGGCCGCAGGACGCAGCGCAAATGTGGAATTTGTTAATTAGTGCAGATTTTGTTGCGGTTTTAAGTGCGGAATGTCTTGTGGAATCTCTTGCATTTATTTTACGCAAATTTTAATTGTGCAATTACATCTCCTGTGAATTAGAAATCCCCAACAACGATTCCGTAAGACGTCCTTAATTCTGCAGCAGAAAGCTTTTAACGTAAAGACGTGCGGTTTTAACACAATTTAAGCCCCATAGAAATAACATTGTGACGCAGAAATGTCCTCGCAGACTAATTCCACCCCGTGTGACAGGCCCCTCACCCCTCTTCTCTTCCACCTGGGATCGATATTCAAAATATTTAGCATTAGGCCTTATTCACACAAGCGTTATTACGTGGCTAATTTAGCCGCCATAAAAAATTGCGACTATCGGAAGCATTAACCCTTTCCAATCCAATATAAAGCCTGGTTTTCCTAGGGGGCTTTCTCTTTTTCTGCTGTTATACAACGGCGCTATCTGCTGGCTAAAGCCAGTACTGCATGAGGTGACACGTTGGATAGGCTCAGACAGCAGAGAGGCTGGCAATATACAGTAAGAGAACCCTGATGGATGTCTTTCAACATCAGAGCTGTACAGCCTTAAATCATAATGTCTTCAGACGTCAGACAGTGGATTGGAAAGGGTTAGGTTCCAATGCATTCATTCACATGGGGCGATTATTAGCCGCGTAAAAACGTCCGGACGGTGAAAATAGGACAAATATGCCAGCCAATGTTTTCACGATGCTGGAAAAGTTAGGTCCTGCCCTATCTTTTGGCGGCGATCAGCCAGCAGCTCCCATAGGCTTCTATAGGAGCTGTCGGCAAAGGGAGGGAGTTTAGCAGCGGCTAGCACTGCTAAACCATGTAAGCTGGCTCTATTGAGCCAGTTGAAGGATCTATGTCGGCCAAAGGAATTCCCTGCTGCAGCATCTATACGCCGCACCCGGCTGTGTGAATGGATGAGAAAACACGAGATTTAGCCGCAGCTCTCGTTCATGCGATTTTCACCTGTGATGCGGGCGGACGAAAATCACCATGCTCATGTGAAAGAGACCTTGAAGCTACTTTCCCACGAGTGAGTGCGATATCGGGCTGAGAAACTTGTGCCAATATCGCACTTGGCAACTTGCGGTTTTCACTGCACGACTATGTGTTTTTGCTTAAAGATCGCATCGCTTGCGATTTTTCCTGCGCATATTTCACTCACGTGAAAAGATCGCAAGTGCTTTCCATTGACTTCAATGAAAAGAAAACAATTGCAGGGCATGCAAGTTCGATGCGATTTTTTTTTTTTACGATCCCATAGGAAACACTGGGCGATTCCTACAGCGGGAACGCCCAAAAATATACACGCTGTGGTTTTTATTTTTTTTTACTCGTAGAGTCGCTGTAAGCAACAAAATTGCTCCTGTGAATAAACCAATGAAAAAAATTGGTTTCATGTTCAAGCGAGTTCTATGCGCCCGGCATCTCACAAATCTCGCGTGTGAATAAGCCCTAACCCCGTATGAGCTCAATAGATCCGTGGCTCCTTTGGTCACCGTCTGCGGACCTCGAAAACAGCACAAGTCATTAAGTTCCAAATCCCATCTCATGCAGATAATTACTCCGGTGAATGAGTGAAAAAACAGGATGTGAGATTACGGCGATTAACCCCTTACACACTGCTTTTTTTTTGTACAACCGGCAAGATCTATAACTCAACAATATGTAATCTGCAGTAAATAGACGTTCCTCAGTGAAGGAGGTTTGTCGGTGACTTTCCCATGAGATGTTGGGACTTGCCAGACAAAAGGCCGGTTTAAACATTTATGGAAGGCATACAATAGTTCCGATAGTTACTGATCTACACCTTCCTGCAAATAGCTGAAACCTAAAACTACCCGGTATAACCGCTTCCAGCCCGCAGGTGGCACAGGCTTTACTTAATTGCACAATGCAGAATTATACCTTAATCAGTGGAAGTATAAAATCTAGTAATTAGGGGGTTTGCATCTACACTGTGCAATAGAAAGGGCTCTTCCTGGCTGGTTCCCATTGTTACATGGTGGGGGGGGGGGGTGACAAGTAAAGTGCATTGTGTGGGCAGAAAGTGTATACATGCTATAAACAATTATCAGGGGGAAGAAGGAAGCGAAGGGGGGCATTAAGGATTGGTCATGAGAGACTCAAGAGGATCCGAAATGTATCAACCTGTAGACTCCTCTCGTGCACACCACCCTAATTCTGGGGAATTTCATGGTTGTCAGGACCTTACAGGGGCGAGTCTACGCCGGCTGAGGTTTTCCTGTAGAAATAATAGCGGGTGCATTAAAAATCTTGTTAATTGTATGGCGCCAATGTATTCCACAGCGCTTTTAGGTAATTTATTTATCAGTCGCCACCAAGCTGGGTACTCATTTTACTGACCTCAGAAGGATGAGTAAACCCTGAGCCAGCTACCTGAATCACACAGGAATTGAACTTGCAACCTTCAGGTCATGAGCAAGAGCTTAGCACTCTGCACCACATAAGGCTCTAGTTAGATAACTTCACAATCTTTATGTATTAAAAAGTTTCTGTGTACTCAACATCATATACCACATTAGGGCACGTAGAGCTGATCTGAGGGGAGGGGTCGTCGATTTTTGAAACCGAGTCATTCTTGGTCCTTGGCTTAGTAGGATCCCAATTGTTTCTAGGATTCCTTTTAATGTGGGCTTCTCATAATTAGCAGCTCATCATGGGGACCCCTAAGACCCCTAAAGGGTCAGTCTAAGGACTTCTTCAGGCGACTGTGATTTTGTCCAGTTTTCAAAAATGGGATGAAGCGAAACCATTGATTTCAATGGTTTCGTTTTAAGTATCAGGGTTCTTGCAAGTTAATACAATGCGCGAGAATAGATAGGACTTGCCCTGTCTTTCTCGCATGTAGTTTTTCTGTGTGAGATAGATCGGGCAGGACCTATCTTCATGGTTTTTTTCCCCAAACTCGTGCGCAATACTGCAGAGTTTGAATGTAAAAAAAAACAAAAAAACACTGGTTCATGGGCCAATACACTCCGTAGCGGCAGGCGTATTTGCACGTACCTTCGTCTGTCGGAGCGCTCAGGGAAACTTCACTCCATATGAGCCCTCATTGATTTCACCCTCAGATCACTCTCTTATAGGCGATTGTACAAACACCATGTTTTTAAATGCTCCGTTTTACAGCATTCGGCCTCTTTCACATGAGCGTTTTATCGCGGCTATTGTGCTGCGATAAAACGCCGGCCGAAACTCGCGATCCTCTGAAGCGTTGGTTTCCAATACATTTGTTCAGACGGGCGATTTTCCAGATAGTAAAATTAGTCTGACGGAAAATATAGCGCATACAGCGCACATTACGGTCAGGCGCTTTTGCGTGATGCTGGAAAAGATAGGACTTGTCCTATCTTTTGCGGGAATACACCAGCTGTTCCCATAGGCTCCTGTGAGAGCCATTAGAAAAGGGAAGAGGGAGGGTGTTTAGCAGCGGCTAGCGTTGCTAAAATCCCTCTCCCTACCCTTGCCGGCAGCTCCCATAGGCTACGTAGGGAGGGGGAGGGAGTTTAGCACACTAGCTCTGCTAAGCTCCTGCTCCCTCACTTTGCCAGCAGCCGGCAATGGGTGGAGAGGGGGAGGGAGTGTAGCCAAGCTGAACTCTTTTCTCCGCCCAACAGTCTTCCAGGCTGCGGCGTATATTCTGGCCAGCGGTATTCTAGCTGACAGTATTCTAGGCTGAGGCCTGTCTGAATGGGCGAGAAAACCGGAGTTGCAGCGTTCGCTTTAGCACATGTTAGAAACACTTCGCTAAAGCGCTGGTAAGAGTAGCGCCACTTAAATGGAGGCTCAGTACAGCGTTTTAGCGGGCATTAGGGCGCCCACCCACTGGCGTTTGCGTTTTCCGCAGCGTTTTCGGCGCGTTTTTTGCGGCGTTTTCGCGGCTTTTCCGTTAATTTCCATTGACATTCATGGGTGCATTAGGAGAAAAATAAGGACACATATGCAACTGACAGTTCCTATGTTAAAAATGCAAACACAACGCAAAAAAAACGCCAGTGGACAGGAACACATGTTATCTCTATGCCTGTGCAGGAAAAACGCAAAACGCAGGTAAAAAAACGCCAGTGGGTGGGCGCCCTTAGAAACGTATGCTGAATGCTTTAACAAATGCCTGTATGAGAGTGCCCTAAGGCTGTCACATGGGCGTATGTGCGTACGATAAATGTGCGCGTTATATGCAGAGAATAGAACCCTTTCATTTCAATGGATTAATTCACATTTCGGTACTTTGCACAAAAAAAACATGTTCTATTTTTCGGTGTATTTGCGCTCCAAAGGATTGCATGGAAGTTGATGGGAGGTGCGCAAATTTGCACGCAATATGCAAGGAGAAGCATTAAACACTGTGGAATTTTGTTGGAAAAAGATTACATCTGGAACTAATTCGCCATTTCAATTGGTGCCTCTTTGTTTGCCGCGCGCAAATGAACACGCCCTGCGGGGACAAAGAGTACAGAGTAATATGCCGAAGTGAAACTGGCATCTGATTTGCAGCAGATCAGCAGCGGAAAACCGCCCTCCAAGCCTGCACCATTTGGTACGGATTTTGAAGCGGGTTTTATGGCGTATTTCTGTGTGGAATATACCGCATGTCCATTTCCACACTTGATTTGCGCTGAGTATTTTCACAGCTTGTGGATGAGATTTTAAAAATCTCATCCACTTTGCTGCTACCGTAAATGCCGCCGAATTTCCGTGTGGAGGGTCCACACGGAAATTCCACCTCAAATCCACCCCAGTTGGACCCCTCTTTAGATTTTTTTTAGTCTGGCATATTGGGGGAAGGAAGTAGGGTCTTCATTTGCTTCATTGAAGCTGTAAGTAGTCCCTCCACAAAGGAGTCCCATTCTGACAGTGGATCCTTCGCAGGGTCAAGTAGACTCATAGGTAAAGTCCCCTGGTGCAAACAGCGAGTCATGACTGACTCCTAGGGCGACGTCACATCGTGACAGTTTCTTGGCAGACTGTTTTTGCGGGGTGGTTTGCCATTGCCTTCCTCAGTCATCTTTTTACCCCCAGCAAGCTGGATACTCATTTTATCGACCTCGGAAGGATGAAAGCCTGAGTCAACCTTGAGCCGGCTGCCTGAATCATGCAGGGATTGAACCCGCAACCTTCAGGTTGTGAGTGACCTGAAAGTTGAAGGTTCAATCCCCGCTTGGTTGAGGTAGCTGGCTCAAGGTTGACTCAGCCTTCCATCCAGACTCATAAAGGAGTGATTTTACCTGCACTTATCATATATTGGATCTTGTTTTCTGGCCTTCCAAATCTTTTTTTTTTTGTGCACTTTTAATATGTAATGATGTAATGGGGCGTCTCTGTAATGATTTTCCATCTATATTAGCATTTCTGGCTAATCTACTGTGCGGTTGGTTCTATACATCCCAGTGAGCTTTTTAGTAATGCACATGTCTGCAAACGGGGAATTCATTGCCATAATGTACTGAGTCTCCTCAGCCGACATACATGTTCCAAACTGATTTGAACTTTAGGTTTTGTTAAGGGGAAGCCAGGTAGCATTCACTGATCCATTTTATTTGGATAAAGAAGCAGTACATGGTGCCCTTCATGAAATATGTATTCCGCAGGTTGCGTTGAACTGCAGATGCACAATTTAGCATTGACATATGAATTTTTCATAAGCCCTTTGCTTTAACTCTTCCACTTGTTCTGTACGTTGCCTTCTTCCCTATATAAGAATTGTCGATACTGTAGCATTTGCCTTGACGTTGTAGAACGATGAAGGAAAAAACTTTCCTTGGGCAAGAAAGGGGCACGGAGAAAGTCCTCCTCGAAGAAGAACAAAGAGGCTGTCTTAATTCAGAACAACAAGTGAGGCTGAACCAGCAATGAGAGAGCCGTTGAGTGAAAGCTTGCTCCGCAAACATGTCTCCTTGAATTGAACCTTTTCATATGTTCACTGAGGTCTGCCGTAACGCATGACTCCATTCAGTAGGTTCCTTCAGTTCGGGAGTCTTTCCACCAACACCTGTCCAGATCTGATAAGACAGATGAGCAGTTTCGCTTGAGACCTGCGTGCGTACGCGCCGTTTGATCAAAGTGTAAAAGCACAAGAGAGGCTATTTATCAAAGTAGATTATATCCCGGTCAGGAGAGCTGGAAGCTCAGGCCTCTCACAGCAGCGAGAGCTTCACAGGGGCCTCTGTCTGGGACATCTGTGCGACTTTGACGTAAAGATCAATGAGTCATCTCATAATTCTGGGCCAACCGAGCGGGTCGAAGGAACACCTGGAACCTTTTGGTGAAAGTCAGCATTAGGGCATGCTCACACGGGACGGAATGTCCAGAGCGGACATTGTGCCGCTAAAGGTCTGCATCAAAACCCTCAGCTTTTAGTGCAAATTTTTGACGTGTTTTTTAATGTAGATTTTGGTGCGGAATGACCCCCTCATTCAGAAGAGGGGAATTAAATTATGTGCCGCATGTCAATTTCCACATGTTAACGTGCAATTGGGAATGCGGAATTTTCATAGCAAATTCGCCCCTTAGAGGCTCCTTCAAATGGGCAAGTAATACGCAGAGAATAGGACCCGTTGATTTCAATGGGTTCGTTCACATTTGCCTATTTTCACATGCATTTTAGACGCGCACAAAAAAATGCAGCATGCTCTACTTTTCTGCACATTTGCGCACCAATGGTCCCCAGAGAAGTCAATCGGTGGTGTGCAAATGTGCGCGAATACGCAAGGAGAGGAGTAGAACGCTGCATGATTCCGTTAAAAAAAAGAACACATCTGAAACTAATTAGCCATTTCATGCGACGTGTCTTGTTTTCAGCATGTATATGAACATGCCCTGCGGGCCGAAAAGTATGGTAGAGTGCGACGGTATACGCACAGAAAAAGAATTGCTCGTACTGCAAAAACGCAGCTCTGAGGTAGTGCAAATTAGCATACCCTCGTGTAAAGGAGCCCTAATGAAAGTAGAATTCGAAACTGAACTTGGAGAAACATTGACCTGATGTGACTTATTGTATGTATGTCTATAGGTAAGAGGGTCTGCATCATGTCAGAAGCAAGAAATCAAATAAAGGGTATTGCAATTATAAGTTAATTAGAGGAAATAATTCAAGGATCAAAAGGCCCAAGGTTTATGAAACACCAGTGTTATTTATACTCACTGACTGCGCAGTACCTATTCTGCAGCATCTTCTTATGGTAGAGGGCCTTTGACATGAGTCAATGATTAAGAATTAATAAGTTATATATAGTTATATATAACTACTATAATACTGCTCCTATAGGTAGAAGAATATAACTACTATAACACTGCTCCTATGTACAAGAATATAACTACTATAATACTACCCCATATGTACAAGAATATAACGTCAATCATACTGCTCCTATGTACAAGCATATAACTACTAGAATACTGCCCCCTATGTACAAGAATATAACTTCAATAATACTGCTCCTATGTACAAGAATATAACTACTATAATACTGCCCCCTATGTACAAGAATATAACTACTATAATACTGCCCCTATGTACAAGAATATAACTACTATAATACTGCCCCCTATGTACAAGAATATAACTACTATAATACTGCCCTCTATGTACAAGAATATAACTACTATAATACTGCTTCCTATGTACAAGAATATAACTACTATAATACTGCCCCCTATGTACAAGAATATAACTACTATAATACTGCCCCCTATGTACAGGAATATAACTACTATAATACTGCTCCTATGTACAAGCATATAACTACTATAATACTGCCTCCTATGTACAAGAATATAACTACTATAATACTGCCCCCTATGTACAAGAATATAACTACTATAATACTGCCCCCTATGTACAAGAATATAACTACTATAATACTGCTCCTATGTACAAGAATATAACTACTATAATACTGCTCCTATGTACAAGAATATAACTACTAAAATACTGCCCCCTATGTACAAGAATATAACTTCAATAATACTGCTCTTATGTACAAGAATATAAATACTATAATACTGCTTCCTATGTACAAGAATATAACTACTATAATATTGCCCCTATGTACAAGAATATAACTACTATAATACTGCTTCCTATGTACAAGAATATAACTACTATAATACTGCCCCCTATGTACAAGAATAAAACTACTATAATACTGCCCCCTATGCACAGGAATATAACTACTATAATACTGCTCCTATGTACAAGAATATAACTACTAAAATACTGCCCCCTATGTACAAGAATATAACTACTATAATACTGGCCCTATGTACAAGAATATAACTACTATAATACTGCCCCCTATGTACAAGAATATAACTACTATAATACTGCCCTCTATGTACAAGAATATAACTACTATAATACTGCTTCCTATGTACAAGAATATAACTACTATAATACTGCCCCCTATGTACAAGAATAAAACTACTATAATACTGCCCCCTATGTACAGGAATATAACTACTATAATACTGCTCCTATGTACAAGCATATAACTACTATAATACTGCCTCCTATGTACAAGAATATAACTACTATAATACTGCCCCCTATGTACAAGAATATAACTACTATAATACTGCCCCCTATGTACAAGAATATAACTACTATAATACTGCTCCTATGTACAAGAATATAACTACTATAATACTGCTCCTATGTACAAGAATATAACTACTAAAATACTGCCCCCTATGTACAAGAATATAACTTCAATAATACTGCTCTTATGTACAAGAATATAAATACTATAATACTGCTTCCTATGTACAAGAATATAACTACTATAATATTGCCCCTATGTACAAGAATATAACTACTATAATACTGCCCCCTATGTACAAGAATGTAACTACTATAATACTGCCTCCTATGTACAAAAATAAAACTACTACAATACTGCCCCCTATGTTCAAGAATATAACTACTATAATACTACCACTTATGTATAAAAATATAAACACAATAATACTGCCCCCTATGTACAAGAATATAACTACTATAATACTGCCCCCTATGTACGAGATCATTACTACTATAATACTGCTCCTATGTACAAGAATATAACTGCTATAATACTTCCCCTATGTACAAGAATATAACTACTATAATACTACCCCCTATGTAAAAGAATATAACTACTATAATACTGCTCCTATGTAGAAGAATATGACTACTATAATACTGCCCCTTATGTACTAGAATATAACTACTATAATACTGCTCCTATGTACAGGAATATAACTACTATAATACTGCCCCCTATGTACAAAAATATAACTACTATAATACTGCCCCTATGTACAAGAATATAACTACTATAATACTACCCCCTGTGTACAAGAATATAACTACTATAATAATGCCCCTATGTGCAAGAATATAACTACTATAATACTGCCCCTTATGTACAAGAATATAACTACTATAATACTGCCCCTGTGTACTAGAATATAACTACTATGACACTGCTCCCTATGTACAAGAAGATAACTACTATAATACTACCCCTATAGGTACAAGAATATAACTACTATAATACTACCAACTATGTACAAGAATATAGCTATTATAATACTGCCTCCTATGTACAAGAATATAACTACTATAATACTGCCCCCTATGTACAAGAATATAACTACTATAATACTGCTCCCTATGTACAAGAATATAACTACTATAATACTACCCCTATAGGTACAAGAATATAACTACTATAATAGTGCCCCCTATGTACAAAAATATAAGTACTATAATACTGCACCTATGTACACGAATATAACTACTATAATACTGCTATGTACAAGAATATAACTACTATAATACTGTCCCCTATGTACAAGAATACAACTACTATAATATTGCCTCCTATATACAAGAATATAACTACTATAATACTGTCCCCTATGTACAAGAATATAACTACTATAATACTGCCCCTTATGTACAAGAATATAACTACTATAATACTGCCCTTATATGTGCAAGAATATAACTACTATAATACTGCAACCTATGTACAAGAATATAACTACTATAATACTACCCCTATGTACAAGAATATAACTACTATAATACTGCCCCCTATGTACAAGAATATAACTACTATAATACTGCCCCCTATGTACAATAGTATAACTGTTATAATAGTGCCCCCTATGTACAAGAATTTAAGTACTATAATACTGCACCTATGTACAGGAATATAACTACTATAATACTGCCCCCTATTTACAAGAATATAACTACTATAATACTGCTCCTATGTACAAGAATATAACTACTATAATACTGTCCCCTATGTACAAGAATCTAACTACTATAATACTGCCTCCTATGTACAAGAATCTAACTACTCTAATACTACCCCCTATGTACAAGAATATAACTACTTTCCCACTGCTCCCTATGTACAAGAATATAACTACTATAATACTGCCCCCTATGTACAAGAACATAACTACTATAATACTGCCTCCAATGTACAAGAATTTAACTAGTATAATACTGCTCCCTATGTACAAGAATATAACTATTATAATACTGCCCTCTATGTACAAGAATATAACTAGTATAATACTGCTCCCTATGTACAAGAATATATCTACTATAATACTACCCTCTATGTACAAGAATATAACTACTATAATACTGCCCCTATGTACAAGAATATAACTACTATAATACTGCCCCTATGTACAAGAATATAACTACTATAATACTGCCTCCTATGTACAAGAATATAACTGCTATAATACTGCTCCCTATGTACAAGAATATAGCTACAATAATACTGCCCCCTATGTACAAGAATATAGCTACTATAATACTGCCCCCTATGTATAAGAATATAACTACTATAATACTGCCGCTATCTACAAGAAAATAACTACTCTAATACTGCCCCTATGTACAATAATATAACTACTATAATACTGCCCCCCTATGTACAAGAGTATAACCACTATAATACTACCCCTATAGGTACAAGAATATACCTGCTATAATACTGCCCCCTATGTACAATAACATAACTACTATAATACTACCCCTATGTACAAGAATATAACTACTATAATACTGCTCCCTACATACAAGAATATAACTACTATAATACTGCTCCTATGTACAAGAATGTAATTACTATAATACTGCCCCCTATGTACAAGAATGTAACTACTATAATACTGACCCCTATGTACAAGAATAGAACTACTATAATACTGCCCCCTATGTACAAGAATATAACTACTATAAAACTGCCTCCTATGTACAAGATTATACCTACTATAATACTGCCCTCTATGTACAAGAATATAACTACTATAATACTGCCCCCTATGTACAAGAATATACCTACTATAATACTGCACCCTATGTACAAGAATATAACTACTATAATACTACCCCTATGTACAAGAATATAAGTACTATAATACTTCCCCCTACATACAAGAATATAACTACTATAATACTGCTCCTATGTACAAGAATATGACTACTATAATACAGTCCCCTATGTACAAGAATACAACTACTATAATACTACCTCCTATGTACAAGAATCTAAATACGATAATACTACCCCCTATGTACAATAATATAACTGCTATAATAGTGCCCCCTATGTACAAGAATTTAAGTACTATAATACTGCACCTATGTACAGGAATATAACTACTATAATACTGCCCCCTATTTACAAGAATATAACTACTATAATACTGCTCCTATGTACAAGAATATAACTACTATAATACTGCTCCCTATGTACAAGAATATAACTACTATAATACTGGCTCCTATGTACAAGAATATAACTACTATAATACTGCCCCTATGTACAAGAATATAACTACTATAATACTACCTCCTATATACAAGAATCTAACTACTCTAATACTACCCCCTATGTACAAGAATATAACTACTTTCACACTGCTCCCTATGTACAAGAATATAACTACTATAATACTGCCCCCTATGTACAAGAACATAACTACTATAATACTGCCTCCAATGTACAAGAATTTATCTAGTATAATACTGCCCTCTATGTACAAGAATATAACTAGTATAATACTGCTCCCTATGTACAAGAATATATCTACTATAATACTACCCTCTATGTAGAAGAATATAACTACTATAATACTGCCCCTATGTACAAGAATATAACTACTATAATACTGCCTCCTATGTACAAGAATATAACTGCTATAATACTGCTCCCTATGTACAAGAATATAGCTACTATAATACTGCCCCCTATGTACAAGAATATAACTACTATAATACTGCCCCCTATGTACAAGAATATAACTACTATAATACTGCCCCCATGTACAAGAATATAACTACTATAATGCTGCTCCCTATATACAAGAATATAACTACTATAATACTGCCCCCTATGTACAAGAATATAACTACTATAATACTGCCGCTATGTACAAGAATATAACTATTATAATACTGCCGCTATGTACAAGAATATAACTACTCTAATACTGCCCCTAGTGCCCCTCTATGTACAAGAATATAACTACTATAATACTGCCTCCTATGTACAAGAATATAACTACTATAATGCTGCTCCCTATATACAAGAATAAAACTATTATAATACTGCCCCCTATGTACAAGAATATAACTACTATAATACTGCCCCCTATGTACATGAATATAACCACTATAATGCTGCTCCATATGTACAAGAATATAACTACTATAATACAGTCCCCTATGTACAAGAATATAACTACTATAATACTGCCCCCTATGTACAAGAATATAACTACTATAATACTGTCCCTATGTACAAGAATATAACTACTATAATACTGCTCCTATGTACAAGAATGTAATTACTATAATACTGCCCCCTATGTACAAGACTATAACTACTATAATACTGCCCCCTATGTACAAGGATATAACTACTATAATACTGTACCCTATGTACAACAATATAACTACTATAATACTGCTCGTATGTACAAGTATACAACTACTATAATACTGCCCCCTATGTACAAGAATATAACTACTGTAATACTGCCCCTATGTACAAGAATATAACTACTATAATACTGCCCCCTGTGTACAGGAATATAACTACTATAATACTGCCCCCTATGTACAATAATATAACTACTATAATACTGCCAACTATGTACAAGAATATAACTACTATAATACTACCCCTATGTACAAGAATATAACTACTATAATACTACCAACTATGTACAAGAATATAACTACTATAATACTACCAACTATGTACAAGAATATAACTACTTTCACACTGCTCCCTATGTACAAGAATATAACTACTATAATACTGCCCCCTATGTACAAGAACATAACTACTATAATACTGCCTCCAATGTACAAGAATTTATCTAGTATAATACTGCCCTCTATGTACAAGAATATAACTAGTATAATACTGCTCCCTATGTACAAGAATATATCTACTATAATACTACCCTCTATGTAGAAGAATATAACTACTATAATACTGCCCCTATGTACAAGAATATAACTACTATAATACTGCCTCCTATGTACAAGAATATAACTGCTATAATACTGCTCCCTATGTACAAGAATATAGCTACTATAATACTGCCCCCTATGTACAAGAATATAACTACTATAATACTGCCCCCTATGTACAAGAATATAACTACTATAATACTGCCCCCATGTACAAGAATATAACTACTATAATGCTGCTCCCTATATACAAGAATATAACTACTATAATACTGCCCCCTATGTACAAGAATATAACTACTATAATACTGCCGCTATGTACAAGAATATAACTATTATAATACTGCCGCTATGTACAAGAATATAACTACTCTAATACTGCCCCTAGTGCCCCTCTATGTACAAGAATATAACTACTATAATACTGCCTCCTATGTACAAGAATATAACTACTATAATGCTGCTCCCTATATACAAGAATAAAACTATTATAATACTGCCCCCTATGTACAAGAATATAACTACTATAATACTGCCCCCTATGTACATGAATATAACCACTATAATGCTGCTCCATATGTACAAGAATATAACTACTATAATACAGTCCCCTATGTACAAGAATATAACTACTATAATACTGCCCCCTATGTACAAGAATATAACTACTATAATACTGTCCCTATGTACAAGAATATAACTACTATAATACTGCTCCTATGTACAAGAATGTAATTACTATAATACTGCCCCCTATGTACAAGACTATAACTACTATAATACTGCCCCCTATGTACAAGGATATAACTACTATAATACTGTACCCTATGTACAACAATATAACTACTATAATACTGCTCGTATGTACAAGTATACAACTACTATAATACTGCCCCCTATGTACAAGAATATAACTACTGTAATACTGCCCCTATGTACAAGAATATAACTACTATAATACTGCCCCCTGTGTACAGGAATATAACTACTATAATACTGCCCCCTATGTACAATAATATAACTACTATAATACTGCCAACTATGTACAAGAATATAACTACTATAATACTACCCCTATGTACAAGAATATAACTACTATAATACTACCAACTATGTACAAGAATATAACTACTATAATACTACCAACTATGTACAAGAATATAACTACTATAATACTGCCCCTTTTTACAAGAATATAACTACTATAATACTGCCCCCTATGTACAAGAATATAACTACTATAATACTGCTCCCTATGTACAAGAATATAACTACTATAATACTACCAACTATGTACAAGAATATAACTACTATAATACTGCCCCTTTTTACAAGAATATAACTACTATAATACTGCCCCTATGTACAAGAATATAACTACTATAATACTGCCCCTATGTACAAGAATATAACTACTATATAACTGCCCCCTATGTACAAGAATATAACTACTATAATACTGCCCCCTATGTACAAGAATATAACTACTATAATACTGCCCCCTATGTACAAGAATATAACTACTATAATACTGCCCCCTATGTACAAGAATATAACTACTATAATACTGCCCCCTATGTACAAGAAAATAACTACTATAATACTGCCTCCTATGTACAAGAATATAACTACTATAATACTGCTCCTATGTACAAGAATATAACTACTATAATACTGCCCCTATGTACAAGAATATAACTACTATATAACTGCCCCCTATGTACAAGAATATAACTACTATAATACTGCCCCCTATGTACAAGAATATAACTACTATAATACTGCCCCCTATGTACAAGAATATAACTACTATAATACTGCCTCCTATGTACAAGAATATAACTACTATAATACTACCCCCTATGTACAAGAATATAACTACTATAATACTGCCCCCTATGTACAAGAATATAACTACTATAATACTGCCTCCTATGTACAAGAATATAACTACTATAATACTACCCCCTATGTACAAGAATATAACTACTATACTACTGCCCCGTATGTACAAGAATATAACTACTATAATACTGCCCTCTATGTACAAGAATATAACTACTATAATACTGCTTCCTACGGACAAGATATGTAGAGAGGATAACTATGGTAATACTGCCAAAAATAATGACTCAAAGTATTGAAGCGATACAGTGAGCTCAGGGATGGGATACTTGAGGATGTGTTCTCCTGCCTGATCCTGCTACATGAACATTTGACAGTGTTATTGTTACACTTGTGGTGAGAGCACTTCATCCTAGATGTTCTAATGAACTTTAAGGTCTTCCTGTCTTCTTGGAAATAAAACTTCCTCTGTACAGTAATATCACTGCATTTTGTTTGGATGGCACTTTAACGGGTATTCTGTTGATTCATGGTGACAGTTCTATCTATGTTTCATAAGGCGATAACATGTAATTTTGCAATATAATGAAATATCTTGGATTACACTGTTGCAGAGATATCTTTCCCTGTGCTATCATCCCTCCTAAAGGCCTATTTGGACCCAACGATTCTCGCTTAAAATTCACTCAAAGCTGTCTTTTGAGCAAGAATCTTTGGGTCTAAATGCACGGACATCGTCCAGTTTTCGTGCACAAGTTGTTCCTCGCTCAATTCTAGTTTTCTTGAATTGAGCAATGAACTCTTATCAGTGGTGGAGGCTGTTATCACATTCGACAGCGCTGATAAGATTCTTACAGCCCGTGTCCTGCTGGTAGTTCACAGCAGGATGCTGACTGTAATTGGAGAACAATGCAGCTGTTTGCTTATGCAAAACAGCTGTATTGTTCGCAGAGTGATAGCGGCTGTGTCCCACTCTGCCTGCATAGCACTTAAGTAGTTACTTAGCTACTATAGACTATGCAAAGATGATCACTCAAAACTGTCACTCAAACTATCGTTTGAGTGACATTTGAACGATCATCTGTCAGTGTAAATGGGGCCTCAGTTCTTTGTTGGTATCCAATGGTTACCTCCTGTATACCCCACTATTTTACTGGTCAGGCATGCTCAGTGCCTTCAAATTCTGTAATGACCACACATTTTGTACAGTCATGAGCCCACACATCAGTAACTGGCAGTGATGCATTGTGGGAGGTATAGTTCTTGTACTTCTCTGTGGCCATTTTTGATATGGTAACAATGTGAAATCAGCAGCTGGCTGGCAAGCAGCGGTGGAGCAGGCCAGCAAAAAAAGGCTTCAAGTTCAGTTTGATGATTTAGATGATGTTTGGAGTAATGGCAATAAGTGGAAAAATTAGGGAAATTTCGACCAGTCTCAGGAGTTACCCCTTTAAACTCATAAGTGGTATGGGCAGTAGACAGTGATGGCGTTGTGTGTCAGAACATACTTTATCATAGCTTTGGGCAACTTGTTTGAGCATCAACCATCTCTAGTAGCAGTGATCCACCATCTGATTATTCTAAATTAAAGTGACTGAATGCACATGATAACGATAATGAGTGCACTACGAGGTCATTTTATCATTTAATCTAGTGTAAAGCCCCATTTACACGCGACGATTATCACTCAACATTTGTTCAAACGATCGCATATGAGTGATAATCGTTGCGTGTAAATGCTACCATCATTTACTTTTCAGCAAACAAATGATTTTAAGATGAGCTTAAAAATCCATCAGTCAGCTGGAGAAAGATAACAGGGACCGCGCGCTGTGTTCTCTATGGGATGTTGGAGATTACATTATATTCAGCCCACAGCCCATGCGAGAACAATGGAGCTCTCTGCAGAGATCAGACCACCTGCTGTGATCTTCAAACCACTCTGGGAGGCTCATTTACACGCAAATAAAGATTATAAAGTGCTAATGGACATTCGTGTCCATTAGCACTTTATGGAAAATGATCACTAAAACTGTCAATCTTTCTATCGTTTGAAAGATTGTTTTTGCGTGTAAATGGGCCTTAAGTCTTTTGGTGAGTGCCATACTTTATTAGGGACCCCCTTTATGTTAAAACAATCCCTTTTAGGCCATATGGACACAACAGGATGACCCAATTCAAGGGGTTGCCCAGTTTAAAAACCCATATTCATATACCGGTATGCTATACAACAAAGAGCATCTATCTCTATGGAGGGCCTGTCCAGCCTTCCACAAACAACACACTGATGTGAATGGCCGCTGTGTTTAATGCCTCATTTACCTTTGTGGTGGCGCTGATGGGAAACTGAACACTTATTACCTGGTTCTAACACAGATTATAGCCGATGGCTGGGGGACACTTTGTCATCCGCCTATTGTCAAGGGATCCTTCTAACAAGTAGCAATTGTCCTTACCGCTATGAGGTCAGTGGTGAACAACCCCCGAATCCAGGCAGCTAAAGCTCTTAGAAATATACTTTTTTCTTCTAAAGCTGTTGGTAGTTTTTTTTCTGTATGTCTATGAACATGAAAGTCAACTAACTTGTTCTTAACCCCTTAGTGATGGCCTATTTTATGCCATAACTTGTTGACATAGCCATATGAAGGCCTATTTTGGGGGGGGGGGACAAGTTGTATATTTTAATGACCCCACCCTGGGGTAGATGTAAACATAACATGATAGGCTGAAAAAAACATATGTCCATCTAGTGCAACCTTCTCTTCCTCCCACCGCAATGCAATATGTTGTATCACTCGAACTACATTTTTGGGTGTGAGATGGAACTCTTCAGAAGTTCCGTCATTGTTTTTTGGATTTTGTCTTTACTGCGTCCACCATTTGGTAAAAATCCCATGATAGCTTTCTTATCCGATCAGCACGATTCCTGCAATGACAAGTTTATAGAGATGTTTTTATTTTTACTATTTTTGCACAACTTTTTTCTTTAAATGAAACTTTATTTAATTTTTTACGCTACGTTTTAGCTTAAAGATATGATAGTGTGATCGCTAGAATAGTACACTGCATTACTTACGTAGTGCATTCTACTAAGGCTATGACAGCAGCCTACTAGACTCTGCTGGAGGCGGGGTTAAAAGGCTGAGTTACGCCTTTGTCAGGCTTCCAGCTGCCATGGGAACCCATTTGTACCTTGTGATCACATTGTGGGGTGCTGATGGGTGACACCTTCCCCTGTCACCTGTATTTACTATTGATTCTAGCATGTCATGGGTTAAACCTCAAGGCTCTGAGATTTCTCTGTTCTTGGCTGTTAGAGCAGGAGCCTGGCTGTCAGTAGTCAGCTGGGCCACTACCTTAAAAAGATGTATGTGCATGTTAAAAGCCCATTAGTGAGGCCAGTAAAAAGACGTACTGGTGGTCGCTAATGGGTTAAGGTGCACATTCGCTTACTTCATCACAAGTATTTTATTCCCTGAGCCAAAATTCTTGGTGGAAACCAGGTCTCCTCCATCACAAAGAATGATCAATTGTCCATACTGCAGGAAGCCTGCCTGCCATGATAACTCTCAGTTAGCATAGGGACTAATGCATGGTGAAGAATGGAACCCCCTCAGCAATGTACAGACATAAAATGCAGTAATTACATAGTTTATAGTTCCATTGACATCCGTTCTCTCATCCTTACTGGTAATGCCATAATGAATCTCCTGACAAATTGGTTTGTAGAGAAAGATAGATTTTCCTTGCAGCTGACAGAATACAGCTTTTCCAGTCACTACCCATAAAGCGAGCACATCTATCTCCTTCTGAATAGTTTATGTGGATTTGACACGTTCTTTGCTGGATGACTGGAGAAATGGAGCAATCTTTGACGTTCCAGGTTAGAGGAGAAATTTTATCCGTAGCTGGTCTCTGACCCAACTGAGACCATCGCCTGCTAATCGGAGCCTCCGTCTACCAGAGCACTCGTTAGCCTACAGAAGACTGCAGTTAATCTGAAGGATGTGCTTTCAGGCAATGCTGATGTAGAGACCCTGAGTTGTCACTACTAAGTGTTGATCTTGATCTGGGAAGATGGGATAATTATATTTTGTTTTTACGTGTTCTGATGGTTTAATATCCTCTTTGTATGGGCTGAATTGATGGCTATGTTGGAGTTGGTGACTGGAGGACCAAGGAGGTTAGACCAAAGGGATAGAATAGTGTCTGTGATTTAGTATCGGTCTACTGTGTTTGTTTGGCCCTCTGCTCTCTGTTGCTGGAGGACCCGGAAATTTTTGAAAAAACCCTGTTTAGTTCTAGAAGCTTCAGATGTGAGAGCACCTCAAGTGTGGCAACAAGTGCAGACAGCTGGTTAAAGGAAAGTTGACTATAGTCTTATTCCTGAGTCAAGGGGCCAGATACAACGTTGTAAGAGTTTTCCCAGGGCACCAGTGAAAAATCGGAATAAGCAATATGGGAATTGTGTTAGAAACAACAGTATCTCCAGTTGCCATCTCCTCAGCTGGATATATGGAAATGGACTGTATGTAATATCATCCTGTCTACCACGTGAAGTTATAATAAACATGAGTCTTACTGGTGGACCTGCACCACGTTACACTATAAGATGATCATGAGGAGCAGAGACCAGCATATACCATCCAGTCCCCCATTGTTTACTGTAGTGTAGCTGGGTGGGAGTCAGTGGTGTAACTACAGGGGATGCAGAAGCCTTAGGGGGCTCATAAGACCTTTCTTCTCCATATAGGGAGCCCAGTACTAGGAATAAATCATTATAGTAGGGCGCCCGGATACAGATTTGGCATTAGGGCCCATAAGTTTTAAATTACACCTCTGGTGGGAGTTAAAGACTTTAGCTACCGTGTCACCAGCCTCCTGCCCTGGCTCACTACACTTATCAGATAGGTTCTTGGTGCATGGAAGGAGGAGGATTGAAAAGGGAAAACATCATCTTACCATTACTTAGAGCTTAGGTCTGTGTGCTTCTCCAAAACTTTTTTCGTAAGTGACAATGGAGTGATTTATGGTATGGCCTAAAATGAAAAATATATGCAAGCAATATCCTTTCCACCCCAATATCCCCATTAGGTTGATCACAATTAAAATAAAGATATCAGTTCAAGAGGAGGATAACATTTCCCACTAATAAGGTCAGTGGACACTCGCTTCTCTCATTCTGTGCCAGTGGGCAAGGTTTCTGTCTATGGCTACCTTATGTCGTCTACCGTTGAAGGCCCTGCTAGTGCTTGCTCGAGTCAACTCTAACTTTCCTAATGCACGCAGTGGATCAGCTACGTCTGACTTCTATATTTTGACCTTATAAATATAGGAATAGCTGCCACAATACAGAAGACACAAATTTAATTTCTATTTGCCGGATGCATAATACCAGTTCCAGATAATGCAGTATTTACAAGTAGACATGTTGAACAATTTTGCCCATTTTTCCTTCACACCAGTGAATCCCAGAAGGAAAGCCACAGTAAGAAGAGCGCTGTCAATGCCGGACAACTCCGTATAGTGCCGCAGAAAAGATATCTAGTACTTCCAGCTCAGAAATTCACAGCAGGTACTAGAATTGAACAGCATAGAGGAACCGCTTATAGGAAGTACGGCAGAGTTGTGTAAAGTAACTTCTCGGTATAGCGTTTGACGATTACATTTGCTAGCAAGTCTCTGAATCAGCATGTATGCACTTAGAAGTACCACAAGGCATTTTCTTCCCGCCTTGCTTGTTGGGGAAATGTCTTAATTATAAAAGAGGCTGCGAGATGGTTCCTGTAGCGGTGGAAAAGCCTACTGAGGTTTTAGCTTCAGCCCGGCTTGTTCTGTGCCACTGCTTTAGGATAAAATGTTCAATTATTAATGTACCCATAGTGCTGCTTAATTCTGACTGGCACTAAAACACAACTCAGATTTAACCTCATCAAAGTTTCATAGAGGTTTAAGAAAATACAGGCTCAATGAAAGAAGATTTTGCTTAAATGAGAGGCATTTTAATGAGTCTGACTAATTTTGAGCAGCGCTGGTTAAGTACGCGCCGTAAAGTTTTAAGACTTTGATTGTGAAATTTTGACTCTGGTTTAATATCAGACTGAACATAAAAATGGATTACATCCGGCCTCAGTAACATTTCTATATTGTGGGCCCGGTCATGCAGTATTAATGATGCTCACAGTAGAGCTGTATATGTTAGGTCAGGCTATATTGCCTAAAATTGGTTTTGGTCGAAGACCTACCCAAACAACCTATGAAAAGCTTGACTGTGGCTCCTAACCAAAAGCATCACTGATACTGAGCAAAACAAATAGATCTAACCCCACTTAGTAATCAACCGTCGGCATTTATATGTATTGTATAACACTAATCTAGTTCCAGACTAATGTCTTGGCCATAAAAAAGTCCACTGGGTGTTCCCACATTGCAGTTCAGCTATTCAGTATAGTCCTGAAGATGTCTACATCATCAGTGCTGGTCTTACGAAGCGACTATCGCATGGTCTACTGTTGTACTGGCCTGCTGACCTTGTGTTTTGTTCAGACCTTTTTGACTCCATTTTGTGGTTGACGCCTTGGGTCCATATCCTGATCTTCTTGATTTTTTGTTTAATCTAGCAATCCACTTTGTCATGCCCAGCAACCACCAAGACAACCATCTGCATGATGGCATGCATTCATTACTCTTCTCCTTTGCTTGGAAGACTCCCCATTTACTTAGACCCTGCTCCTGTTGCAACACCCCAGAGGGATGACCCCGCACACTTGACTTCTATGCAGAGCTGGGAGGGATAAGTGTTGGCTTGTCGTGGCGGCACTCACCAGGCTCTGGTCCCTGAGGGACATCACGAAGCCAAGGCCAGAGTAGGAGTGCAGGCCAGCTTCGACACCCCTATGATAGGGATGCCAATAAACAGGTTGATGGGGGTAGTAGTACTAAACACTCGTGACGCCACCGTTCCCACACACTGGTGTGCTACGCGGCAGAGAACAGAACACAGAGGCTTGTGTATAGTACCTCAGGTCACCAGGAACGGTTAGGGCCCGGTATAACTTTTACTGAATAATAAACTTTTACAACAGGTAATGCAGGTACAATTCTCTTTAAGTAACAGCAAGTTAGAGCTCAGAGGTAGAGAGGATACACAGGATGAAAACCGGGCTTACAGTCCACGTTATCTGTACCGCACCACTCCTGGTCTAGGAGAACTCCAGAGGAGGAAGTGGGTAGGGGTCACTCCGCAGACACTCTGGCAGACAATTATTGACAGAAAAGGCTGAAGCAATAAACACCCTGCATGGCAGGCGCATGGGTGTGACTCAGTAAAGTACCTCTGTGCGGGGATCCTGATCTTGGATGGCCGCACAGGAAGAGCCTGTAGTGTGAATTGGTACCTGCTCAGAACTATTGTAAGGCTCTCTCTCTCTCGATGGTGGGACTCACTCCTCTCACATCCACACTCCAAACGCTATGGGATTTCGCTTCTCTTCCTCCAACTTCACCTAGATGGAAGCTGAAGGTGCTTCCATGTGGCTCTGTGTTAGCATTCTCTTGGGTCCCTGAACAAGATAGCACTCACAGATTGAAGGCAGAACCCCTGTTCCCGCTCTTATGCACTCCTACTTTCACTCATACCACATGACATGACAAACATGCAGGCAATGATTTTATTACTGTTAATCTCTCAAGCGCCGCAGCTGTGCAACACACACACTGGAAATGACAGCTTTGTACAGTGCATCTAAGGCAAAACATGTATGACATTTATGGAGGGGACCAGGATGGTGTTCTGCGCCACTACACTGTTAGTAACCTTGACTAGTAATACAGTCTTCATTGTTGTATTCTGAACACAATCAGTATAATAATTAGAGATGAGCGAGCATACTCACTAAGGCAAACTACTTGAGCGAGTAGTGCCTTATGCGAGTACATGCCCGCTCATCTCAAAAGATTCGGGTGCTGGCAGGGGGCGGGGAGAGAGGGGTAGAACGGAGGGGAGATCTCTCTTTCACACTCTCCCCCCCACTCACCCCTGCTCACTCCCACAACTCACCGTTCTCCCGCGCTGGCACCCAAATCTTTTGAGACGAGCGGGCAGGTACTCGCATAAGGCACTACTCGCTCGAGTAGTTTGCCTTAGCGAGTACGCTGACTCATCTCTAATCATAATACTTATTGAGCTCCAGTCCTATAAATATTGATTTATCCATGAAAAAAGGCTTTCTCCTATCTTTGGGATTATCCTGACTGCCATTATGGAGCCGGGAAGGGATTTGTCCCCCAAGGGGGCTAATTGGCTTTGCCTCATTTGGTTTTTTTTTCTGCCTTTCTCTGGATCAACAAGGGGGTCGAAACAGGCTGATGGATGGACATTGTTCCCCTTCAGCCTAACATACTATGTTACTATGTTACTATTTTGTCAACTTTAAAGTGACTCTACAGTTTAGGGATCAAATTCTGTCCTGGGTCCTGGGCTGGAGGGGGTATATTACCTGCAAGTGTTCTTCACTTGTGTCCCTCCATTCTGTCGGTTCCAGGCCCTGTTTTAGGTCTCCTGTAGACCAGCGGAAATTCCGCAGAATTCTCGCAGCGGGATCCGACCCGGCCGTCTGCAGGCGGCCTTAGGCTGTACAAGATGGCCAATGCAATCTTCAGACTACCCAATCCTCATACTGCATTGCTAGTGTTAAACTACTAATGCACTATACCTGCTCTCTGATTGGTCAATGTTGCTCATGTGAGCAGCACTGGCCATTCAGTGGGCAGTGCAAAGTGTTCAACAGGTAGATAGAAAATTGCTGCAGACATCTACGACAGCCAAAAACAGAGACCAAAACTGTTGGATCAGAGGGGCGGTAGAGAAGAACACCTTCAGATAATATACCTCATTTTCCCTCCTGTCCCAGAATTTTGTCCCAAAACCAGAGGGACATCGATTTCAGTGAGAGTTGCTCCTGTAATTACGATCGCCGGCCACTACACAGGCGTTGGAGCAGCGGCTTCAGCTCCGATCCTGGTGTAGCCCGGCAGTGACAGCCGATGCTGCCTGGTAAACCCCTTTAAGACTACTTGTAGCTACACTGTTTCTGAAGTTCACACAAGTCCCAGTCAAAGTGTATCAGTCACAATCTCCGAACAATTAGGAAAGGAGCAGACATAATATGTATTACATACGAGATACATGCCAGCGATTGTGTGCCAAGCCACATGAAACTGCAAGGCAAGGAGGCTTACAGGAGTCCAGAACACTCAGCCCATGTGTTTTTAATGACGGGACAAACCCTTTTTTCTCTTCTATCAGATTGGGAACAAACCACAACATACCAGCGAGTCTGTATGACAGTCTGAGGCTTCAGATCAAAACAGATGTTTGAGCAGTGATTCACCAGTCAAATGGTAGTGGGTATATTTAAGTCTCCGTATGGCATCAGTAGGGTAATGTGTAGTAGTCCATCTGTCAGCAGTAGAGACTGAATGCAATTATTAATTAGTAACCAACATCTCTCGCCTTTGATCTAATATCATAGGCATTCTAGAGGGAAAAAGCTGAAAATACTTCATACCGCTGATCATGTCGGCCAAGGCATAAAAAGTTTGCCATAGTTAAAAGTTTTGGGTTATTAATTATTTAAGTTGCTCTCAGCAAACTTTACCAAACTTCTAGTTTTATCGTGCAAAACTTGGTTTAAATTATATAAATTAACCAAGAAAAAAAATGCTTCTACAACATTAATTGTGTTTGTTACACAATGTGTTTTGTGGCACAACATCAACTTTATGGGCTGTTTTGTCCATACAAATGGATTTTATAAATCGGTTTTGCAATACCGGGTTACTATAAATGATCCCCCAATGTGAGACCCCCAGAACTCAGTTTAATGACACTCAGATACAAAAATGTGATATCAATGGGGACAAAAAATGAAAAAGTTTGTTGCACAACATCAGACATGTTTTCCCCCTCAGCAGTGATCAGTGGGACCCCCTTTATCACTGGACACACATGGAGCCTTCAGTCACGTTTCTGACATACATGTTGTAGCGGATCATGACTAACTGATGCAATGACTTCTGGGATGCCGTAGAGGGGAGGCATGTAGACCCTAATACTCCCCCAGAGGAAGATATCACAAGGTTCGGGGAACAGGGAGGTCGAGGAAGAGGTCACTATGGTCACCACCTGTGCGTCCGACCCATCTGTGTGGTAGTCGCTACTCACTTCTGACTTCACTGTGATAACGGGGGGCACCCCGTCCTTTTAGAGGATGAAACCTGGGATTAAGCGCTGCGGAATAAGTTGGCGCTATACAAATAAAGATTATTATTATTATTTATTATTATTTTCTGTTTTAGCTGCGGCAGAAGCCATATCTGTAGCGTCCGGGAACGACAACTTCAGGATTGTTTCCTCATGGAAGAAGAAGGGGCCGCACACTTCCTCACAGGTTATAGTGCAAAACACATACACCGCGGGGGAGTCACTTGTACGCTCCACGTAGGCAGGTGGGTCCCCCCATTCAGATTCTGACATTACGATTGTTACCCGAAAGCTGGAAGGCGGCTTCATCACTAAAGCCTCCATGACACATCACTGTCCATTGCAGTTTCCATACTCTCACAGAAAGAACGTTGCCGTATTTTGCCATCTGGTTTCACCACTGGTAACCGTTTCAATCGGTAGGGATAACATCACAAACATTTGCGCAGAATCTCCCACACATTCGGCGGCGGGACGTCCGATTCTCTGCTTGCGCTGACAGTTGATGTCACACTTGCCCGGACGCTCCGCTGTTTCCACGCTCACTGGTGGACAGCCGGATGATTGTCACTTACAAGCTTTTTCCTTACAATTGGAGTACCGCTTACAAATCGTGCGCCCGCTGGGGAAAACTTCACCAAACTTTGGTTAAAAATGGTGTTGCCCACTAATAACAGAGCGGTAGACGTGAAAATCAAGGACACACCATGCTCTCCAGTCTTTGTTGGCAGCCTTTTTGCCTTATATCCCCCTAGAGACAATTACGGCAGAATAAAACTTTTTGGGTCTCATTTAGCAAAACCGTCTACCAGTAAGAGGTCCTTGTAGCAACCAATCACAGCGCCTCGTATCTCAGCAGCTTGAGAAATGTAAGCTGTGCTGTGATTGAACGTCTAATGGTAGATAGTTTTCCTAAATGAAACTTTTTGAGTTTCTGTTTCCATTGGTATCAAATTTCAGTATCTGAACTATTTAGGAGAATTTATGCCAGAATCTGGAGTAAATGGAGCCGCTCCAGCTCCACCTGGCATAGACATCAGTGGAGGTGCCACCAGAAGCAACAAATGTATCAACAGTCTCTTAGTACATTGAACGTCTTTATGCAGGAACAAACTTTTTGTGCACCCCCTTATGAAACGCTGGATTAGGTACATATAGCCCAACGTGTCTGTAATATGGAAGAAAATACATTTTTGTGCTCTTCCCATACGTTGTCCGCTGCAGCGCTCCTGTACGGTACAAATCCTTCATCTGGGTGCTTCCTCGGCGCACGTGTAGTTAATTATGACATGCTTAATATGTCGGGCTTTAGGCACCTCGTGCAGCAAGTTCTCCAGGGCTGCAAACACTTCTTGCTGTGCGATTGCCACGGGCGAGGAACGTCTGCAATACGGAAATAAGCAGCAGATGCGAAGGCTTTATACTAATGGCTGCAGAGTACAGAATGGCCACCACCCACCTTGATATGTCAGGTCAGACTCCATTCCTTCCCTCCCATTGGAGTCTTTATATTCATGAAGCAGATACTTTGGCCGGCAGGGTAACACCAGTTCTCAGCCGGTTCGGTCTGCCGTATGAGCGTAAATATCACAGACCCGCGGGGACATTAACGGCTCTATGCCACAATTCCAGTGTAGGAAAGTTATACATTTTTGTGCAAAACTTTTGCAACTTTTCTTCCTCCTGCACCAGCCCCACTACTTTTCCCAAAAGGTGGGTGGGGCTTTTAGGAGGGGCTGTGGTGACACAGACTGGCGGATTTATATATAATTGACACCACAAACTGGCATAAATAATGCCAGCCATGAACACCTGTTTGGGACCGGGCATACACTAGGTCTAGGTCTAGGTGCATGGAGTCTAGGTCTAGGTCTAGGTGCACGGAGCCTGGGATGTGCTGAATGCACAAAGAGGTGCCGAAAGCTCCCATAGACTTCTATGAAAGCAGGAAAAAAAGGGAGGGGGGGGGGAGTTACCCTGCGTATACTGCTGGGAAAAGAAGACCGCTGCCCTAATTAGGCATTATTGCGCATTCCAAGGATTTCTGATGATCGATGGTTTTCTTTGCATCAGCGTATTTTTTGGCCGATACACTGCAGCCGCCCGTGTGAATGGCATGAAATACGCCAATTAAGATCAGGACTCGATAGCGGCAATTCTTCATTCATAGGATTGTACGGCATGTATGGGAGAATGTATAAAGTGGTGTGAATAAGGCCCTAGCACAAACGCATTTCTGCTGCATATTACACATTAAAAATTTGCGCACACAATACGCAGAGACTAGAAACCATTGGTTTTAGTGGGTTCAGTTATATGTGCATTTTTCTGCGTGCGCATTTCGGTCGCGCCAAAAAAATCCACAGCATGGCCTATTTAAACTGACTTGGCCATTGAAAATAAAGGGAGCATGCGCACAAAAAATACAGTAAAATACACACAGACGCGTACAAAAACGTAGCACGCTTTGTGCAAATGCGAGCGTAAATACGCTAACGGCACAAGAAATGCTTGGTATAGTAAAGTTCTCCCCCTCCATGGGTAATTGCGCACGTTTCAGCACTGTGAATGAGTTTGATGAGGTGACGTTGTACACGTATCAGTACATGGCACTGTACTTTTTGCACATTTAGGGCCAGTTCACGTGATTCCTCCCCCCACCGTGAATTAGGGCTCCTGCGCAGTGTAGATAAGCTTGCGAGAGGATGACGTGATCGCGTTCTACATTTTTTGCACTGTCGGGCCCGTTGACATCGGCGCAGGAGACTCCCATGCCGGTTTTTAACGGACTCAGTAGCCTAATTAGTCTCCAATGTTAACAAATGCACAAAAATGGAGCAAGTCGCGTATTTTTCGCCCAAGGGAAATGCGGGCGCAGAAACATTCAATGTGAGGGAACCCATTGAAATCCATGGGTTCTATCGCCTGCAGTTTGCGTAAGAGATGTTGAATGTGAGAAAAGGTGCGCAAAATCACCCGTGTGCAGGAGCCATTGAAACGCTATTTAGCCGAGGTCTAGATGTGTTCTGTATTTCATGGAATTGCGCTGCATATTGATTGCGCAGTTGCGACCCTCCCATAGACTGCTATGGAGCCTTTGGTGCGCAAATATGCAGTAAACTAGAACAGGTCCTGTATTTTTCCGCAGACGCAAAACACGTTCCTGCGAACGAACGCATTGATATCAGTGGGTCCCATTCTTTGTGTGTTGCATGCGTATATTTTACGTCCGCAACTAAAGTAAATGTTTCCGTGTTCCGTGTATTCGGAGCGCTGTTTGCGGTTCGGCAGCTGTCGCTCTATATACACGCCACTCAGATCTGTCTCCTGTGATAGCGCCCCCGGCTAGATAATCAGCTAATTGACCGTAAGGCACCGGCCTGCTGTTTGCTACACGGTGAAAACTGACAACACAAAACATGGAGAGGAACGTCGGCTGCTGATATATTATTTATCCGCTGAAACCGCAGAGATTTATAACTGGTCCAGAAATAAAAAAAGGGCTCCGGCACGCCACCGATTTACGGATCTGTTCTGTACGTGGGAATAAAGATGTCAACTATTGCGCAACAGTCAGAAATGTAACCCTAAATGAATGAAACCGCCGACGCAAACTGAGCCTTAAGAATTACATAAAAACATAGAATGAAATAGAAATACCCTAAAAAGGTAATCGGACCAAACAGAAACGCGTCCAGCCAGTAATACGGAGATACAAAGCCCCTCTGATAAAGACCCCAATGATGGATTTAATACAAATGCAGAATAGGTGGGAGGGGCACTTTGTGCTCTGGAAGCTGAAATATGGGTGGTTGGAGTGGTTGCCCGAGGCCTGAGGCTTTGGGGTCCCGTGGCTGCCCAAAATGTCCACCATCGAAATGTCAATTACAAGTGGCCTATGGCTGACCACGCTCGCAGTTAGTAGTTGTCAGGGGTCAGGTGGCGTTCCCTGCAGCACCGCTCTTGTTATGTAATAAGCTTGGTTCCGGTACCATACCTATGTAGTAAGCTTGGTTCTGATACCGTATGTATGAAGTAAGTTTGGGAGAGACTGCAATCTTAGGCTTTGTTCCCATGAGCGTATATCGCCAACGATTTCACGGCTGCCCGATATACGCTACAATCTGAGCAGTAAAAACTTGTGATCGGGTGCACAAATCTAACGTTTGTGCACCCGTTCAGACAGCATGGGCCCCGGCACATATGCGCCGAGGCCGCCATGCTGTTGCCCCTTCCCTCCCCCTCATCGGCTCACCTCCTGTCTCCTCCCCTCCGGCTGACTGCAATGGGAGTGGGCGGGACATGGGCAGAGCTAAGTGCAGCCCCGTCCCGCCTCCTCCCATTGCTGGCTGCAAATAAGGGGCGGGGAGCGGGCAGGAGCTTAGCTCAGCCCCGTCTCGCCCCCTCTCATTGCAAACAGCCGGAGGGGAGGGGAGAAGTCTCGCTGCTAAACTCCCTCCCACCTCCCTTCTCCGGCCGCTGTCATTGGCTCCCACTGGAGCCCATGCAGCGGCCGACGTATTCTGGCCCAAAAGATAGTTCCAGGATAGTTCCAGGTTCCATCATTGAGTCGCTGTGATTGGTTCAGGAGTGCCGCCTCAGCCAATCAGAGCAATCGCTTGCTGGAGGTGGAGTATTCAAGCCCCGTAGCCAGAAAGAGATACTCCGTCGGCATTGAGGACTGCACAGATGTCGCAGGGACCCGGACGCCACCTACAAGGTAAGTATAAGACACCCCCTGAAAATAATACCCTGTGCCTCTTTTGGGGCAAAAATTAATATAAGACAGGGTTTTGTTTGGGGGGAAACACGGTAGCTGTTTACACGGCCGATCTCTTGGTCAGTTCTCTGCATGCAGAAGCAAAATCTGAACTACTTATCATCTCATGTAAAAGGGCCCTCAGTTACTATAGAGCTACAGTCATCGGTGTTAATGACCATGTCCTTATGGGGGAGGGGGCACCGCAAGGGTAACGGCCGGGTGGGGGCTACAAATTCATAAAAATTGGACATTTTTTTCCAGCATCCATAGAAATACTAGCTGCGTCGGTGAATATTCTGAGGCAATTGGTACTTGAGCAGGTTATTACAATTGTAATTAGCATTTTACGGCTCACATTAAATGCTGCTAACGAGAGCCTATCAGTAGCTTATCAATAGACGGATATTACTTAGATCGTTATCCCTTCACATCAGTATCAGAGAGTTTCAGAGCCTCCGATGCTGAAATTAGTTTATACAGAGCTAGGTGATGTGTGTGTGTATATGTATGTGTATATATATATATATATATATATATACTAGGTAAGGTCACCAGATTTTCCCAGGGTCAAAGCGGGACAGAGGGGTGTGGTCAGGGGGCGGGGCTTAACTCTACATATGATTTTACCGCCGTTGTTATAAAAATACAGCGCCGTTTCAAAAAAAGACAGGGAGCGAATTCCGCAGCATTTCTGCATCCAAAAAACTGTAAAAATCTGTTCCATTTGTTAGAATTCCCAGCTGATTTCATACTACACGGCGCTCCCCCTCACCTCCTCTGTAAGCTTCCAGCTGTCAGCGCTCCACCGCTTGTGGTTCCCAGCGTCCTGTAGTGGCCTTACCTGACCAGCGGCGCCGCACCTGAACAGACCGCTGGGAACTGGAAGATGGGGAGCGCTGACAGCGGGAAGCCTGGGGAGGAGGTGCGGGGAGCGCTGACAGCGGGAAGCCCTGGGAGGAGGTGCGGGGAGCACTGACAGCGGGAAGCCCGGGGAGGAGGTGCGGGGAGCACTGACAGCGGGAAGCCCTGGGAGGAGGTGCGGGGAGCACTGACAGCGGGAGTCCCTGGGAGGAGGTGCGGGGAGCGCTGACAGCGGGAAGCCCTGGGGAGGAGGTGCGGGGAGCGTCGCCACATATCTGCCGCTGATTTCTAGTCAAAATCTGCACCAATGGTATAGATTTTAACTGTTCTTTCAGATGCGGAATTTGCTGTGGAAATGCGGACATTCTGGTGCTGCAGCGTCCCAAAGAGTAACTCTGCGCACAGGGCATGTGTTGAGGAGCCGGGAGGGTAGAGTGGTCACTTGTCATGGTGGCACTTGCCAGGCTCCCTCCCGGAGGGACACACGTAGCCTCGGCCAGAGGAGCTCTGGGCCTCTTCCGGACAACCTTAGGAGGGAGATGGCCAATATAGATGGAACAGGAATACTCTTTGTCACCATTCCTATTACCCACCGGTATGACCCTTGGCGGTAATAAAGAGAATTCACACACGCACTGTGTGTATATATATATCTATATATACTAGGTGATATACCCATGCACTGTGTATGTATGTGATAAGCCCGTGCGTCGCACAAAGTGGGCCACTGTAACGGAAGCGGTGCAAAAGAAAATCTGTGTTGCCTATAGCAACCAATCACAACACAAACAGCTTGTGCGTTTGATATAAGATGACACAGCGCTGCTGGCAGCCACTTTTTAGTCCTGTGGAAATCCGTGTCCTAATCTGCATGTGGGATCTTAGAGCCCGGAGGACTCCTCGGCACATGAGCAGTGGGCCGGATGTCCAACGCCTGCAGCAGAATGCTAACATGGATCTCTGCGGAGAGATTCCACAGAACCAGACCTAAATATTTCCTTGTAGAGTAGGGTGGCCTCTAAAAATCTCTGGTGGGCCCTAAATACTGCAGTCCGATCCTGATCGCTGCCAGCCTAAGGCTGCTTGCACGCCAACGGATGTGCATTGCGGAATCCACGGTTGGTGTCCGCGCAGGGCTCCACAGCAAATACCATCCATAGCATGCTATGGGAAATCGATTCTTCCTACACACTCGCCATTTCTACGAGCGGAGGAAAAATGGCAGCATGCTCTATCCTTGTGCGGTTTGCCGTTTGACCCGCAGCCCGTCCGCAATTGACATTGCGCATAGCTCACGGGTACCCAAGTCATCATCAAGCGACGACACGTGAAAAAGAAACATCTGAAAAAAATCTGTACTGCACATGTCTGACGCCGAGCCGTCCGGACCATCCGCAATACAGATGAAGACGAAAGAAGACAGGGACGCACGGACGCCGGCAGCGGTTTGGGCCGGATTCAGCTGCAGGCTCCCACATGCAAAATCTGACCGTTCGTGTGCAAGCAGCCTAACAAGTGTTTTGCCAACAGCTATCTACATGTATGGGCAGCAGCTTTACCCTGACTCACCAATAGGGGGCATGAGCACTAAAAGTGTCAAGGGCAGCATGAACGGTGAATACGGCCCAGCATGAGCATAAATCCTCGGAATGACTTCCTATGCCTACATGGAGGCATGTTTCCCTATGGAGCCTGCTTGTTATCGCAACACACAAAGTCCTATTGACTTTCGTTTAAAAATTGCGGCAAAATCACGTGATAAAAACGCGCGAGAAAAAGCAGCACTGACACTCAAAAATCGCAGGGAAAAAGACGCAATTTTGCCATGACTTTCACGCAGCAAAATCGCGATTGCCCTTATGGATCTAGCCATAGTGGATCTCGCCCGTTGGCCCCAGCACCACCTTTGGTCTGTTCCTTGAAGATTCCCGCCCCTTTAATCCGTAATGTTGTAGCGCAGGCAGCGGGCTGAGTATTCGCGCACGGCACGGGGTTTGCTCACCTCCTTCCTAATAACAATCAGGTCTGTAACAACGGCCCCGGGCCCTGCTGTAATGAGACCACGGATGAGCGGAAGCGTTGACACAACAGCTTTGTGGCCGTGCCTCCCATCATATCATTAGGGTGACGACTTAACCTTTCCATCAAGAATCACAAAACATCACAGGCAAAATGTGAGTCCGGAACGGTCTTTAATGGGGAAAAAAAGAAAATTAGCTGTTTTTTTCTTGTTGGTGTATTTCAAGGACATTTGCTTGGCCGAATGCCATCACAGACAAGTTTTTCTTTTTCTGAACCCTAGGGGCGGCTTTAGACGAGTGTAAGTGCAATCGCGCTCACCATAGTGCAACTTCAAAAAAAAAAAGTCGCATTGCACGCTCATGCCGGGCAATTTGCATGCGAGTGCGATGCGCTTTTTGGCATTGAAAATAATTGGAAGCGCTCGCTATTTTTTTACGCACATGAAAATCGCAGGTACATAGATGTGTTTTTAAGCAAAAACTCATCGTGCTTGCATCCAGAATTGCAATTTTACAAGCGCTGTATCGGTCTGAGTTCCTCGGACCAATATCGCACTCGCCCGTGTGAATTTACCCTTAGAATGGGAAAATTGAGCAATCTGAGGGACTTTGAAAGAGGCACGATGATCGGTGCGAGGCTAAATAGGGCCGGTATTTCAGGCAGTAGTGTCTCCAGTATACAGGGGATGGTATGATCAAGGAAGGACATCAACGATAAATATCAATGAAAGGGGTCAGAGGAGGATGTCAAGAATCGTCCTGACGAACAAGCAGTGCATAGTCGACAGAAACAGGTAGAAGATCACAAATATTGGATGACTGAGCCACGGAAAAACATCACTTGCTCAGATGAAACCAGATTTCTGTTGTGTGGTGCTGATGGGAGATCAGAAGTTTAGGCAAGCAGCATGAATGTTGCTGTCCGCTGTTCTGAGCATGTCAGTACCTGCATCTAATATATGGCAACCGCATGAAGCTATCTTGTTCGCAGGGGCCAATATTCCTGCAGAATGACTTCAACTCTTAGAGTGGTCTCACATGGGCGAGAAAGTTGCGCAATTTTCGCCTGATGCGAGAGTCAGTAAAAAAGCAGATATTATTCTCAAAATAACGTGACTACTAAACTCCCTCCCCATCTCTCTTCCCCTCCGGCTATTTGCAATGGGATGGGGTGGAGCTAAGCCCCCTCCCATTGCTGCCTGCGGACAAGAGGCGGGAGGGGGCGGGAGCTTAGATCTGCCTCCCTCCCACCCACTCCCATTGCAAACAGCCTGAGGGAAGGAGAAAGGAGGTGAGCCAGCAAGGGGGAGGGAAGGAAAGGGGGAGGCAGCTTGACAGAGCTAAGCTGTCTCTCCCCGCCCAACTGTATTGCAGCCTCGGTGTATATGCGCTGGGTCTGAGCCATCTGAACGGATGCACAAACTTTAGATTTCTGCACCCATTCACGTATTTTTACGGCGCCAGCGGGTGCACGTAAAATGCCTACGGCCATGTGAAAGGGCCCTTAGTGGAAACTATGCCACAATTAATTGCTGCAGTTCTGGAGGCCAAAAGAGGTCCAACGCACTACTTGATGTCTCTAACAAAGTGTCCATTCAGGGTATATTCTGTAATTTCTCTTCTTAAAGTTATATTTTGAGGTTTTCAGAATATTCTCAGCATGATAATATGGATGGATAATATGAGCAATAAGATCACAGAGGGTAAACTGACTGCTGGTTATATGTGGTTCATCAGAAATGACAGGTCAGGGTCAACGGGACAAAATAGCTCATCTGGTTCTTAAGACCACAACCACTGTTCATATGTTGTATTAGCGCATATGAACATCATAGTGCATCGGCATTGCAACCTTAATGATATTTAAATGAATATATATGAGGTACAATATGAAACCCAACCCACGGACAAGAGGGTCACCTTTTCTGGAAGCAGGCAGACATGTTCTTCTAATTTCAAACAATTCTTTTAAAACTTGATGATTAGTGATGAGTGATTATTAGAATAATCGTGTTGGGTTGGCATCATTTTACAAAAGTCGTTGGGAATCAGTACGACCCAGTCCCGATGCCCATTAAAATCATGGGAAGTAAAATCCGGTTTACTAATTTTCCCTCCACTGGGTCCCCAATTCAGCCAAATGCCCTAAACCTAGTGGACAGTTGTGTGGGGATTTTGAAAACTGGGCCGACACTCCCAGCATGATTTTTCCAATAATCACTCATCATCAATAGTCACTTGGATCACAGGGGTATCATTGAAAAAAAAGAAAGGCCCATGGGGTCTTCTAGACCAAAAATTATGCCAAGGAAAACAGAAGGCGTGGTATTTTTTTACCATAAGTATACATTTTTAAAAGTAAAAATAAAGCAGGTGAAGAGAAGACCCAAACATGGGCCTCCTCCAAGGAAAAGCAGTACAGCTACCAAAAATCACACCATAAAAGTAGTTTTTCACAATAAATGCAATTTTTCACAAGACAAAATTATACCGGGTGAAGAGAAGACCCAAAAAGCAGCCTTCTCCAAGTAATAATTTTGCAGCTGTAGCTCTTTCTAATGCTTTTGAGATTTTTTTGTTTTGAGTAGAAGGAGAAGGGGAAGTAGTAGAAGGAGGAAACATGGTGGAAGTAGAAGAAGGAAGAGCAGGAAACATGGTGGAAGTAGGAGAAGGACAGCAGCAGCACCAACCCAATCTTGAGGACAGAGTGTACTACTGATAGAAACATTACAGCTATAGCTTTTTTGCACTTTTGACATATTTTTGTTTTGTGTGGGAGGGGGGTGAAGGGGAAGTAGGAGGAGAAAGAGCAGGAAACATGGTGGAAGTAGGAGAAGGACAACAGCAGCACCAACACCACATTGAGGGCAGACTGCTGTTGTATATAAACCTATTCTCAGTCATATGTGACTAAAAACTGGCAGTGTGCTGTAACTACTAAGTGGAATCAGCCATGGGGGGTGGGGCAGAAGTCCAGTGAAAGCCACTCCTGGTTCATTTTATAAACATCAGGCAGTTCACATTGTCTGTGGATGAGTGGATGCGTCTGTCAGTTATAACAACCTCAGCTGTGATGGACATCCTTTCCATCCTTTCTGACGGCACACTGGCAGCGGGGCAGGCAAGCACTTCTAAAGCATATCGTACAAGCTCCGGGCACTTGTCCAGCCTAGGCAACCAGAAGTCAAAGGGGCCAATGCCATATCTGAGAACATCATGCATAAGTGCTTCCTGTGACTGTGAGACCTACACTGTGATGTTGCAGGCTATAAAAGACTGTAAAAACTATGCCACACCTCTGTTAGACTTCTCCTTCCATTAGTGGTGATACTGCTGTGGCAGCTTACTGCTCATCTGCGATGAGCCACAGAGCTGCAATTGCTTGCGGATGCATCCTTGCTGCCATGCAGAAATGTTCAGCTCAAATTGCTTAACAGTCTACCCTAATACTGCTGCATTTTGAGTTCCTTCTCTATTGTTGGAGTGAGATTTGTCATTTTGGCTTTGTAGCAGGGATGGTGTCCATCTAGTAATGATCTGATGTTTTGATGTGGGCTATGCAATGGTCCTTCTGCAAGCTCTGCAACACAAAGGCACTCATGTGCCTTCTGGTGATGGTCTACATTCATAGAAGGATAGAATGGTAGAGTTGGATGGCACCTCCAGGGTCATCTGGTCCAACCCCCTGCTCAGTGCAGGATTCATTAAATCATCCCAAACAGATATTTGTCCAGCCTTTGTTTGAAGACTTCCATTGAAGGAGAACTCACCACCGTTTGTTCACTTACTCAAAGCAGGCTAAAAAGGCACACATATCTGTAGCCACTCCATTGCCATCAAGTACCCAACTTCCATTAAGCATCTGCCAATGGCATATACCATCTGTTAAGGTCCATTTACACGCAAAGATAATCTTTCAAACAATTGAAAGTTTTAGCAATCTTTTCCTTGTGGATGGTTGGGGTGATACTTTTTCTTACTCTCTCAAACAGGGGGATGGAGGGCTGCTACTTTTGACACGCCGGAACATGAGGTAGATGTCAACTGTCAGGTAAGGCAGTGGTGGTGATGGTGTTTACTTCACTTCTGCTCTCTGTTTGCCGCTCCAGTATCAGAAGCCTGCAGTCTGGCCATGTTTACTGACCACTGACCTACCCTCATCTACCTCTTTGGATTAAAAAATTGCTGGGCATCAGTGCTTACAATGTCTTGGTCTTCTCTCTCTGGTTGTTTGGACTGATCAGTTGACTTCCATGACAGTAAATGATCAAACAGCTCTTAAGACTGATCTATATACACAGTTTTGGAGTCTGGGGGGGATTTGCTATGGGGTTAAGTAGAGGAGAATGCTCATGGCCAACTGGTGTGTAACTGGAGCTTGGAGTACGAGGAGGTGGTGCTAGTGGACGCATGTTGTGTCATCCACTCTACGACCTGTTCTGCGTGCTGTGGATGTAAGGCATGGACGGAACGACTTCTAAGAAATGGCAACAGGTTTGCTTCATCTCATGCAGAATGTGGAGCCATTGTTTCAGTGGAAGGCACTTGAGGCTCCAACCTGTTGATCTTCTATCGGGCCAATTTTTCCAAAATTGAATTAGGTCGACCCAACCCAATTTTTGGTGAAAATCGAAAAAAATTAGCTTTCCTATAATGTATGCTGAACCAGGTCAGCATGTATTATGGGAAGGCCAATTCTTTCCTTGATTTTTGCCAAAAATCAGGTTGGGCTGACCTGATCCAATTTTGTAAAAATTGGCCCAATTTAATCGTCCAGCTCATCTTGATGAGCAACACTACCTATGATGCATTTGGGAATAGCATGATGGCATTCTAATTGCACTTTGATGTCATTGCTGTTAGTGACATACCGTATATACTCGAGTATTAGCCGACCCGAGTATAAGCCGAGTCAATACGTTTTACCACAAAAAACTGGTAAAACTTATTGTCTTGAGTATAAGCCTAGCTATACTCAAATATATACTAGGTAAAGAAAAAGCGCACTACTCACCTCCCAGCCAATGTCCCCTATGTGATGGTCTTCCCAGCGGTGCGGCAAGCTGCTCGAGAATTCTCCCCGCTGTCATCTCCCTGCTCGGCTTTCAATTTCCCCGCCGTCACCACTGTGTAAGTACGCGCTGTGATTGGATCGAGCACCAGCCAATAACAGCTGGCACTTGATAAACCAATCACAGCCATTCAGTGATGTCATCCACTGAATGGCTGTGAATGATCGAGCATCGGCTCTGATTGGCTGGCACTCGATCCAATCACAGAGCTTACCTACACAGCGCTGAGCATGGAGATGAAAGCGGGGAGAATTCTCAAGCAGCTTGCCACACTGCCGGGGAGGGCATTGCGCCGGGGATACAGACGCCGGCTGGGAGGTGAGTATTGCGGGGTTTTTTGTTGTTTTTTTTTACCTCACTCGAGTATAAGCCGAGGGGGGCTTTTTCAGAATTAAAAAATGTGCTAAAAAACTAGACTTATACTCGAGTATATATGGTAATTCTGGCCACACTTCACCTATTCAGGCAGGATATGATTGGTGGTGGGCCTGGACAGATTATTACTCTCATCCTGGAGCCTCGAGTCAAAGTGTTCTATCCCTTAATAACATGTGGGACTCTACTAAGTGTACATTGGGAAATCCAAGTCAAAAACATTTTCTTGATATTCATTGAGAAAATAATTATGGTAATTAACATAGTTTTCGGAATGTGCTCCGATGGACTCGAGATGTTTCTGACATGATTTGGCTTGTCAATATGTTTCTTGTGATGCTTCATAAAGCTGATTATTTAATGATGAGCAACAGACAAAATATTTATTGTCTCAGTCTGGAGAGACTTCAGTACAAGCCCGCCATTATCCCACAAACCTTGACAGCATAATCTAATTTCACGGGCGGAGAAGCCCCCATTGAAGTTGCTCTACTGTGTAATAAAGACTGTTAGACCGGCTTCACACGAGCGTAAACGCATTCGCGCGCGCCTGAGCAATTTGTTTTTGTGTAATGAACGATGCTTTTTGGCGCCCCCACATCGGTGTATTTTACTGCACTTTTTGCCCCCGCAGGACATGTTTACTTCACGTGGCAAACAAATACGAAGAAAAATAGAAGGCTCTATTTTTTTTTCGCGCAACCGAAATGCACACGCAAAATACGGAAATTTGAACAAACCTATTGAAGTCCATGGGTTCCATTCTCTGCAAACTGTGAGCATATTTTGCGCCTGCAAATACACCCATGTGAAGCCGGCCTTAGGCCCAATGTACACGGATAGATTTTTGCTGCAAGATGCCCGCCACGAATTCCGTAGCAATGTCCGCCCATAGCAAGCAATGTAAAATGATTCTTCCATGCACACGAGTGGAGGTCGCTCCAGGAGGAAGAATCGCAGCATGCTCAGTTTTTGTGTGAAACTCGCATGGACCGGCTTTCATTGCAGTCAACGGAAGCTGTCCGTCCCGCAGCGATTTAGAAATGTCAATTTCGAAATCACCGCAGATCCGTGTCATCGCCAGCGCGTCATTGTCTGCACTGCGTGTGTGGGGTGGCGCACCAGTGCATATGAGACAGGTATGCGGGGGTCATTGGCCAGCAAATGGTCGAATTTTACTGCAATATCTCGCAGCCGGAATCCAACCCGGACGTGTGCACGCCGCCTGTGAGGCCTTCTTTACACACACCTTTTTATGGTCTTTTTGGTGGCTTCCATGCATGTTTTTGGGTGGGTTTTTCTGACAGACATTTTAGACATTTTTTTTTCATATATTTTTTGTTTTCCCACAGATAAGCCTATTGGATGCTGCCGGAAAACAAAAAAAACTGTTTGAAGTCACCTCAAGAGTGGTTTGGGTGATCCACTTAACACGTTGGCGGTGCTGGCGCCGGCCCTAAGAAAAGCCCGTCCAGGCAAAGTGAGGAGAGTTTGTAAAGAGCGGGACGTCAGCGGCCGCGCAGCCAGCCACGCTCACCTGATCCTGTGATGAGTGTTAAGTATTTTTAAGTGTTTTTATACGATATATAAACATTTCCAATACTATTCTTCGGCCGGTTGCACACTGGCAATAAAGCAGTGCGGAATCCGTAGTGGGCGTCCGTCTCTGGATTCCGCAGCAAATACCGCCCATAACATGCTATTTAAAAACGCTTTTTCCTCCACATGAGCGGAAACCAATTGCGATGTTCCGCTCATGGAGGAAATATCGCACCAGGTTTTATTTTTGCGCGGATTCCGCAGGGACGACTTCCACTGAATTCAATGGAATCCATCCGACCCGCGGCCCTGCGGCAAGTGATGAGTGCTGTACTTGGCTTATCTTCGTACAAGAGATGAATGGATACCGGTGTGTTACCAACTGAAATTGCCCATTAAAGTCAATGGGTTGCATAGATACACAGTAAATACCTATGATACATGTGCATTCACTACATATTTATGCTTGAAAGCAGGAGAAATCTGAGACCTTGAGTTCTTATAAAAAATGCGAATAAAAAAAAACGCAAGGTCCAAAAAAGCGGTGAATACGCATATTTTTGATCTGTAAACACACTGCATATTTCACGAATGAAACTGCATCCGCCCGTGTGAATGAGTCCTAAATGTAACTACTCTATGACATGGCTATGGAACTCTCTGCACTATGATGGGGTTTCTCCCCTTCCACCTATTTAGCACTGAGCTTCTTACCTTAGAGGGTGGTTAGGGTGCCCAGGTAGGGCTGGCTGAACTGTGTTACTGCCTGTGTGGAGGTGCCAAGATGGCAGCCGCTCCCTGTGCTGCTGCCACTCCCTCTGCCAAGCTCTAGCTGCGTCCTCCTGGGACAGTGAAGAGCCGGTCCTTCTGCTTCCGCACGTCATCGCGGACCACATAAAATTAGGTGGCGGGCCGGGTTCGTCCCTCGGGCCTTCAGTTTGACACGGTAGTCTAGCTCACCAAACAGAGCGGCCATGATACCAAAGTTGTCTATAAAATCACCAGGTGATGCAGTCCGCTTTATCTTGGTAAAATATAGTTTTATTTGCTCATACAAAGACATAGTATGAATTTCCAGAATGCAATATTCTTTTAATTTTTTTTTTCTGAAAAACATTTTTTTTTTGTCCATGTAAAAGTAATTATTTTTTTTTTATTGTACATACCACAAAAATACTCGATTTACAATGTACACGTTTTCATTTCGCAATGTCCTTTGTATTCCTTTTTTTCATATATATTTACTTATATATATTTATATAAATTTGCTATTTCTAAAGTAACAGGTTACAGAGAGGAAAAAAAAATCCAAACAAATAACAAAATAGATACGGCTGAATAAAACTCAGCCACTACGTCGTACGTGCGAATTCTAACCACGGAGCCCACATTGTGGATGCGGAAGGTTCAGCAGTACTTTACGTACCAAACCAATGGAGGACTAGACCTCGGCTCCATGGTTACCAAGGCATATACGACAGAGCAACTCATCTTATTAAATAGGCCTCATGTTGGACTATGTCATGGCTGCATCCCACAGAGCAAAAATAACATAGTATTCATTTTTTTTTTAATTTCTCTTAAATACTTCTACAGATTTCTGCATAGCCATTCAAATTTATAGTTTTTTTCTTAGCAGCAGTGTAAAAATGACCACTTTAGATATTGAAACAAAACCAAAAACTCTCGGTTACTTTTTTTTTGGGTTGGGTTCCTGGTATGTCCAAAAATAAAAAAGAACACAGAAACAGCTGACTGACCCCCAATATAGTTTTGTGCAAGGTATTGGCAGGAAAGCAGCTTCTGGTAGTACAAGGCTGGAATCACACATGCAATTTTTGCGAACGTTTTTTGAACCTTGGCGCTAGTTTTTTTCAACCATTCACAAGAGTGGAAATGCAAACCGGTCACTCCCACACGAGGACTGGCCGGAAACCACAACAGATGCTCAGGAAAAGGGAGTAGGTCCGACGTAGGATAAAAACTCTTTCTCTTCATTGAAAAATCCAGACGCATTGAAGAACAAGAAGAATGTGCCGTCTTGTATGTTTCAGGCAACCGTGTTGCCCTTAATCGTAGGTCTATGATTAAGGCGAACGTGTTTACCTAAAACATTTAGGACAACACATACTTCTTTTTCCTTCTTTATGTCGGTCTGGATTTTTCAATAAAGAGAAAGAGTTTTTACCCTACGCTTGACCTACTCCCTTTTCCATTCACAAGAGTGGATACAAAAGATAAGAGATGTATCAGTCTTTCCTTTATGCTTTCCCGTCTTCTGCGTCTACTACTGGTCAAAAACTGCTATATGTGTGATTCTAGCCCTTGAAGGGTAACTCTTGGGTTGATTGACTTTATGAAATGTGGCTACTAAATACCAATATGGCTTAACTAGGCCTCCCCATCACATTGATGCTTTTCCTGAACATTTAGTGAGATGGTGTTGTATCACTACTAAAGCTTGCTATTAACACAATATTGAAACAATGGTATTATGCTTCTATCCAAAGATTATCAACCAAGCACAGTCCAAAAAAAATCACCAAATACAGTAGGGAGGGGGGAACGCAACCCTATTAAAAGATCCAATCAACTGACCGTGCCAAAAGATTCAGGTAACAACCAACTACCGGGCTGCATGAGGTTTTAAATGTTTTCCGGGTTATCTGTGTTTGGTTTTTTTTGGATGAAAGAACGTGGACAATCATTGGCCTATAAATCGGGAGAGTTGTTGAAATTGGCCTTTTTGACCAAAAGTGATCTCATGTCTATGGAACTTTGAAATCGAATATTCTAGCAAGGATTAAGTGAGAGGTTTATGAGGATATCACCCCATTAACACAGCACTGCGATATGACAAATGTCTTGTTATTATCGTAAAACCAATATGGTAATAGTGCAAAGAAGACTTCAGATCTTACATGGATTTTGTTATAAATTATGTTATGGTGCATCCAGCAAGGACATTGGTTTTAGACTAGCATTTAAAGGAAATGTTATGTAAGAAATGTCAATAAAATGAAATCTATAATGCATAGAGATTATGGAAGACATAAGGGGGTAAAGGCTTTCATCGGCTAGATTACCTACTCACCACAAATGATTGACAGTTGTCTCGCTAAGTACTTTGGGATCTTGGATGTGTCCTCAGAAATACCAAATTAGTAACATTGGTCAACCCACAATGCTTCCCACACCTCCACCGAAGGTAGAACGAGATGCTCCTCTGAAACAACCCAAAAATTGTGTGACTGGTGCCAACCGAACGGACCTCATTGTGTTCCTGCAGCTAGTTGGCAGCATTGTGTGTCTGATTATAAACTTCTAACCAAGTAATTTGATTGGATATGGCACTACAATATAAAAGTTTTTGACTTTGTGTTCCACTACCAAACGTCTGGTCCTACGCTCTACCACCCTATCAAGTGTTGAGTACAGTAACAATCAATGCCCAAGTATCGGGAAAACCAAGAACCCAACAAGCTTGCTGCTTTAAGAAGATTTCAATACCCGTAAACATAACAAACACCAAGGTAACGTTATTGTGCTTTCATTTTTCTCATTTATATGATATTATATGTATATATACACATTATGTATATATATATATTCTGCATAAGGAGCACCACTAGCAGATATGCAAAATGGAGATGGAATACCCTTTTTTTGAGACCGTGAATTTGCCTGCAGGTCATGTGTGCAAGATAGGATGACATTGATTTTCCGTCTCTCTGAGGGTCATGGTGTGATGGAATGTTAATACTATGAGCAATCAAGGAACCGCGTGGTTAGGCAGCTTAGTGAATTAATTGCTTAGGAATTACAAATAAATTATAATAAAATAGATCTCTGTACATTTATACAAACACACACAGAAATATGTGTTTACTTCACATAAGTCTAGGACTCTGCTTCTTTCAGTCCCAGCCAAAGTCATGGCCAGTCATTTGGTAGAACTTCATATTGAATGGCCTGTAGAACTCTCGCAATCTCTGGACAACTTGTGGGTCTATATTGGGGTGAGTCCTGCCCTTGGTTTTCCCCAGACAGTGGGGTTTACTGCTTCCTTCTGCCTTTTTCAGGCACGGAAAACCCTTAGTCTTGTTGAAATAAAAATGCTTGTCTGTGATGATCCGTTTAAGTCCCAGGAAGTCCTGGACACGTCCCAGCTCTCCGGCAGGATCCGTGATCAGTCTTTCTCCACTCACAAAAAGGATCTGATCCATAGGGAAATACTGGAGCCAATTCTCCAAATGCTTGGCATAGATGCCAATCTGGATGGCACTCCATGAGATGTCGATAAGACCCGTAGTCCTGTTTTTAAATGTCAAGCTCTCAAATGTAGGGATGTCTGGTCTCTTGGACAACGTCTGAGTATAGTCCGATATGACGCGGGTTACCGGGTCCCTCACCACCACAATCAGCTTAGCATCCTTTGACATGGCAGCAATCCGAGCTGGGGCCTCTTTTGTCACAAAGTAACTGGGAGTCTTTTCCATGGTGATCTGGCCATCTAATGTCCTTGGCATCAACTCCCTAGAAGAAAAAATAAAACATTTACATCATACCCCAAAATCAAGACATCTTCTGAAATAGTTTTTTCTGTGGTACATATGCCTTTTAAGTGTTATCATAACCGACATTGTTGCCATTTAATCAGCGATGAACATAGCCATTTCAACTTGTGGAGCCATTTGACTTGATTTATCACTCACTTGAAGGGTGAATGCCACCTGCAAGCCACAGCTGTTTGACAAATGGCATCTCATTAAATCTTTGTATAGTGCCAACTTATTCCGCAGCACTTTTCAGGTAATTTTATTTATTACCCCCCACCAAGCTGGGTGCTCATTTTACCGTCCTTGGAAGGGTGGAAGGCTGAGTCAACCTTGAGCCGGCTATCTGAACCATGCGGGGATTCAACTTGCAACCTTCAACGTTGTATAGATTGAAGGATAAATAAATATATTTATTGACCATGAGGTCTAGTAGACCTTCATTCTGTGGCAAACAACCAAATTACTTCTTCCGCTGTCCAATCTTTCAGATCTAGCTGGAGATAACTGGTGTTCTACCTTTCTTGTTCTACTAAAGTAACATGGAACAGAGATGAACTTGTTTTATGTAGGATGAATAGGACTGTTAATTGTCTGCCAAGTCTCCTATGTCTATAGAGAAGACCGACTTCACACAGCCTGTATTCTCTGTGGGCTTTTCACAGTGGAAAACCAGCAGCAAATATGCTAGAAAACCGCCTTGGCCAAATCCGCACCTAAATGTCTTAAACTTTTAGCATTCTTTTCCTCAGATGGTCATGTGATCTCAATTTTGACCAGCTCAGATCTACTTAGAGGCTATAGATTCATTTTGTAGTCAGATTCTCAGTGATGCTGAACACTAAAACTGCTTGCGGGGGATCACGAGTACTCCTGTCGCAGTTACTGATGATGATCACAAAGCTCCTGTCACACAGTTATAATAGAGGAGATAACAGCTCATCCGCTGGATTGTATACTTATGGTCTTCAGCTTATTTAGGTGAGCATAGAAGGTAATGATATTTAAACTGTCCTCCCAGCTGACATAATGGTATAACCTCTAGCTAATGTTGTGTTGGTGCATCATTGGATTGATGTGAAACTGAAAGTAAAAGATCACAGCCTCAAGATGCAGCCTGATAAGTATCAGACAAGCGGTGCACTGCAGGGAAGTGACTAGAATATAAAGTGGAAACCTCCAGAGTGTTACAGGCAATCTGGCGAGGGGGGCAGGCATGGAAAAATGTGAAAACACTGCACCCCTCACCTAATTAGTTGTCACATTCTCCTATGTTTTTTGCAGTCACTTCCATGCAGTGCAGCCTCCTTTCTGATGCTTATCAGGCACCATCTTGATTTCTCTTCCTCTAGCTGTGCTAGCAATCCCATAATGCATCAGCACAGCATCACATGATCAACTAGAACCAGTAGCTACAGTAAAGGATGGTGTGATTGTCATTACCTTCTATATTCACCTAAGCAAACTAAAGACCTTAAGTGTACAGTCATGGGGCTGAACTGTTATCTCCTTCATTATAACTGTGTGACAGTAGCCTCTAGTCCTCAGCACTAGCTGTGATAGGAGGTTCTGTTCCCCCTATGAAGAGAATTTGTCCATGCAGGTTCATCGTAGAGGAAGTGCTGGTGACTCAAATGGTACTTCCTGGAGAGAACACAAAGCCAAGTAATTCCCAAGTGGTCACAATGGGATCACACGAGTCACCTGAAGAGAAGGATGTGAGGAATATTCAGATAACAGATGAGACCAGTGGGCGTATTTATACTCAGGAACATAATGAATGAATGAAAAACAACTTACTGGAGTGGCCCTTTAGGGCCAAAAAGAAAAAATAGCTGATTGTACCTGCAATATTTTTGTATCTGCATATGTTGCACCCGACTACGGGAACCTCTAACGGCATCCTGATGACGCTGTAATACATGAACCAGCACGCTGCACTATCGCTTCTGTTACCACCAGTCACTCCGAATTCCACTTTATATATTGTTATCCCATTAACGGAGCGATTAAATAGAACGGAGTCTCTTAGTGCAGTAATAAAGCCTCACAATGACAGCCCCGGCAGCCTGAACGATCCTCCACCTCCTCGAGAAGCAAAAAATGAAGTCATTTCTTTGTCCAATTACATCCTTTTTACGCGTCTTCCTTTGGATAACGGCCATCAGAGCTGCAGAAAGCAGATTGCTAAATTGCCTCAAATTGCTGTAGACTCTCAGCAGACTGCTGGGCCGCTATTTAATTTGTTTGCAAACACACGCATTAACCCCGCGCAGGCTCTTAAATTAAGCTAAAATAACAGCTTAGATAAAGATTCGTCAGCAGCGTCTATCTATCTTCTGCAAGCGGAGCGATCTGACGCTTCTGTAAAGGATTCCAAAGTTTCAGATCTCTATGAACAGAAAGCAGTGATATCATTGAGCCCGCTACAATTCATCTGTTATGCAAGTTGGAGCAGTGTGACTGTCGGACCTCTGGGCCTATCTGGAAGGATGAACAATGCAGCAAAGATGTATTTGTAGTGATGCGTTTGGTTCTTTTAAAGGAATATATCACTTATATTTTTTTTAGCCAATTAAAACCAGATAGTGAAACATGTTTCTAATCTGTCATTTTCATATTGTGGGTTTTTTATTCTATTCTTTCTAGATTTAGGGAGGACAACGTGCCTGAAGTGCTTTTAGCAGCATTTAGAAAGATGCTCTACAGCAGCTTTATGGGCCATTTACACAGTGGACAATAGGGGGGTATTATTGTATCTTGATGCCACCAGGAAGTACTGGTGGAGTCAAGATTGACAGGGGGGTGACGACCCCTGTACATGATTGGCTGGAAGAGCTTTGCTGTGCTGCAGGTCCTGGCAGCCCAGTAAGCTGAGGCTGCAGCTTAATGTTGGGATTCCTTGACCTCCATTCCTTCTTGACCCGCGCATTGGCCCAGCTTAAACCCACTCCCCTCGGCAGAAGAAGGGACCATGCTCCTATGCAGGGCAGCTGAAACACCCTCCCCGCTGGCCAGAAGAAGGAACTCCGCTGCAATCCATGGAGGGCTGCACCTATATTTCTTGGTGGGCACCGCTGGAGGCTCGCATTGCCGTAGCTGAAAACCCCTCCCCAGCAGCAGGCAAGAACAACGTACCCCGCTGTGTGTGACTGCGCTGAGCAGGATGGCCATCAGGGCACCCACAGGGCCGTGAACCGCCTTTGCCGGCAGCGCCGCTGAAGTCCCCACCCCCACCACCTCCCCACTCCCTTTCCTTACCACCGGTCGACATCTGCCAGGACACAGCGGCGGCCCGCCCACCTACAGCAGCACTACAGCAGAGAGGCAGCAGCGGAGGGTGATACTTTCAGACATGTGCCCCCCTCCCCGACCCCGCACAGTGCCTCAGGCAGCAGAACTATGAAGAGGACAGGGGGACAGCCGCTTACAGCGCTGCAGGTGAGCGCCGGCAACACACACCGAGCCCTCCTCACTCACTTACTACGCCGCTTCCCCATGCACTTTGGCTCATTCCATGACCTTCGCTTCTTGACCCAATCGGGTGCTAGGGGTGTGACAGGGGGTGCCTCCTGTCAAACCCCTAGCTTCCGGTGGCGTCAAAGTACAATAATACCCAATAGGGGACCCATTGACTTGCATGGAAGACTCCAGGGAGGGGAGCAGATAGTTATAACTTATACCTATAGTGAATGTTGGATCCTGTGTTATCTACATAGATGTGTCATCCCGGCCTGGGATATTAGTGAGATGACTGCTACAAAGCTTTCTCGACAGATCAGGAATTATCAGACTATTATTAGGTTCTGTGCTAAGTGTGAATAATGATGGATTTTAGGATTTTTTAAATATAGATCATGACATTAAAAACTAAAAACATAAAATTCTTAAAAATGTTGAACATAAAAATCTGATTTATACAATAGGTTATTTTCTGATGACAGATTTCCTTTAAAGAGAATCTGCCATAATGAAAAATGACCCTAAAGTACAGTATTAAGTAATGCAAGGAGAGCTGAAAAGACACCAAATTTCAGTTATTATCTCTGAACTCATTTTCAGTGCCCCACATCAATATAGTTTCAAACACATACCGAGTTTTGTGATAGTTTATTGAACCCAAGCCAGAAGTGGATCCAGCAGGAAGAAGAAGTATAACTCTTTCCTTTATATTTCCTATTCCTTCTGAATCCACTTCTGGCTTTGGCTCTGTACAACTGCCCAAGCTCGGTATTGTAATTACATCAGAAGGGCGCTCCGAGTCATGGTGGTGGCACCGCATTAGCCTCTCCCCACCCACAGCATTTGGAGTGACGGTTCTCTACCTATATACAAACAGGGAGAGGGCTGTCACTCTAGATGATCTGTGTGGGGAGAGGCTAGCGTGAGTCAAACTTTAAAGTATGCTTCTTCTGAACAGTGGAAACATTTCAGAATAAGACATACATGGGCACAATGTGCATACCTGTCACCCTATCATGCTGTCCATAGTTTGGTGACAGGTTCCCTTTCATAGTCTTCATTCACGGCCCACTGAACCTTGGGGATAAAATCCACTAAAAACACATCTATTTCAGCTACAAGTGGCTTGATGCTAAAGACGGTAGCCAGAGTTTCACAAAAAAAGAAGCAAAGGGGTATTTGCCTTGGACCCTCCACCAACATATAGCTCCCACACCAGAGCATGTAACCCTCAAGACATTCATGCCACTAGATCTCCTCCCATCAGGAAATTTAACTCAAACTGCACCCTCACTAGACATCATGGAATCCGGACAAAATCAGGTAATATTAAATTGAATAAAACATTAAACTCATTCTGAGTCTATCTTAATAAGAGGTAGATATATAGACGACATTCTTGGAATGGCCTTCATTTTTTAAACCCTTGACCATTATGTAGAAGAAAGAAAAAGGGAAGAAAAAGGCAGAGCGTTCCCGGAGAGGAATAGATCAGACTGGTGGGCTGTGTGGCAAGAGACGTGAAAGAGAGAATTATTAGTAAAGGTGTAGTTGGCCTAGTAATCTGACGGACCGGTGGTCAAGTAATCGTTCTTTTAGAAGTGGTGAGGAAATAAAAAGCTAGGACTCTGTCGTGACCTATTAGCAGTAATCGGTCATAGGTGTTGTTGACAATGAAGTACCGTAGTGGGGAATCCAAAATTGCTCTAGTTTTCGAATTCAAACCAGCAATGTAATGTGTTTCGAGATTCGCAGACCTCTTCATCTGACAGTTGGGAATGTTCTAGTGTTAACAGCACAAGGAACTATATGGAGTAAAACAAGAGCAAACTAATAAAAAATAGTAAAATAAGTAAGTTAAAATTCACAAAAATTCGAGTTAAAAATGATAACTGGAAATTATTTAAATAAAATAAGGTTTGAGTCACAGTTAAAATAGTTCCATAGAGGGCAACTGAATGATCAGGCGTCAGGCATTGTATTCAAAACAATCTCATGCTATAATTGTATTACATATGGCAGTAAATGTGAAAATCGAGATGTGAGTGTGGGGTTAGATCTATTGTAGATTAAAAAGACTGGGATTAAAGTCACATGATGCAAATTAAATCATTAAAATACCAAATAATTAAAATGTTGAAGTTTTTTTTCCCATAAGATAATCAATGTACAATAAATTATATAGCGATAATACATAATATACTACCAGATAATACATATATGGATACGAGAAAAAGGTGCCACTGTGGGATCTACTTTACTAAATATTCAAAAGCCCATTGCTTGCATCATGTGACAAAAATATGGGGTGGACAAAAATATGGAAACAGTGTATGAAACGCATGCCTTAAATTACATGGGATTATAAATCATATTTCTATAAGACACGTAGAGATTGATTTTAAGTGTCTGAGCAACAAGGTTTCATTGGTCAGGGGTTTGAGACGCTCAGCTGCTGTTACTAGAAGTTTGCCAAAACCACCCAGAGCAGGGCAAGAAGTGAAGTAAACACAAATTTGTCAGGAAAGCTCTCAGCCAAGCAAGTCAAAAGGGCAGCTCAGTGCTAATGATTAAAATCCCATGCATTTTGTAGGGTGTTTCCGTATTTTTGTCCATCCCTGTATATTCCTGCTAATTTCAATCTTTTTAATATATAATAGGACTAACACCACATTAACATCTCAGTTTTCACACTTAATGCCATATAATTATATGTACTATGAAATTAAATTCTTTTGACTAAAAATCTCAGACACCTAATATTCATTCAGTCATCTTCTAAGGAACGATTCAATTGTGATTTCTGAATATTTGATTTGATTTTAATTTAAATAATTTCCAATTATCATTTTTGCCTTAAATTTTTGTTAATTTTAATTTACTTATTTCCCATCTTTTATTCTTTTGCTCTTGTTTTTCTCCATCTACTTCCTTGCGCTAGAATATTCCCATGGCTCTGATGAAGGGGTCTGCGAACCTCGAAACACATTATGTTGCTGGTTTTAATTCGAAAAATAAAGCCCATTTGGACCCTGCACTGCCGTACTTCACTGTCAACAGCATCTATGACCGATTGCTACTTCAAGGTGGTGTCAGAGTCCTAGCCTTTTATTTCCTCACTTCTTGACCATTATGAAGGCAGGAGTTCTAGCATAATAGAAAATCTGACCAAGGAAAACAATGAAGAAAAAGAATTATGTGTAAGTGCTTGAAGATCTCCTCATCATCCATCAGACTAATTACCCCAGATGTCCCGCCGTGTTTGTATTACCTCACTAATTCACCGAGAGAGCCTGCTCAATCATAATGTGCCTGACACTTGATAACCAAAAGTAGGGGATATAGCTAAGACAAAAACACTATCGGCCCTTCCCTCCGCTAAGATAACAAAGCCTATAGAGAATAATAGGAGACAAAGCAAGGTGTGAGTTACCTCTCTGATATGGACCATTTATTGATACGCCCAGAGGACCAGATATGAAATCGCACTTGTATAGTCCAAAAAGCATTCAATTTCCTCAACTTTTTTTCCCACATATTGATTCTGCCTAAATTCTAACTTTGGCTGGTCATTTGAGCCAATAGTCTATCATGTAACCCCAAAATAACCCCATGCATGACAACAGTTCTGCCGACATTGATGGATGATAAAAACAGAACAATGTGATTGAGCCACATGGCTGGATATGTCCATAAGTGTAGCTTGAAAGGTCATAGTTTGACTTTCTATATGGCATGTGAAGATAATAGGAGGTTGTCCCTCTTTTAAAAGATTCCTCTTTCGGCCAGAGCAGAGGAAAGTCCTAAATTTGGACTCTCCCGACTGACAAATCAGCGTTGCTATGCCATGAAACATTTCGGGAGCTACAGAACATTATTATAAAACCCGATTTTTGTTTAAGAAGCAGATAACAAAATTAACAACTTGACACAAGATGATGACCGAAGCCAGGAGTAGCGATAGGAGGTAGATGGCTAGCAGTGGCATCCAGTCGGACCTGGTGTCTGAGGGGTCCAAAGGTCTCGACTAAATGACCAACCAGTTTTAGAAATTGCAAATGCTGGGGCCCCGTTAGATTGTGCATTGGGACTATGGAGATTGAGGTTGCACCTCAAGAACTCTGAGGCTATTTAGGTTTTAGGGTTATATGCTCTTCAAGCAACTGTTTCACAACTGTTTAAGTTTTCAATTGGTTATAAGAAGTCAGAATCCAAAATACGACAGCTTAAAAGCTCTCATCATACTGAAGAAAATTAAAGAGATCCTGTCATATCCTTGGATGAGCAGGAACGGTTGCATAGCTTTGCAGCTGAGGACCCGCTATGGCAGCTTTCCTTTTGTTCCTATTCCTCCCATTCCCCTGTACTGAGTTCCATTAGATTCAGCTCCCAGTGCTGTGAATCTGTCAAGTAGGTAGTCTCCACCGGTCACTGTCAATGGATGAAGTCAGATTTGATGGGACAGTGAGTGGTGGACACCACCCATTTGTCAGATTAAAAGAACCAAGAACTAAATTTAAAGGGGTTTTCCATGGAATTACTATTGATGATCTATCGTCATGATAGGTCATCAATAGTTGATCAGCTGGGGTCTGCCGCATCAAGACCCTGACCGATCAGCTGTGCTGGCGCATGCTGTCCAAGCCACAATAACACGAGGTCGGTACGGAAGCCTCTGCACCGACCTCCCATGTAGTGGCCGGTTCTTGTAACTGCAGGCATGGCTTTCATTGATTTCAATGAGAGCCGTGCCTGCAGTTACAAGCACCAGCCACTACACGGAGGTCCTAAGCGGCGGACCCCAGCCGATCAACTATTGAGGACCTAATCTTAGGATAGGTCATCAATAGTATTTCCACAAAAAAACCCTTTAATGGGACTCAGTACAAGGGAATGGAGGAATAAGAACAAAAGAAAAGCTGCGATAACAGTCAGTGAGGCTGTGGCTGTACAGCAATGAAGCTGGCGCTGCCATCTGAGTACATGAGAAGTCCACTTTAACCTCCCCCTGATTACCCAAGATCTGTTCATTCAACAGCAAAAAGAAATTTCAGTTTTGGAGAATTAGAGCTTATTTTACTTCAAACGGCTGCAGTTCCAGTTCTATCACAGCTAAGGCCACAGTTTTGTCTCATTTTAAAACCACGATTCTTGGCTGAAGGCACGTTAAAACCAAAAGTAAAGCTACAGTTGTCTGAAGTGAGAGCTGGAATACTGGATCTACAGCTGTCACTTAAGTCTATGCGTAGTACAGAGGGGGGAGATGAGCAGACAGGAGAGAACCATCTCTTATTTGCCTGCCTGTTCCCCATTTCCATGGGCGGGGTTGCATGGACTTTTGTTTGTTATCACTGCCCTTATCAATCAGAGAGCATATTTTCTCTCTGATTGTCACATTTAACAATCTTTTTTCTTCTGCTCTCACAATCATTTATTAATTGTAAAGATTAAAAAAAAAATTTATATCGCCACATTTGTAACAACCCATGCTATGTACCAATGAAAACTACTAGATGTTTCTCAAACAACAAGCACTCATACAGCTCTGTCAACAGAAAAATAAAAATGCTGTGATCTTGGAATGTAGTGAGAAGAAAAATCTTATCTTTCTGTTCATATTAAGCAAAAGTAGTAAAACATAAAACCTAGATACATTTGGTGTTGTAATTGCAATGACCTGTAGAATAAAGTTAGCCTGACAGTTATACCACACGGTGAACGGCATGAAGATAAATCCCAGAAAACAATGGGGAATTAGCCTTTTTTCCCATTGTTCCCCACAAAAAAAGTTTTGCAATCCATTATCTGTAACCAAAAATAATTCCTATAACAACTAGAATTTGTCCTGGAAAAATGTAAAGTTCCATACAGCTACATACAGTAGTGTTCAAAATAATATCGTACTTCCCTGAAAATAAGACCCTGTCTTATACTAATTTTTGCCCCAATTTGATCTTACATTCCGGTAGTGTCCTATTTTACTTACCTAGCAGGCTCAGTCCACATCCCTCCCGCTGTGGTCCAGAGCTTCACCTCGTTTCTTGCAGTCTTCGGCTGCCGACAGAAGATCACTTCCTGGTTACGGGATTCATAAATCCCACCTCCAGGAAGCAATGGCTCCTATTGGTTCCCAAGCGCTCCTCAGCCAATCAATGCAGCGCTCGCTGAACCAATGCGATGGCTGCGACTGGTTCTTTGACCACTGCATTGATTGGCTGAGCAGCGGTTGAAGAACCAATCACAGCCATCACATTGTGGAGGCGGCATTTAGGAATTAGCATTGATTGGCCAAATCATAAATCCCGCCATTACAATGCGATGGCTATGGTTGGTTTTTCAACAGCTGCTCAGCTTTTCAATGTAGCGGTCGAAGAACTAATCACAGCCGTCACATTGGTTCAGCGAGTGCTGTATTGATTAGCTGAGGAGCGCTCAAAAACCAATCAGAACTATCACTTCCTGAAGGCGGGATTTATGAATCCCATAACCAGAAAGTGATCTTCTGTCAGGGGCTGAGGACTGTAAGAAACGCAGCGAAGCTCCGGAGAGCAGCAGGAGGGATCTGGACCGAGCCTGTTAGATAATGTATTCCTTTTGTTTAATGTAATACAGTTAAGGATTATTTTTGGGGTAGGGCTTATTTTAAGCCTTCCTAAAAATCGTAAAAAATCAGGGTAGGGCTTATTTTCATCGTAGGTATTATTTTTGGGGAAACACGGTAGCAGTCCAACATCATGAACCTGATAAATCACTGGCTTTGGTAGATGCAGTATTCTACATAGCAAGTAATTACTTGTAAGTGTGGTAGAGTAACAGAAAGAAAACCGACTCAACGTGCGTGCCGCTCATTCTGAGTAATTGCATCATTAATAGCAGTGAGGAGTGAAATTGGTGAAGTCGTTAATTCTGTGGAATAACAGGTGGTAATTTTGGCCCTTATTTAAGGCGGGAGGGCGGTAAATGTTGCACATGTTGGTTCTAGTACTTTTCCTTCTAAAATACTGGTAAAAGTGGGCGGTTCCAGACATTGCTCTGATGAAGGACGTACGTTGATTGAAAAGTTGATTGGAGAGGAAAAACATACAGAGAAGGAAATTATAGGCTGCTCAGCGAAAATGATCTCAAATGCCTTGAAGTGGCAAGTAGAGATGAGCGAACCTACTCGTTTAGGGCGATTTCGCAATCAAGCACCGCTTTTTTCGAGTAACTGACTACTCGGGCGAAAAGATTCGGGGGGTGGCGTGGTGGAGCGGGTGGAGCTCTCCCCCCCCCCACCACCACCCCTCTGCAACTCCCCGCTCACCCCTGGCGCCCCCCGAATCTTTTCACCCAGTTACTCGAAAAAAGCTGTGCTCGATTGCGAAATCGCCCTAAACGAGTAGGTTCGCTCATCTCTAGTGGCAACCCAGACCTAAAGCAAGCCGGGAACTACTGTTCGAATGGATCAAAGAATAGCCAAATGGCAATGACTCGAGGGATCGTGGATCAGTTTGAACATATAAAAACTCTTGAAGAGATCATGTTGCCCTATGCTAAAGAAGAAACGCCCTTGAAATGGGTGTTTCAACATGACAATGACCCAAAGCACACCAGTAAGTGAACATCATCCTGCTTACAGACAAACAGGACTGAGGTAATGGAGTGGCCGGCCCAATCCCCAGACCTCAGTCCCACAGAGAACTTGTAGGATGACATCAAAAATGCAGTTTATGAGGCAAAACGAAAAAATGCAGATAAATGTGGACTGTAGAACAATCTTCCTGGACTGGAATATCTGCTCAGAGGGGCCACAACACGGATGTCAGGCAGTTCTCAGAAATAATGGGGATGCCAATAAATATTAGTTCAGTCATTCAATGCAGAGTGAAATCTTACACATTTTTCAGTTTTGACATTACATTTGTGAGTTTTCATAGAAAAATGCTGAACTGCAATTTTTTGAACACCCAAAAATTCCTTTTCTTTACTTTCTGAACACAAACTGGATAAATGTTGTTCTTCTAATTTGGAATTGTAGGATTTCTGGTGTATTTGCATTTACGGAAATAAAAGTAATTATAATAATTTTGCGCTTTATTTACTTTTGTTATTTTTTTGAACACTACGGTAGGTGAAAAAAAAACCTTATGACCGCTGGAACACAAAAGGGGAAACATAAGCAGAATTGTTTTTTAAGTTGATACCCTGTTTCCCTGAAAAGAAGACCTACCCTGAAAATAAACCCTATCTGGCTTTTTGGATAGGCTTGAAATATAAGCCCTACCCGAAAATAAGCCCTAGGTTTGTGGAGTCTGGATTTATGAATTGGCCAAACAATGTTGCGGTTCAGCCAATTCATAAATCCTGCCTCCACAACGCAATCGCTGTTATTGGTTCTTCGACCACTGCTCCGCCAATCAATGCAGCGCTAGATGAACCAATCACAGCCATCACAATGGTTCGTCGAGTGCTGCATTGGTTGGCTGAGCAGCGCTCCATGAACCAATCACAGCCATCACTTCTTGGAGGTGGGAACTGGAGGTGGCCGAGGACTGCAAGAAGCGGAGAGCAGCGGGAGGGACCTGGACCGAGCCTGCTAGGTAAGTATAAAAAGACATCCCCTGAAAATAAGACCAAGTGCCTCTTTTGTGGCAAAAATTAATATAAGACAGGGTCTTATTTTCAGGGAAACACGGTACTAAAATTATATATAAAATTGTATATATATATATATATATACATCAGTAAGGTGTTAATAGATGAACATGTGCCGGAGGTCCTCCTGGTCCTTGTGGTGGCAGTGATCACATGCCATACTACTGGCATCACTGACAGCCAGCAGTACAACACATAACCGCAGCTGCCAGTGATTGACTGCAGCGGGCACTTGTTGCCCGACTGTGAACACGGAGCGGGAGGACCACCAGAGCGTCTATCCTGGATCCTAAGAGGTGAGCAGTGTTTCTTTCTTTGTTTTATAGAACTTGCGGATTTTCTTATAAGTTAGATAACCCCTTAAAGTCACTCCTAACAAAGTGGCCAAGTATTCACCATTCCTTACGGGCACAAAGCAAGTTGCCAGCTTCTCCCCACTGATATACGGGTCAGTCATTTGCTTTTACAGAAATGTGCGGTCCTTAGGGAAGCAGCAGTGCAGAACAATACAGCCCAACTGTCCCTGCATACAGAGACCTCAGAAGACATAAAAGACCAACATGTTAGATCCTGTGGGCATGAAGCATGTTGTATTCTGCAGTGCAGCAGGAGGTTCCTGTCCCCCACAGATATGTTTTTTCAACTGTTACTAGCTGTATTCAAACACAGTATAACCAATCGCTCCCCTCCTCTCCATTCACTTCCATTCCTTATCCAGACTGTCAGGGAACGGCCCCCACTTGCTTTGAGTTTTCTGCGCTGCATGCTCCCCAACACAATTAACCTCTGCAACTGTCATTCAAAACCATTCTTCCTACCATTCTTTTCCTTCTACTAAGGCGATTTACTCCCTCTACCCCCATCTAATGGCTCCTTTAACCATTGAGCCACACAGGGTTGGATAATCCCGGACCATGCTGTCACCCCCTATCGTTCATTTCAGTTCTATGTGGACACTACATGCTGACAAATGCATTTCTTACTTTTGTACAGAAAGGCTTACTTGCTCTTTAAATAGTAGCAGATTCGGCTTTCTTTGACGGAGTATTGACCGCACAGTGAGATCCACCTATGTGGAGCGATTATTAAATACAAACCATCGCGAGCGGTCAGAATGATAACTGCTCAATTAGATACAAATGTTAAGCCATTAGACAAATTGATTGTGCATTCATCATGCTTGTAAATCTAAGTGATGTGAAATCGTTAAAATACTCTGTAACAGAAATCTTGGGATGGAAACAATGTTGTTAAATCTGTGTTGCTGCACAGCGGGTGCGAGACGGAAGCGGGTCTGGGATGATGTCATGACGTCAGCGCCGCCCATGTGACTGTGGCGTTGATGCATACGCCCTGTCATTTAATGCTTGGTGTCAATGTGTAAACATGCCTCTGTTGGTGTGGGGGCTGGTGGGGAGTTGGTTTCCCTAGCCGGTCAATCAACCTTTATTGTAGTATATACATTCCAGCCCCTCCTCTCAGAGGACACTGGTTATTCCTCTGTATCGTCGAGTTCTGGTGCAGTCCACATCCTTCTGGTGTCATCTCCCAGTCAGATAAGTCCCTGGTGTTCTAACTTCTTATTTGGTACATCTGCTTCCTAGTAATAATTGTAGATACTGTTATTAACAGTTGTCTTTCTGTCACCCCTTCGCCATCTAGGGACAGTCTAGGTAGCCCCCAGGTTCTGGACGTGGGGCCGCCCTTGTCAGAGCGATCGGCCCGATTTAGGTAGGGTTTTTCTGTATTTGTAGATTAAGTTGAGATTAACCTTTCCCCTTTGTTTAGTTTCTGTTTTTGTTGTCCCAAGTTTTCATATAGCATATATATCCATCCTTTTAGACAACTGTTACATCCATTTTGGACAAGGTGTTTTTGGCATCCAGCTCAGACATAACACTGTAGTCACTGATCGCTTCCTCCTCTCTTGTCCCACATTACATGTTAAAAGGGTTTTTGGGGCAAACAATGTGGCTAGGTCATTAAAGGGGTATTCCGAGCAGAGGCTAACATTTTAAAATCTAATGTACATCATTACAATAAGTCATTTTGTAAGTGGCTCACTGCATCTGGTCTAAGTATTTTCTTCATTTTCAATGTGTCACATGATCCTCAACCCAAAAAATATCTCCACTTCCTCTGATATCTTGTGCACATTTGCTACTTCCTCCCCTGTCCATAGCCTCCGGGACAAAGAAGAGGGTCCAGAGCGGCAGATAAAAGCTACAGGTTGCCACTACTTAGTTGAACCTCCTAGATTTCCACATTTTAAAAATGTCCATTTTGTGCTCGAAAAAGCCTTTTAATAACAGACTTGCCATTAATTGCCATTCGGGAACCTTACTGATCAGCTGAGAAGAAGCTGCTGCCGAGGGCTGGAAAGCTCATAACTCTTGTCCGTTTGGCAGTGGCCCAGTTTAGTATTGCAGCTCTTTCCCATTTAAATGCAGAGAAGAAAGCTGAAATACCGAACCAGACCACTGCTGAATGGACAGCGCTATGAGCTTTCAGTCCCTCAGCAAGAACGTCATGTCAGCTGATCAACCGTGGGCCATAGAGCTCATCAATAGTGTTCACCCAGAAAACCCTTCAATGGATCTTCAATATGTTCCAATTAATCCCACTATAGAGTTGTTTCCATAAACATGGGTAAGCAGAAATTAGGGGTACTTATTAAGTTCCTGCTGTCATTGATCCATCTACTTATATGGAATGGATGCTACTCAGCTTTTCTCCTTATCCCCGGTCCTGTCCATACAACATACCATGTAGTTCAACTACTAACTTGGAGGAGTTGAACTAGAGGATGACGAAAAACACATAAGGGGGCTTAGGGGAGACTAAGGACACCTGGAGAATCATAACATCCGACACACGTGAACACAAGCACATGTATGGTCTACATGTATGAAATAATGAGTGCAGGAAATAGAGATGGAATGAGGAAAAGGAATCCGAAAATGGTAAATTGTAACTTTCAAATCTTACAACAATATTCGGCCATCAAGAAACTTTGATGTGTTTGAAACCAGGCAACAGTCATCCTGCTTCCTGAGATGCTCATACAGATCTTTTTAATGGGGGGGGGGGCTGGTGCCAGGCTCCATGGGTAACGATCCTAGCTAATTACAAGTCTGGCATATAATAAGAGGCTGTGTGTGTGTTTCCAGCGTTCTTATTGAAAACAAGCTTCAGACACACAAAATATAGACTTGTCAAACGACTCTCCTCTGATTTTGCTCGGATGAGGATATGGAGGCTCCGACTTACAGACGATTTAATTATTTTGTTTATTTTGGTTTTCGGTGTGTACATGTCCGCAGTTCACGCCACGCAGGAAGAGCTACTAAGGATCCCTTTAATTCACTTTTTTCTTTTTTTGCTGGGCGAAAAGAGAATTTGTAACCCCCTCCCTCGATGCATGACAAAATCGCGCATCTGATATGGAGTTGGCTACGTAAACATGTTAAATCATTGCTAACCAGCTGTTTTACGGACACAGGGGGACGCACATACTGAAAATGTATTCAATGGGACCCTGAACAAAAAAGAAAAAAACAGCAGGAATTTAGGAAAAGTTTTCAAAAACACATCCCTTCTTGGGACTATTAAGTACAAATGAGTTTGGAAGGAGAGAAACTACTTAAAGGTATATTACTGCCGTCATAAATGTAACAATTTTTTCGGAAGAATGTTTTTCTTCCTCTTATCAAAACATGATAAAAAAAACTTGAGTTTTGTAAATAAGTCAATTATTGGTACCGTGTTTCCCCAAAAATAAGACAGTGTCTTATATTCATTTTTGTTCCAAAAGGTTTAACTTTTTACATGTATAGCTGCCTGGACACTATTTAAATTGACTTTTTTAATTAACTGTTAGCAGGGCTTAATTTTGGAGTAGGGCTTATATTTCAAGCATCCTCAAAAAGCCTGAAAAATCATTTTGCATCCTCAAAAATCATGATCTGTCTTATTTTCAGGGTATGTCTTATTTTCAGGGAAACAGGGTAGTAATGCAAATGATTGCATCCCAAAGATAAAGCAGACAATGAAAGATTTCAAACTTTCAGTGGTCCAAAAGACGAGACCGCTACTCAATTCGTCTATTATATCTGACCTGACTCGATTGGAACAAATGCATCCAAATCACCAGTAAATCTTGAACCAGTTCATAAATATTGGTAACGGTTCAGTCACCTCTACCTATAATCTTCTAATCTGCTCGATCCACCAGATACAATGATCCCTAAGACATCTACGCTCTTTACTCCTTAGAAGGCTACGAAGAGTCAAGAAGACATTCTTCAAATTCACAAGAACCACTGGAACACCAAATAATCAGATGGGCCGGTAGTAAGAGCTCCTTGGCTTATTCTGCAAAGTGATCTGTACTCCATTAGGATAATGCCACTATACACCTTTTGGAGTAATCCTTCAAAGTCGATGTAATTACGTCCTCTGGTGTAGCCTTTGCCCTCTAATCACAGTACAGATTGTTATCCGCTTCTGCATCGGGTACCAAGCACAACCCTTTAATTATAAGGTCTGAAATAATAGCACTTGTAATTTGCTTAACGTTCGCTTGGCTCAGGAGGTGAAGTAAACCAACAATGGTCACTGTAAGCAAAATATAGACTCTTACAGGTCAGCATTTCCATTAACCTCCACTGTATCACTGGGCAACACATTCGGATTTGTATGATTACATTGTATAGACGACAACCTCAACAGTAGCCACCGACCAATTACATATTAGCTGTCATCCAGCAGTGCAAGCCTAATCATAGAAAATGTATGTCTAGGTTGTACGGGATTTAGAGCATAAGGCCACCTGAAGGAAAAAAAAACATGAGTTGCCCTCTTCTATTACTGTAAAATAATAGTTTGACTCAACTGTGATAACTCCTCCTTGGAATCCTTTGTGCTAACCTAGATGGCCGCCATTACACTCCTATATTGGGTGTTGCCCAGATGTCCTAGAATTGTGAGTGACCTATCTATATTTATAGATACAGGAGCAGGGGGTGTATGGAACATTTTCCACTCAGGAGTGTGGAAAAGTTAGGTGAGAACCCTGAGAGGAGGGGTAATGGAAGACATTTCCTGTTGTCACTGTTGGAAAACACAAAGGAAATAAGGAGGGAACACCTTCTATCTTCAGGCGCCTCGGACAAAGGGGCGCCCCCTATAGAATTGTAAGTGACCTATCTATATTTATAGATACGGGAACAGAGGGTGTATGGAACATTTTCCACTCAGGAGTGTGGAAAAGCTAGGTGAGAATCCTCGGAGGAGTAGTAATGGAAGACATTTCCTGTTGTCACTGTTGGAAAACACAAAGGGAAAAAGAAGGGAACACCTTTTATCTTCAGGCACCTCAGATAAAGGGGCGCCCCCTATAGAATTGTAAGTGACCTATCTATATTTATAGATACAGGAACAAAGGGTGTATGGAACATTTTCCACTCAGGAGTGTGGGAAAGTTAGGTGAGAACCCTCGGAGGAGTAGTAATGGAAGACATTTTCTGTTGTCCCTGTTGGAAAACACAAAGGAAAAAAAGAGGGAACACCTTCTATCTCCAGGCACCCCAGACGAAAAAGTGACCAGAAGAGTATTGTATAGTATATAAATACAATATAAAGCCCCAGGCTAACATGTCATATGTAGACCTCGTAGTGAACCTGCCTCCACAGCAAATGTTTCTGAGCTATGATCGGCCTCCACAGCTTGGACAGTGTGACATTGTTCGATGACTGAATGAAGCATATTTATGACGGCCGTGATCTTCGCCTGATCCCAATGTGGGAATCTTGGTCACGATACTGAAATATCAAAGCTACCTCCTGAGCACCGCTCACACATGTGCCAGGCTCTCTGGACAGTTCAACGACACAACAGGTGAGAGGATGAGGGAGGAGGTGTTCAGAAATCCGAGCTGGGCAGACAATATGCAATACAGTACTCAATGGGGCAAAAGGCCTTCACTGGATGCCCCCAACCCCCTCCATCCAATGGAACACGGATTACATATGCCATCTGTGCAGAAATCTCAACCCCATCTATGGACTCGGCTTATGTTTGTTATCAAACTCTTACCACAAACCCCCAAAATCTCCATTTGGGTAGACCGTTTTATTCTCTAATGTACAGAACACAAATTCACCATCTTCTATATATAGAAGAATGAAGAAGTTACGCAGCAGCCGATGGATATTACGGAAGCGGTTGAACTATTTGGATACACTTTTTGAATCATTTTGTTCAGAAATGTCCTTGGCCTCACATATTGTTCCTACTACCGAAAAACTGGAATCTATTAGTATTATGGCCTAAAAAGTGCTATTCTGTGGGGATTATTAGATTAGATTATTTGGAAGGCGACCGACTGACTGGTGATTATAGTGGCAGCAGACTGACAGCTTGGCATTTGTTTCATTTATCCGTGCTCTTAAGTATTTAAAGAAGGAAAAGAAAACGTCCCATCTTCTATAGCCGCTGTTTAGTGGAGGAGTCCTGGTATAAACAAGTCATGCGGACACGATTAATGTATCGCAGTTGGTAAATTATTAGTATTACATGCTATTGGGGGTTTCCCTGCGCCTATGAAGACATAACGAAGACAAAAACGCAGAGGACAGATCCCATTGATTTCAATGAGTTTGTTCATATTTCCGTATTTTGCACAAAAAAATGGAACTTTTCATTTTTCTGCATATTTGCGCATCAAAGGCCCCCATAGAAGTCAATGGAGGATGGGTGCGCTATACGCAAGGTGATGCGTGAAACACTGAGCAATTGCACAGTTAAAAGAAAACATGTGAAATGCATTAAAATTAGCCATTTCAATCGTTTTTGCTAAATGTTTGCCGGGCGCAAAACGTGTATACATACACCGATGCGCATGCCAAAAAGCATCATTCGTTCCGCTAAGGCATGCACAAATACGCTGACGCCTGTGTGAAGCCGGCCCAATACGGATGTATCGAATAAGGTATAAAACGAAAAACCTCAATATATGGCTACAAAAAGAGACGCTATATCTTTGATGATATCATTTTTATGGTATGAAGGGAATGTATTCTTGGGTTTTATAAACTTGTATATTATAGCTATGGTTGAATACGACTTACCCGGCAACAAACAAGCAGAATAAAGACAAAAATCGGAATAGGCACACAGCAGATAAAAAACTTTTTGAAAATGTTTGCACATCCCAGCATTAGAAATGCCTCATGTAATACAAATGCGCATCTGTTTTCCTTCAATGGTGGTAAATGATTTCCAGTAGAGAATCTGGAAATGTTATAAAAAAAGAAGCTGCTTGGTCGGGGGGGGGGGGGGGGGGGGGGGCAATAGAAAAATATCTGGGGCATGGATCTGATATAGCTACATTATGTAACTGAGGTAAATACTGTCAAATGTGACAAAACATTGTCAGAAACGTTAAGTGGCATCAAAAGTTTCCAATAACTGTGAGAAGTTCATTGACGGGGATATAAAAAAATTTCTGATAAAATTTGTGTAAACATTTTAAAATGTATTAAAGCTCTATTTGAAAACTTTTTTTGCTTTTTAGAAAAATGCTGGAAAAAATTATTTCTTACTACCGTGTTTCCCCAAACATAAGACAGTGTCTTATATTAATTTGTGTTCCAAAAGGTTTAACTTTTTTACATGTATAGCTGCCTGGACACTATTTAAATTGCCTTTTTTAAATTAACTGTTATGAGGGCTTAATTTTGGAGTAGGGCTTATATTTCAAGCATCCTCAAAAAGCCTGAAAAATCATTTTGCATCCTCAAAAATTCTGGAAAATCATGCTATGTCTTATTTTCAGGGAAACAGGGTAAATTCATATTTTTTTGCCTTATTTCGTATTATAAAATGATTATGTTTCCGTTTATAAAGTTTAATTTTGCTGTAAAATTTTTGTAGACAGATAAAATGTAGCAAATATTGTAAATAAACTGATTCTCGGGCTGCTTTTCTTTAACTTTTTGTAACTCTAGAATTAAACAGGCACAAAAGTAAAGTATTAACCTATTGACTAACGGCAGTCTGAGGGTCATAAACATAAGTTATATTCCGAGAAGAGCAATGTGTCATATTCTATGGATGTTGAACCCGCTAGCGCTACCGGGATGTAAAAATAATTATTTTGGCAGGTTGACACATAATGAAAAATTGTGCATAAAATCCTGGTGGATTTAGTATTTCCTCCTCTCTTAAAGAGTCGCTTCTATTATTATTTTAAGACAATGCTGAGTTTCGTGTTACGGGGGGAACTTTTTTTTTTAAGAAAAGTTTGTAAAACCTTTTGGAAAACTGTTCAAAAAAATTCTCTAATTAAACAATTTCCAGCTAAATGAACCCCAAAGAAATGTTAAATGTGTGGAATGTGTTGAAGTGAATGGAAATGAAGTAGTGGACTCCTTGGGTAAACCTCACTTTTTGTCATTTGGTTAATGTGAATCAAGAATTTTTGGCACCTCAGGAAAAATCTCCGTCCAAGATAAATATTACAGATGTTAAAAAGGAAAAAAAAAAAAAGAAAAAGACACGTTCTACTTTTTATAGTTAAGAAAATAGCAACTTGAAATTCAAATGATTTGGTTTATTGCAGAAGGAATTGGCAGGGTGTGATGTACACCAGCCTGGATGATGGAGTTAATACAATAGGGGTGATGTAAAGCAGATTCATTGGGAGAAGAGAAGAAAAATATATTGACATAGAAGAAAAGTTACTAAGGAATCGTTTTCTTAGCAGCCATATCATAAAGGTGAGCTCACCGCTTCACACATATCTAATAATACGGTCTGTGGCGTCACAAGATGGAAATATAGGTTACTGGTATTTCATATTTCGCGGTTCCCATTGACCTTCATTGCTGACGAAGGGCTTAAAGCCTCTTTACAAAAGGAAATCCCCCGTTATGTACAGTGAATGGATGTACTTCATCAAGTGAGGAGCTACTGCTGACATTCAGATGGAAAGGTCTCCCTACATTTGTGTGTTTCTTCACATAGTATTGAGATTTGTTGTGTCTGTATGTGCAGAATATTCTTTGTTATCAACCATTTCTGAGACTTTAGTTGGGTTAATTGGAAATCCGCATGATCAAATTCAGTTGGCTACAATAAAATCTTTGGGCGAGGAAATGGGGAACGTACTTTTATAATTTCATCTGGTTGTGTGGAGTAGTGAAGAGGATATGGAGGGTTTAATTACAAGTACAGTACGAAGGGCGGCCATATTGTAGGCGAAACCAATGCTCAACCATGAACAATCCAATTCCCAGAGAAATTGTAACTTCACACTTACAACTATGGTACCCCCAGCTATACAAGTTGGCCATAGAAATGACATATTAGCTTGGACCATCCAACAATCCGCAGGTTTCTAACAGCCACTCATCTACATTGGGTACTTTTGTAAGAACATCCACATTTAGCCAAAACAAACATGGTGTCAACTGATAGTAATAGTTGTTGACCAAAAAGGCTTATCTCATCATGAAGCCTGCACGGTGAAGAAGATTGGCAGGAGGATGGTGATTGGCTAAGGCTAACCATGTCCTCTAGGGATGTATGTAATCATTTTACTGACATTTTTGGATGCTGCCCCCTTTATCAAAGACTTTGATAACACAATCATCAGACACATAAAGGTTATAAACAAAGCATAGATCTGAAACGACTGTTATTTCCGGTAGGCGGTGTATTTTTGTTGGTGTTTATGGGGAGTGAGGAGGAAAAAAAATGTCTGGTTGTTGCTTGATTTGCGATCACATTGGCCAATGTCAGCATTCACACATCGTTGCTACAACTTCATTTGACATAAGTAGCTGTTATGGACACAAGCATTCATCCCGAATCTGAATGCTATATTTTCTAACCAACATCATCTTCCATAAGAACATCCAGACGTGCACAGATATAAGAACTACTGTCCCTGAGGATAACAGGCTGGACATTCACCTTCCCCAGATTCAGTGTAAATTTCTGTTAGACCTACGATCATACAGTGAACTAATGGGGTATGAGAATGGGGGGGGGGGGGGCAGATTGACCCATGTATGAGCCGGGTTAATATGCTTCTGGCTGCAAAATATTTGATTCCTCTTTCTAAAGTACTTTTGATGGGTTCCATTAGTTCTGCTAGGTACAGTATATTTTTCCTCTCAAGGATCGGTATCGCCGTGTATTTGTACAATTGCTGTAACCTAAGACCAGCGGTTAATGGTTTAACGCTTCAGGTACGTTACTGCTGTAAAGATTTCTCAAGTTTTCTTTGCAACGAGAGCGGACTACTTAAGATTTTGTAACTTTATACCAGAATTAACAACACTCTGAGTCAATATGGAATAATTTGCCTATTAGCACAAGTTCTCGGACAATTTTCTGCGGGCTGGGTGGCTTTTCACAATGATCTTTCAGTATCCTTCCATAATACTGTAGGGGCACGATGTTCCTTCCCCTTCCCAAAAATGAACAAGCTTATATGGCTTGGCAGAACGAACGCTGAAGTGTTATTCATCACCTGGAATTGCCAGAGCTTGACTTATATTAATGTCACCTGTTTATTATATAAAGGATATCACATAACTGATAAAAGACGACCCAGGAAATAGGAACACGATTTTGGCAACAAGACCTTTTTGGAATTGTAGATACGAAACAAGCAGCCCTTTAGTATATCCGGCTACAAGCAACAGTCATGGCAGCTTTCTGCCTCCTTCTGACATTTCTGCTGATATCAAACATGACAAATTTTCGTAGCTTTAGCCCCCGCAGAAGTGCGTATTTCATATTTTCTGAAATAGTGGTGCATTTATGGCCATTGTAGACCCCTCTATGTGCTGAGCAGGAGGTAAAGATTGCTAAATGACTGTCTACTACACACAAGAGATTACTCCCCGTACAGCTTGAATCCCCCATCCATATGGATCTGTGTGACGGACACCTATAACAGGATCTGTCGTTAATGATCTCCCTGCTGTGTTGTGATAGGAGGATGAACAGCTGTCAACCTCATTCACCTGAGCTCCGGGATAATATACCATCCGCTAATGTTACGGATGAATGGTTGATGCTGGCAACACAGGAGTTAAAATGCTGTATTCCTTGTATAATTTATCAAGGCTGCCATGTATACCAATGTGCTCCAATGAGCTCAGCCATAGTAAGACTCACAAGTGCGACAATCTAGCGTTCACCCCCTGAAGCCTATCTGATACTGTGTTGCCAGGGAAGACTGTTCCTTCCTCATATATATATATATATATATATATACATATATACACACACATACTAATATATATATATATATATATATATATATATATATATATATATATATATATATATAGGCCATAGTAATTCATTGCAAATAAGAGCTAAAACCCCTTTAAAAAAATAATCGAAAGTAGAGACATGACTTGGTAAACTAAGTCAAATCAATGCATATAACATGAAACCAGAGAGGTATCTACGACGCAGCAAGAGTAACTTATTTCCAGTACTATAAAACCAAAGTCAAGGATTTTAGACACTCTACGCCCAAATAGACAAGCGTGTATAATATGTGAATTCTAAGTGACCCCAAAGAATCTATTTATTCAGAATCTATATGTTATATACTATGTATCCAGCCTGCTGCACACATCCCCACATACGGACCCCGAGTTCAGGGAATTACAGATTCTTCGTGGATGATTTCTACAGCATTGACTATTCTCAATATGTTAGAGCAATGTAACACCAACACTACCATTCCATAAGGGACCTTTCACATGGTACGGAATTAGTTTGCGTGGACATTTCTGCGTCACCATGTTATCCCAACGGGGCTTGAATTCTGCACCTGTTAAGATCTGCTTTACTTCAAAACCGCAGGATTGAATTCCGCAGAGGAAAAGTTTTCTGTTGCAGAATCAAGGACGTCTTGCAGAATTGCTGATGCGGATTTCTAATACACAGGAGATGTAAGTCCGCAATTAAAGTCTAAAGGGAAAGAAATTCTGCAGTCGAGAACCCAACAAAATCCGTGCTAATTACCAAAATCCGCATCTGCGGACAATCCCGTCCCGTGTGAATGGTCCATTGACTGCAGTGTGAGCAGCAGAGACGATACAACCTAAATACTTAATATATAGAATTATATGTAGAAGTGCAACTCCTACAAAATCAGTCCTAATTCCTCGCTGCCAATGTCTTTGTCACGGATGTGAATGTGTTGAGGTTCCAGATTGTCTTTTACCCCATAAAGGGAGTGGGCAAAAGTTTTTCAATGAATGAGTACAAAGATTCTGAGAGTAAAAGGGCAGAACAAAAACATTATTATGACAAAGAATCTTCCCAGGGCATTTTTTGTGTGCGGTAATGAATGTTCACATCCATGTCGTAACAAGTCTGTGTCTTTTTTTTTTTTCTTTTGAAGGCAGATTAAAGAAGAAAAACCGGTGGTGGAAGGAAAAAAAAAAAAATAAAACGTACTGCAATACTATTCATTATAACCAAAAACACCCGTAAATATTGATGTTCACCTACTTCTCCGGCTTTGCATATTAGAGGTGATACTTGAAAGTATACGGTTATCATCAACTTGATCTCTGTCAGGAATAGAAGTTCAAAAGCGGATGTTGTAGGAATATTAGGATGCTTGCACATTGTGAAGCCTCATTAATAGGGGTGGGGGGGTCTTTTTCTTCATGGAAAGCCCTTTTGTTTGTATTAAGCAATCTAAATCCTCAAAGAGTTAAACATTAAACGAAAGAAATCAGAGGACTCTATAAAATGTAACATTCTAGATGGTTATTTAGAAACAGTTGCAAAATGTATCGGCATTCATCTTAAATAAACACAAATGTAACACCGAGTATATCTGAAGTGTGAACAGCATTATTTAATCTGATTGGTAATTGGAAAGGCTGCATTGGCAGGGATATAATTTGATGTCATAAAGCACTAATGATAAAGGCGACGCATCCTCCACTGGATGATCTGTTCGTCTAGAGGCAGCAGGGATATGCAGTACCCTCCAGTCCTCAACAGGGATCACTACGACTCTGCATATGCACCATTCAAACAGGTAAACCTTCTGTGATGGGCAAAGCCAAGAAAGTAACAGAAAGCGTATATGAAATGGTCAACTAAAACACAAAGCTGCGTCTGATACGTAAAAACGATCAATATCCACTCGGAATATTGGAAGAAGCAGAAAACGAAATCTAATAGAAGTCTCCATCCATCCCATTAAAAAAGTACAAGGAGTTTTATTTTCTCTTCTCTTTGTAATTACATTGCAGTAGAAGTTCTTTTTAACTTGGCCGGTAATGGAGGGCTCATATGTGCGGTTCAATAAATAAACTCCACTCTACATATATAATGTATATGGAGGCCGCAGGAAAGTGGAGGCACAAAAAAATCAATAGTTTATTGTTGCTTAATTTCTGACTCTCCAGAATTCCCTCCTGGAATTAAACCGCTGCCCCCTCTCCCGGGTCATCAGATGATGAAAGCAGGCCTGGCTTTATATCTATGTATCTAGTATGTAATGCTTGTGACACGTTTCATCTCCAAGATAATGGAGGCACTTGGTCGTTTGCTCCAGCAATTAAACAGCATGTAAAGCCCCAAATCAATAATAATTGGGCAGAGCGGAGCGGTGTGGAAGTGTCCCCTCTGCTACATGACTGATACATTAGGAATCTGTACAAAGCAGACCCCTGCCTGCACCCTTATCGGGTCCTGGAGAAGGAAGGGGGTCCCCAAGGAGAAGAAGCCGCTTTCAATGGCTGGATTAATGTCTTACATGGAATCACCTCCTGAAACACCCAGGTCCAGGCGGCCGAGGGGACCGTACAGATAAAGTGTGGGTTTTACGCGCAAATCCGTTGGATATCGATATGGACAGAATTGCGCATATTAATAAAACATTGATTTCGACGTGTTTATTCACATGGGCGATGCTGCAAGATAGAAAAATCGCGGCATGTCCTAATTTGGGGCAACGAATCGCCATTTACTAGGGGATCTTTAACAAAAAATCGAATGGCACTTGTATTCCAAGTGATTTTCATTGAATTTTTGCCATTGAAACTATTGAAAATACTTGTAATTTATTTAATCTGCGTGAAAATGACGAGTACAGAGATGCGATGTTTTGGGGTTTTTTTAAGCAAAACCGCACCCAGATATCAGTTCGAATTTCGCACTCGCCCGTGTGTATACACCCTAATGGGAAGATTGCGACCAAATTTGACATATGGCCCATGAGGAATTTTTGACACCCTTGGATATTTTTCTTGGACCAGGCTCTACGGCTTATGTGACTAAGATACTATATATATATATATATATGTACCCCTGGTGGCATGGACTCAGCTAGTGCTATATTATTACATACAGTTTATAGGCAGGATATTGGGGTCTCACCTGTACCAGTCCAGGCCCTTGTCATAGTTCCTATCAAAGAAGTGGGGTTCAGCGCCCACCGCCCTGATGTCGGGGTGGACCCTCAGGAACTCCAGCAGGGCTCGGGTGCCCCCTTTCTTCACCCCGATGATGATGGCTTGGGGCAGCTTCTTGCTCCCGGAGCCGTTGTAGAAGCTGCTGATGGAGCCCGTGTCCTCCGCCGGGGGTCGCAGCAGCAGCTGGGACAGGACTCCGGGCTGCGCCGGGGCGCTGGAGCTGGGGAAGGAGGCGCAAGAACCGGCGCAGGAGTAGAACATGTAGAGGCAGAGGAAGAGCATGGTGCACAGGGGCAGCAGCAGCCTTCTTCTCAGGTGGGACACGGGGCTGGCATCCATAGGGGCATCATTCAGCAGCCCCAGGCAGGCAGCTCACGCCTTCCTCTGCGGCATCCTGCCCTCTGCACCCACAATCCCGAGGCGGCACATCCCAGGCTGTACGGTGCAGCATCCAGGCTGTCCTCATCCACCCGCGATCCCCATCCGTCTCCTTCTCCCCGCTGCTCCTGCTCTCTACTGCCAGGCTTCAGCCTGCTGACTGCGAGCCCTGGCACGGGGGAGGGCACCGCCGCTGACGGGCAGACCGCCTGCCCAATCCTGCGCTGCAGCTCTATGCTAATTAGCCATTTGTTGATAAAGGATAGCCAATAGGAGGCGACACTGGTCGATCCTATCCAGACCGCGGAGCTCCGACGGGCTCAGTGGCTGCACGGAGAAGCGAGAGCTGTCATCATCATCAGCCGCACAGCGTCTTCTGCCCCGTGCATGCGGGCTGTACGGACCTCGAGCAGCGGAGAATACTAGCAGTGTCCGCATGTTATCAGTAGTATCAGTATATATCGTCACATGTGGAGGCGCCCGGGGCACCCCGGAAACCAGAAGGCACTTCTTTTAAAGGCAGAAAAATATTTTGCAGTTCAGTTTTGAGTCGAAAATATTGCAAATAAAGAACATAATAATGACTAAGAGATGCAGTGTGGGGTCTGTGCTGCTAGGAGATGCAGTGTGGGGTCTGTGCTGCTAGGAGATGCAGTGTGTGCAGTGTGGGGTCTGTGCTGCTAGGAGATGCAGTGTGTGCAGTGTGGGGTCTGTGCTGCTAGGAGATGCAGTGTGTGCAGTGTGGGGTCTGTGCTGCTAGGAGATGCGGTGTGTGCAGTGTGGGGTCTGTGCTGCTAGGAGATGCGGTGTGTGCAGTGTTGGGTCTGTGCTGCTAGGAGATGCAGTGTGTGCAGTGTGGGGTCTGTGCTGCTAGGAGATGCAGTGTGTGCAGTGTGGGGTCTGTGCTGCTAGGAGATGCGGTGTGTGCAGTGTTGGGTCTGTGCTGCTAGGAGATGCAGTGTGTGCAGTGTGGGGTCTGTGCTGCTAGGAGATGCGGTGTGTGCAGTGTGGGGTCTGTGCTGCTAGGAGATGCAGTGTGTGCAGTGAAGCCCCCACATAGGTGCATAGCAGGGTCTGTGCTACTAGGAGATGCAGTGAGGCTCCCACACGTGTGGAGTGCAGGGTCTGTGCAACTAGGAGATACAGTGAGGCTCCTACATGTGTGCAGTACAGGGTCTGTGCTACTAGGAGATACAGTGAAGCCCACAAAAGTGTGCATTGCAGGGTCCATGCTGTTAGGAGATGTAATGAAGCCCCCACGTGTGCAGTGCAGGGTCCATGCTGTTAGGGGATGCAGTGAAGCCCCCACATGTGTGCATTGCAGGGTCTGTGCTGCTGGGAAATGCAGTTAAGCCCCGACATGTGTGCAATGCAGGGTTTATGCTACTAGGATGTGCAGTGAGGCTTCCACATATGCGTACTGCAGAGTCCATGCTACTAGGAGGTACAGTGAAGCTCACACGTGTGAAGTGTATGGTCTGTGATGATGCGAGATATAATGACGGCTCCACATGTATTCAGTGAAGGGTCTGTGCTACTAGGAGATACAGTGAATCCCCCACGTGTGTGCATTGCAGGGTTTGGGCTGCTGGGAGATGCAGTGAAGTCTCCAGTGCATGCAGTGCCGAGTCTGTGCTACTAGGAGATGCAGTGAAGCCCTCATATGTGTGCAGTGCAGGGTCTGTGCTATAGGGAATACAGTGAAGCCCCCACATGTGATTGCAATGCAGGGTTTGTGCTACTAGGAGATGCAGTGAAGCTTCCAGTGTGTGTAGTACCGGGTCTAAGCTGCTAGGAGGTGCAGTGAAGCCCTCACACATGTGGTGAAGAGTCCATGCTACTAGGAGATGCAGTGAAACCCCCACATGTGTTCAGTGCAGAGTCTGTGCTGCTGGTAGATGCAGTGAAGCCTCCGGTGTGTGCAGTACCGAGTCTGTGATGCTAGGAGGTGCAGTGAAGCCTCGCATGTGTGTACTGCAGAGTCCATGCTACTAAGCGATGTAGTGAAGCCCCCACGTGTATGTAGTGCAGGGTCTGTGCTACTATGAGATGCAATGAAACCCCCACATGTGTGTAGTGCAGTGTTTGTGCTTTTATGACAGACAGTGGAACCCCCACATGTGTGCAGTGCAGGGTCTGTGCTAGTATGACAGACAGTGGAACCCCCACGTGTGCAGTGCAGGGTCTGTGCTAGTATGACAGACAGTGAAGCCCCCACATGTGTGCAGTGCAGGGTCTGTGCTAGTATGACAGACAGTGAAGCCCCCACATGTGTGCAGTGCAGGGTCTGTGCTAGTATGACAGACAGTGAAGCCCCCACATGTGTGCAGTGCAGGGTCTGTGTTAGTATGACAGACAGTGAAGCCCCCACATGTGTGCAGTGCAGGGTCTGTGCTAGTATGACAGACAGTGAAGCCCCCACATGTGTGCAGTGCAAGGTCTGTGCTAGTATGACAGACAGTGAAGCCCCCACATGTGTGCAGTGCAGGGTCTGTGCTAGTTGAATAGACAGTGTAGCCCCCACATGTGTGCAGTGCAGGGTCTGTGCTAGTATGACAGACAGTGAAGCCCCCACATGTGTGCAGTGCAGGGTCTGTGCTGCTTCTGGTAAATGTGGAATGAATGAGTCCATGTAATAATTGACTGCTGGGCCTTGTGTGTTAAGAGAGGCTCAGTCAGAGCCCAGATCAATATGCAAGGGACCTGTTGTTCTTGTCACTTTGAAGAGCTCAGGGGCTTCTGAGTGCAGCTGCCCACATTGAAGATCGATGGCTTTATAAATGTGGAATTATTTATCTTAATGCCCATTCAGTTGTGACAAGTTCATTATGCTG